>NC_042620.1:295858405-296204447 GCF_901001135.1 Rhinatrema bivittatum
ATCTTCTTAATGTTTGGGTAATTGCCAGGTTCTTGTGGCCTGGTTTGGCCTCTGTTGGAAACAGGATGCTGGGCTTGATGGACCCTTGGTCTGACCCAACATGGCAATTTCTTATGTTCCCGTTCAGAGATGTTGGAGGGGTTTTGGTAAGACTTCCTCTGGTCTGCTTGCTCAGTGCACCGTACTGACGTTATTCCCATTCCATTGCTGTAAAGGGAAGTGGGCATCCAAGCGGGTTGAGTGGCACGCAGTGTGCCGACTGAGCCTGGCCCCGTATCAGGCTCAGTCGGCACACCGCGTGGTAGGCCATGTCAGCGCCATCTTGCGCGGTTTTGTGTGCCTTGCATTGCCCTCTATATACAGTGTCTGTACTTGCGGTGCGTGCTGGCTCTGTGTACTTGCTGCACGCGCAACAGCGTGCGCATACTTAAATGTGCAAAACTTTGCGCACAGTCTATGCACACAACTACTTAGGTGCAGAATTCTCGAGCACACGGGCCTGCCGTCTCTAATGGCTCCAGCAGCAAAGTAACAAAACGCCATTATCTATGCACTGCTTGCCATATTAGGGATTCTTTCTTATGTCAGCACTGTGATGAGGCCCAGGGAGAGTTACCCTCCCCAGACTTTACCAAGCTCAGTTCTTCCCATTTGAAGGATGGGTCAGCCACAACCTTAACCGGAAGCACCCCAGATCTGAATAATCCCAGGGATGGGTCTTCCATAGGAGAGGGAAACTCAGCGGCACCCACTCCAGTTCTTCCTGGGCTAGGTATGGACCCGGCGGCTTTCTCTTGGGTGGAATTTTTTCAAGGCCTTCAAACCTTTGTACAGGCGTGATCTGCTTCTCTTGCCCCTGTCCGGATGGAACCACATCTGGTAAGACCTCCCTCTCCCAGCCCTATCAGCAGGCCTTGAGACGTGCCTCGCCTCACCAAGGGTGTTCCTGGCAGGGGCACGGACAAAGAAGGGGATCCAGATTCTTTGGAAGATGGAGAAATCCATCCAGGTTTAGAAACATATCAGACCATGTTATGTTTTTTCCATACAGACGAATTGCCCGTCCTGGTTTCCCAGACTCTGAAGACATTGGGAGTTCCTGGGGTGGACTCCATGACGGAACCTAAGAAGAATCCCATTCTGGTGTCTCAATGGAAAGCCTCTTGCTATTTTCTGGTGCTGGAAACAATCCGGGAGTTGATTGACCTGGAACGGAACGCCCCTGAAGCGAGTTTTTGATTTTTTTTTCCATTAAAGATTTTTATTGAAGTTCAAAACATATAGCGCAATAAGTATCAACACAACATGTGAAAAGGACAATGAAAAGTAATGATTAACATTCAGCTTCAATTTTTCAAACAATTGTGACCCAACCCTCCCCGCCACCTGATTCAGTTTGTAACAATCACAACAGAGGCTTTTCCTAGTTATATACAAATATATAATCCAACTTGCTTTCTTTTTGCCAAAAATTAAATTGCTATACCTTACAAATGAGGAGATGACCATTTAGGTGTGAGACTGTAGATACTTAGATTGAGATAAAGAGATAGTGACATGGATACATCTTCAAGGGACATGGAAAGTATAGGTAGTCAGGACCTGACCCTACTTAAAGCTGCTTAGACCTGAATTGTCTGTATTTTACCATCTCATGTAGGGTTCCCAAGTCTTTTGAAAAGTCTTTCTACTGTCATTCCTATAGGCAGTTATAGCTGCCATCCTATAATTATAGTGAACTCTATACAAGACTACCGTTAGTGGAGGGGAATCAACACTCTTCCATCTCTGTGCTACCTCACAGTGAGCAGCAATACATATCTGTTGGCCTAGTCGCTGTTGAAATTTGTCCAACTTAGAGGAGAGCAAGTTAAGTTAAGTTAAGCCTCCCAATCTTCAGGAAAAGACTTAAGACCTGGCTGTTCAAAAAAGCATTCCCGGACACTGATTAACCCTTGCAGCCTGTTGAACTACCTCCCATTGTAAAAATGTTAATTTAATGTAAATATCTTTATCTAATGTTATCCTCTCCCTTTCTTCTCTACTCCCAGTTCTAGTACCTTGTTATTTGTAACTGCTTCCTCCTCACTAAAAGGTTACTCATTTGTTCTTTGTACACCCCTGTTCTATGTAAACCGGCATGATGTGATTGTATCATGAATGCCGGTATATAAAAATTTTAAATAAATAATAAATAAAAAAGGAAGGCAAATCCCACATCAAATAAGTCATTACTTTAAGCATATCTTGTAGCCAAGCTATCAGTTTTTTTCCACATAGGAGAGAGAACTGGGCAAGCCCACCACATATGGAGGAAAGTACCCAAGCAGGAAGCGCTAGCTAATGGATATATTCGGTGTACCCTCTCTGGTGTTACATGCCATCTCACCAAAAGCTTATAGCAATTTTCCTGCTGTTGCACCAAGATGGAACATTTACTTACAGATGTGTATATCTCAACCCACACCTCAGGGGTTATGGGTGCTCCAAGATCAGCTTCCCAGGCAGAGGTATGGGGAAAAGTAGATTTGGGGTGACTACTTAGTATGGATATAATTTAGACACCAGACCTTTTAAACATGGTGCTCCTGAGCAATAATGTTCAAATAGCATTTTACCAAGTGCTAATGAGGCGTTTGTTTTCGGGGCCATTAAGAAATGTCGTGCCTGAGCCCCTGAAGCAAGTTCTAAAGGTGGTCGAGCATTAGAATCTCTATACCCACTGGATCCAGTGACGAGGAATGCCTGTGCTTCCCTAAAGTGGATGTGCTGTTTCCAAGCAAACAACTATCCCAGTGGAGGGAAGAACGGCCTTAAAGGATGTGCTTGCTCATGCCTGCTCCTCTCTAGAGAGGTGAATGACTCGGGGTTATATTCCAGAGAAGCTATGGAGCCTGCTGCTGCCTTTTTAGCTGACATGGACTCTGACCTAGTTCATACTTCGGCCAGAGGAATGGCCTCAGTGATAGCGGCCATAAGACAGCTATGGCTGCGAAATTGGTCAGCAAATGCGATCTCTAAGGCAAACTTCACAAAGATGCCCTCTTCGGAAGCGAATTGGAAAAGCTGGCCAGTAAGTGGGGTGAATCTCCAGTCCCCCAGCTACCGGAAGATAAGAGAAAGCAGTCACAGCGCCCCTCACCTGGTCGATCCAGGGGTGCCTAGAGCTATTGGCCCTACAGAAACTCAGCATTTTAGAGGCCTTGGTCCTCAGGAAGTCTCAGTCCTTTCCGAGCCGATAGCCCAAGAGAGGGGGGCAGGTTTAGGTTCAGCCTGAACTCCCCAATGAAGTTTTTCTGACCCAACCACAGAATGAGGAGAAAGGGGGTCGACTATCCCTCTTCTACCAGCGGTGGGACGAGATCATGTCGGACAAATGGGTACTGAATGTCATACAAGAAGGATACTCACTTGAGTTTTGCAGCACTCCTCGGGACATGTCATGCTGTCTCCTTGCCACTCCCAGCACAAGAAGCAGGAGTCTACCTTGATAAGGCTCCTCTAATTGAGGGCTATAATTCCAGTACTTGCTCCCCAAGAAAATAAAGGACATTATTCCATCTATTTCATCATACCCAAGAAGGATGGTTTCTTTCGCCCTATCCTGGACCTCAAGAGTGTTAACTGACACGAACAAGTAATTCATTTCCACATGGAAACTCTGAGTTCCATGATAATGGCCATAGAAACGGGAGAGTTTCTAAACCTCCCTGGACCTCTCCGAGGCCTACCTTCATATTCCAATCCAGCAAGAACATCAGCGTTTCCTATGCTTTGTGGTATTGGGCTATCACTATCAGTTCCGGGCATTGCCCTTTGGCCTGGCCACCACCCCCTGAACATTTTCCATGATTATGGTGGTTGTAGCGTCGCCTGGATCAATATTCGAAGCCTGGTGCAAAGACAGCGGGACTCTCCCGCGGACAGCCAAATCCCCATGATCCTGGAGTTCGTACAGGATGTATGATGAAGGGGCTGTCTCTCAACTCACTCATGGTCCAAGTAGCTGCCCTCTCCTGCTTCAGAGCCGAAGTGAACGGTATCCGTCTAGCAACTCATCCAGATTTGACCCATTTCCCAAAAGGGGTTAAGCAACTTCGGCCACCCCTAAAGTGGCCGGTGCCTCTATGGAACCTCAATCTGTTATTAGACTTCCTAGCAGGGGCTTCTTTCAGACCAACACGCGGTCTGTCACTACGCCTCTTAACATTAAAGATGGTATTCCTGGTGGCAATATGTTCAGCTCGTGGTATCTCCGAACTACAGGCACTATCCTGCTGGGAACCCTTCCTTAGGTTCACTCCTGGAACCATACAGCTGCACACCGTTCCCTCCTTCCTACCGAAAGTGGTTTCCGATTTTCACCTGAACCAAGCCAAGCCATCTCCCTACCATCTCCCGATGAACATAAGGACTCTGAAGACTCCCGCCTTCTTCGCCACCTAAATGTCGGTAGAATCCTGGTGCGATACCTGGAAAGATCGGAAACGATGCGCAAAACGGATCGCTTGTTCGTCCTTCACAGCGGGAAGAAACAAGGAGAAGCAGCCTCTCAGGCAACCATAGCTTGCTGGATCAAGGAAGTAATCAAGGCAGCCTACATAGAGGCAGGGAAGCCCTTACCACTGCAGGTTAAGACTCATTCTACTAGGGCCCAAGCAATATCTTGGGCAGAGACCAAACTGCTATCACCCGCTGAGATCTGTCGGGCAGCGACGTGGTCCTCCCTACACACCTTCTCCAGGTTCTACCGCCTGGATGTTCAGGCCCGAGAAGACATAGCCTTTGCAAGAGCAGTACTAAGTGGGCCACGGGCAGCCTCCCGCCCTGTCCTGGAGTAGCCTTTTGTACATCCCACTGGTCTGAGTCCATCTGGCTACACGCTAGGAAATGGAGAAATTACTTACCTGATAATTTCGTTTTCCTTAGTGTAGACAGATGGACTCAGCATCCTGCCCATGGCTGCCTCCAGAGAAGGAGGACCTGGGAGAATGAACCTTGAGACCAAACAAATACGGTTAAGCCTTTGCCTACCCTTAGTTCAAGTCACCCAGAGTTAGTCTGGTGTTGGCATTGACTTAGTTGAGTGCACTGGCGGTCTTCAGTTTTTTAATTCAGTTGAATCATGTTTCTATGTTTCTATAATCAGTTAATCAGGTTTAATAAGTATAACCAAGTTATGCAAAATATATATCCACAATGACTTTTCGAAGAGGATGCTGAGGAAGTGAGGTCAGTGCAGGGGTATATGTACCCAGGATGACGTCAGCTGAAATCTGACTCAGCCTCCCATCTGCTAGAAGAGGAGCACATAACCCACTGGTCTGAGTCCATCTGTCTACACTAAGGAAAACGAAATTATGAGGTAAGTAATTTCTCCAATGCTTGTGGCCAAACAAACTCTCTTTCCCCTTTTTGATTCTGAAAAACATTCTTTCACACTGCAGGAAATACTTGGAAAGGAAGGGGATCCTGGCAAGTAGTTATCGAATGCAGAAGCAGGCAGATGGCACTGTGACCTTGCCGGTCCTGGAAGAGAAACTGACTGAGTCAATCCTGCAGGAACTCAGGGCAAGTGTGGCTCCTGGGAGCACCTGTTCAGTGACGCAGATGAAGGTTAGCAAGGCCTTGTTTGGGCTGATTTGACTTGTGTGAGAAAATGCTGACATCTTTGTATATAATAAATAAAGAAACTGTCTGATTTATTAAAGGTCAAGCAGGCACAGAATCAGAGCAGAATCAGGCCTACGGTCTTTTAGCCAACAGAGATGTAGGTACAGACAGTTGATAGAAGACCAACAAAAGGCTCTTAGCCTGAAAGACAGAAGCCTGTGCTGGAGTCTTAAGCATGATATAGCATGTGGGTAATGTTAGCTGTCTCCTGGCCACCAGAGTTTCTTGAGTCTTTGGATAATCCATAATGTACTGAAGGAAAAACATTTCAGGGGAAGCTGGGAGAGGGAAATCCAAGATTAAAGACTTTTAAACCAGTTTCAGAGATCTGTTCTAGTGTAAGTGACCCATGAATTAGATGTTAAGTGAGACTTACAGGATTAAAAGAAGACCATGTTCTACTGATTATCAGCCAGAATTTCCCAAATTTTCAGTCAGGATAGAATCCCAAACCTTCAGGATCCATATCTTCCAATTCACTATGAGAACAATGACTTTTATCTGGTTTGTAATTGTGTTGTGATAGTTTCATTATTTGAAAGGAGAAGCCTCTTCCAGTTCTTTTCCTATCTTTGGCTGCTGTCTTTAAGGTCTTAATGAGAATCCAAAGTCTCAACTATCCTGAGAGTATAGGGAGGTGATATGTGTGTAACTCCATTCTCTTGTGAGAGATGGGGGATACAGCTGGGTTACAGAAGAGATAGACTGTCTCCAGAAAATTGTGACAGGGCTCAGTCCTAATCAGGTACATTCTTGAATATTTTCTTCTCTAATTAGTCTACTTTCCAAAGGAAAAAAAGATTTGAGTTCGTGTACATACCCAGATCAATCCAGACTCCTGGGTTTTGCCTCCCTGCCAGCAGATGGAGACAGAGAAAGTTGCACTGACACTGTGCTCCTTTAGTTATGAGTGGAGCTTTTGTTTCTCCGAGGACAAGCAGGATGCCATTCCTCACATGTGGGTGACATCATCAGATGGAGCCCGGCATGGAACTCTGATTTCAAAGCTTCTAGAAGCTTTGAGAATGCCCTATTGGGCATGTATTGCCCTCTCAGGCAGAGCCCCTCAGACCCATTTTTTCCTCAGAACCTGCAAGTCATGATTCTTTTCTCTCTCTTTCTTGCTGAGCCCCATGGGTTTATTTTCTTCCTCTAGTACCTTGATCTTAACCAATAAGCCTTGTTGCTTGTGATGCAACTGCAGCATCACTCTCTGCTTCAGTGGAGAGGGTAGGGGGTGCTAGGAAAGAAGAATTTGGATTCAGAGACAACCAACATATGCCATGACTTTTTTACAGTCTGGGATACTGATGTGCAGAAATAAGGGAAAAAACACAGGCCTGCTTCTACAGCCAAGTCCATAAGCCAAGCACTCAATCAGCACTGACTGATACATGGGGGTAACCTCCACGGCATGGCACATACTACCATGGGAAGCTTGCTGGGCAGACTGGATGGACCATTTGGTCCTTTTCTGCCGTCATTTCTATGTTTCTGTGTTTAGGTAGATTTTTTCCTATTTGGATTTTTCTTGTTTCTTACCCTTTATTTCTATCATTCCCAGCTTTTGTCTCGTAATTTTGTCTTTAGTCTAATGCATCAAGGGGTTCACATTTTTCAGTGCCCCTGCATGGTCAGGCTAGGTCTCTTACTTCAGGATATGCCTGGATACAGATCATGTTGTCTTTGGTGGACTCCCTCTTTGAGGCTTCTGCCATTTTTAGCTAATGATCCAGGAGACTTAGTCTGACCTGCATCAATGGAGGCCTCGACATTGAGGGATCCAGGAGGGTACGACTAGTGCGTCAATGTCATTGATTTCCCCGCAGCCCATGCTCCAGATTAGGGGCCAGGTTCATGCCTGATAAAGCGTTCCTATGGAGAGGACAGCTCATCCTTCCCACAATAGTGGGAATCACATTGGTCTCCTTGGACCTAAATTAATTATCACCTCTGGTGCCCCAGATGACGTGGCTTTCCCTCCTGTCTGCCAGCCTGTCCTGGCAGGATAGTGTTTCAAGGTGGCGCTGGAGAACCTGAGCAAATCAGAAGTGCTGATAAACCGATGATGCCATATGAAGACATTGGATTGCACAGACTGTAATCACAAAACCCTCCTGCCTCCCCTTGGAATTGGTTTCTTCAAGTGTTCGCTTTATCATGGCCCTGACTGGGAGGCAGGGAAGGAGCTGGGGCTGCACATGCCCAGTAGGGCATGCTCAAAACTTATAGAAGCTTTGGCATCAAAAGTTCTTTGCCAGGCTCCATCTGATAAAGTCACCCACATGTGAGGACCGATGTTTTACTGTCTATCGGAGAGCCAATGTTATAGGTAAGCATCTTCATTTTTTCTTTCAGAATCCTGTTTTATCAAAGAGGGCTCGTGTCCAGTCCCCAGCTCAGAAGCTGCGTCAAAAACTATATTGTTTAGTGGAGCGCTATGGGATCAGTTGGAGGCGAGAGCTGGACAGAGACCTGCCCCACAGCTGGCAGCGTCATGGCGACCTTATCTTACTGAGTGAAGATTGCTTCAGTGCGCCAGTGTGGAAGGAACTGGGTAAGAGGCAGCTAGTTTATTGATCTCAGAAGTAAGCATATATAGACCAAATGCTGACCAATGTTTTGACTTCACTCTTTCAGGCACAGAACTCTGGGACACTGTTGCCTCTACTCTGGGAGTCCAGCGTATAGCCAAACATGGACGAGTGTCTGCAGGTGGCTTGCGATCCCCGACAGTGAGCCTGCTGTTGGGGAACAGCAGCTGGGTGGAACATGTGGATAATGGAATAAGGTTTGTTGTTAGGTGATAATTATAATAAGGGATATGGGCAGGGCTTATTAAGGTGAGGCATAGAAATAAGATTGCAGATAAAAAGCACAAGGCTCATAAAGTCTGTTCATATTCTGATTCACTGCAATACTATAGTGCTAATTGATCTTTAGTTTTATGCTCACTTCCCCATAATTAAGGTTCTGTGTTGACAAGCAGGGCTAAATTAGCCATGGCATGCTGGTAATGTCATTTGGCAGCACCAAATGGGACCTCTCTTAGTGGCCAATGTAATAAAACCTGTGCTAAAATCAGTTAGATTTTAGTATGGGTTAAATCCCCATAGGATATGGGAAGCTAAACTCGGGCTCTTTTTCAGTGGTGCCCTTTCTCCTCTGCGGCGACCTCATTTTCCTTGCCTGCTCACTGTCGGTGCTCGCGCGGTCGACGCTGCCTAGTCGGGGCAAGAGCCCCCCCGTTTCCACATCCTGCCGGCCTTGTCCACCCGCCCGTCCACCTGGGGAGACCGCATGGAGGACTGAAACCGCGCCCCCAGTATGTTGCCGGCCAATTGGAGGCCCGCAGCAGCCGTGACGGTAAAGACCCGCGCCCAGCAAGGCCCTTTTAAACTCAGGCTCTCTTTCAGCGGCAAATGGCATGCCCCTTAGTGCGCCCCTTCGTGCGTCCACTTCTGTGCTCCCAACTAAGTCTCTCCCCACCCAGTTCTGGTGGCTCCTATCACTGCCATCTTTGTTCTATAATAACGGTTCACACCCATAGACAGAACTACCCAAGTATTGCCCATCGGAGCACATGGCCTCTATTGCTTCACCATATCTCATGCATTGTATACTGTATTTGTATATTGTTTCACCCTACACATTACATTGTATACTGTATTGTCCTATGATACTCAGCTAAACACTGTAAGCATTTTTCCATTGAAACATTTCGCCCTAACAGACAGTACACCCCCTCCATTTCAATCCACTTTCAACCAATTTCAGCTCTCAGCCCTCAGTCCTCAGTCCTGCTCCCTCCCTTTTTTTTTATCCTCCCTCATCATGATAAATTTCCCTATCCCCTGTATTTACTGCTTACCCTGCAGACTCCCCTTTCTCCCTTACACCAATCCACCATCTCAGTGCAAATCCCTCCCTCCCCCCTGACTCAGCTATTAGGACTTACAACCCTCTCAATAGTTCTGTTTAATGCTCAATCTCTCTCCAAAAAAACTCCCATACTCAACGATCTCCTGATCGACTGCAAGCCTGATATCTGTGCAGTCACAGAAACCTGGCTCAAGGATTCTGACATCATCCTACTAAATCAGCTCCCTACGCCATACTATGATATATATTCACTATACCCAGACCCAAAAAAAGAGGTGGAGGCCTCCTCTTAGCAGTCAAAAAACATCTTAAACTCAGACCTCCAAGCATTGACACCTCTCCGAAATTTGAACTTGGCCTGTTCAAATCCTCTGAAATCCAAATTTGCCTTGTCTACACACCACCAGGCCTTCTAGAGCACAACCCCTCCCCTTTAATAGAATTTATATCCGAAAACATTAATATTGAAATCCCAGCTGTCTTACTTGGAGACTTCAATCTCCATGTCGACTCCACCCCTCTCCTCCTGTGACACCTTCCTCAACTCTCTCCAGGCCATTGGCTTTAGTCAGCTCATCTCTTTCCCCACTCATAAAGCCGGACACACTTTAGACCTTATATTCGTTAATTCATGCATTCATGCTCCTAATACCCCCTCATACACTCCAGTACCCTGGTCAGATCACATCCCTATCAATGCTCTGCTAACCATAAACACCCCAACCACCAGCAATGCCTCCCACAGTAACACCATCGTCTTCAGAAAACCCTGCCCTTCTGAGGACCTAATCTCGGCACTCTCCAACTCCCTTTCCAACCTAGACAGCACCTATCCTGAAGCCTCCCTCAACTCCTGGAACAAACTCACCCTTGACATAGCTAACGAACTATGTCCCCTCATCAGCTGAGACCTACACCCTACACAAAAAAAAAAAAATAGAAAACCATGGTACACCTCAGAATTAAAGACAATGAAAAACAACAGCGCAAGAACCCCTCCCCACAACTAGCCACCATGTACAAATCCAGCCTACACACATACAGACTCGCCACACTTAAAATGAAACGAGACTTCTATGCATCCAAAATTCATGAATACATATACAACCCCAAAGCACTTTTCTCTTATTTTTATGACCTTACTAAGTCTTCACTGCCCGCCATCTCCGACAATGAAACCACCAGCAAATGTGAAGAACTTGCCCTTTTCTTCCACAATAAAATAGCAAACATCCTCCTAAGATTCCCCGTCACCTCACTCCCCATACCAATCATCCCCACCATTGCTAATGCTAATCTAAACTTCCTTGACCTTAACTCCTCTAAAGAAATTGAATCTATTCTCAAAAAAATTAAAACAGCATCCCACCCCACTGACACCATCCCCACAAAAGCGCTCCTAACCATTCCCAACACCATCGCTAAACCTCTCGCTGACATCAACTGCTCCCTATCCCTTGGCACTGTCCCTGCCACCCTCAAGCATGCAGTCGTCAAACCTCTCATCAAAAAACCCTCATTAGACCCGAATGAACCCGCGAATTACCGTCCCATTTCCAACCTTCCATTTTTCGCAAAAATCATGGAAAAGGTGGGTCAATTCACAACTTATGGATTACCTAGACAACAACAACATACTCCACCCCGCTCAATTTGGTTTTCATAAACACCTAAACACAGAAACCCTCTTACTCACTCTCACGCCCTCCTCATAGGCCTTGATCAAGGTCACAGTTACATGCTCGCCTTCCTCGACATCTCCGCAGCATTTGACACAATAAGCCACAACCTCCTTTTATCTCGACTCACTGACATTGGCATTTCTGGTGCAGCCCTCCTTTGGTTTACATCATACCTTGCCAATAGACAATTCTCTGTCAAAATAGGCAACTCTGAATCCACTCGCCACTCCCTCACCCAAGGAGTTCCCCAAGGCTCTTCCCTCTCCTCCACCCTATTCAAATATACCTCCTGCCACTCTGCCACCTCCTAACCGACCTTGGCCTCATATTTTACATCTACGCCGATGATGTCCAAATCATTACACTGATTCAAGATTCCATCTCAGATTCACTAAAATTCTGGGAGAAATGTCTCGCATCCATAAACTCCCTACTCGCAAATCTCCACCTAGCCCTTAACTCATCCAAGACTGAACTGTTTCTTATATCCAACCAACAAAGCCCTAAGCCCTCCCTTGCAAGCGACCCTGCCTTCAATTCTATTGCCTCTCAGCCCTGCGTACAAGACCTAGGTGTCCTGATTGATCAGTCTTTAAACATGAAAAAACACATCAACAAAGGCTTCTTTAAGCTCAATGTCATGATAAAACTCAAACTGCTTCTCCACACCCATGACCTTCGCACCATCATTCAGGCGACCCTCTCATCCAAATTGAACTACTGTAATTCCCTTTTTCTTGGCCTCCCATACTCCACAATAAAACCGCTCCAAATGCTGCAGAATGCTGTAGCTAGAACCATCTCATATGACTGTAAATCTGACCACATCACCCCCATCTTCAAAGACCTTCACTGGCTTCCTATCTCCTCACGCATCCTCTACAAAAGACTTACCATTATTCATAAATCCATCTACCTACACAACTCTAATTGACTTGACGAGCCATTCCACTTCATACAATCCAGCCGTCCCATTCGAACTAGCCATAATGGCACTCTCCAAAAACCTTTCCTCAAAAAGGCACACCTCTCATCCACAAGGGATCGAGCCCTGTCCATCGCAGGACCCGCCCGCTGGAACACTCTACCTGCCAACCTCTGCCTCGAGCCCTGCACCATCAAATTCAAGAAAAAAATTAAAGACCTGGCTCTTCAAACAAGCATACCCAGATTAGGACCCTAGTCCATATCTCACCCCCTCAGTTTTGCCTCTAAACTACTAACACTCATGTTATATTATGATGTTACCATGTTAAGATGTTATCATGTTATTTTCTATTGCCTTTAGTTACCTCTCTAGTTTTTTAGCTACCTTTATCCCAACCCCCTTCCCTGTTTAATGTAATTTCTACCTGTAGTTTGGATGTAAATCGATATGATGTACCCACTAATATCAGTATAGAAAAGCTTCTAAATAAATAAATAAATATAGACCAGGAGTAAAAAAAAAAAAGCTCACTAAACTGAAAAAATGTGCTTTTGTTGCTCCTTCTCTATTTATATGCCAATCCATGCAAAAAAAAAAAAAAAATTTGCTGCCTCCAGATTGGCCCATGGCTGGAACCTCAGTGAATTTATTTTATTTATTTATTTATAATTTTTATATACCGGAATTCCTATATACAATACAAATCAGTCCGGTTTACATGAAACGAAAAGATTGCCCTGGTCTGGGAGGTCAGACTGGGTTTTTTTTACAAAGAACATTGAACAATAACATATAATACATGGAACAATAACATATAATACAATCCTTGAACATTGAACAATAACAATAAATACTTAAATATTTTCATAATTAAATTAAAATTAAGCCAGATAGCATGTTAAACTTAAATTAAACGTAAAATTAAATTTAAATTTAATTTTGGATAATATTGTTAACTGTAATACAGAATATTCCTAAGTTCAGTCATGATAAGGCGCTTAGTTAAATTCTTGAAATTGGAACGCTTGCCTGAAGAGCCAGGTTTTTAACTTTTTTTTTAACTCTGGTAGACTGGGTTCGAGGCGTATGTCTGGGGGGAGAGTGTTCCAATGGTGTGGTCCTGCAGTTGAGAGTGCTCTTTTTCTTAGTAATGATGTTGCTGGAGGGGCGAACAATGTGCCTCTGTAGGCGCTTCTGATGGGTCTGGAGGATAGGTGTGGGCGAAGTTGAGTTTGGAGAGAGATCGGTGCGATGTTGTGTATTGATTTATGAATAATGGTAAAGGTTTTAAAAAGGATTCTCTGTTTGATGGGTAGCCAGTGGAGGTTGCTCAGAATGGGGGAAATATGTTCTCTTTTATTGGTGTTTGTTAGGATTCTGGCAGCGGCGTTTTGTACCATCTGTAGAGGCTTAATACTGTTGGCAGGGAGGCCGAGTAGAATTGCGTTGCAATAGTCGAGTTTTGCAAAAATAATGGATTGTAGGACGAGGCGAAAGTCGTTGAAGTGAAGGAGTGGTTTTAACTTTTTGAGGACTTGTAGTTTATAGAAACAGTCCTTGGTGGTGGTATTTATAAATTTTTTTAAGTTAAGTTGATTGTCAAGCCATGCTCCTAGATCCCTGATGTCTGATGGGAGATGAATGTTTAATGAGGAGGGTTGCGAAAGGCTGGGTGAGTAGATACGTGGGTCTAGTGAGATAAGTAGCATCTCTGTTTTGCTGGAGTTTAAAATCAAGTTAAGGTTGGAGAGGAGTTGTTTAATTGGTTGTAAACAATCCTCCCAGAAGGAGAGGGTTTTTTGAATAGATTCTGTGAAGGGTATGAGGATCTGGATATCGTCTGCATAGAGGTAGTGCTTAAGCTTGAGGTTTGATAGCAGATGGCAGAGGGGGAGGAGGTATATGTTGAACAGGGTGGGTGAGAGAGATGAACCTTGTGGTACGCCTTGGTCTGATAGGATAGGTTCAGATTCCTTATTGTTTACTCTGACCTTGTAGAACAGTGATGGCTAACCTATGACACGCGTGTCAGAGGTGACACGCCGAGCCGTTTTGGCTGACACGCGCAGCGTTTCGAGGACTATCAGGAATTTTTTTTTTTTTTTATCGGCTGCGCCGAGCCTTTTCTTTTTCAGCTGCGCCGAGCCTTTAAATGTGTTTTTTAGTTTCCCCCTACCCTCCACCAATGCCCCCGGGCGCAGGGAGGCTCATGCGTCGCAGCGATGAGGCTCAAGACAACGCGCTGATGCTCCTCCTTCCTGCCTGTGCGGCCCCGGAAGTAAACGTTGCCGGAGCCGCGTGGGCAGGAAGGAGGAAGCGAATCAGCGCGTGCAGAAGAGGAGGAGCCGCCGCGGGTCGCTGCGAATCCCAAGTCGCAGTGGCCCAAGAAGAGGAAGAGGCCCGTTAGCAGGGCTGCCGCGGCCCGAGAAGATCAGGGCCGCTGCAGAGCCCATCCTGCGGCGACCCGCGAAGAGGAGGCCCAGAGGTGAGAGAGAGGCTGAGGGCCCGTAGAGTGCGTGTATGAGGTGAGTTGAGAGAGAGGACCTGAATGTTTGCAGAGACAGCATGTGAGAGCGTGTGTGTGTGTGTGTGAGAGAGAGAGAGAGCATGTGCCAGTGAGAGCCTGTGTATATGAATGATTGTATGAGAGAGAGCATGTGCCAGTGAGAGCCTGTGTGTATGAATGATTGTATGAGAGAGAGCATGTGCCAGTGAGAGCCTGTGTATATGAATGATTGTATGAGAGAGAGCATGTGCCAGTGAGAGCCTGTGTATATGAATGATTGTATGAGAGAGAGCATGTGCCAGTGAGAGCCTGTGTGTATGAATGATTGTATGAGAGAGAGCATGTGCCAGTGAGAGCCTGTGTATATGAATGATTGTATGAGAGAGCATGTGCCAGTGAGAACCTGTGTGTATGAATGATTGTATGAGAGAGAGCATGTGCCAGTGAGAGCCTGTGTATATGAATGATTGTATGAGAGAGAGCATGTGCCAGTGAGAGCCTGTGTGTGTGAGAAAGAGAAATGCATGTGAGAATGAGAACCTGACTGTGTGTTTGAGGGAAGAAGATGGAGAAAAAAGAAACAGAAAAAAAGACAATATAAAAGGAATTGGCAAAAAAATAAGAAAGGGAAGGTGAAAAAAAAGCCTGTGACCAACCAATTAGAAAACTAAGATCAGACAGCAAAGGCAAAAAAAAAAAAAATGTACTTTTTAGTGATTGGCACATGTACTCTTTGGGAATGTGCAAGAATAGCACTTTCTCAACGGATCTCACAATGTATGAGATCAGCATGGAGAAAGTGGAAGCCCACGGGGCCTGCACAGAGGAGGCAGCAGAATGGACTTCAGTGTCAGTAGCAGCAATCGGCACCTCCGCAATAGCCACGCGGCATCAGTGACAGTGGCAGCAGAGGAATGAGAGAGGTTCTGAGGTTGCTGGCAAAAGAAAGAGAGGGGGGGTCTACCTTTAGTGTGTGAATGTGTATGAATGGGACTCTGCCTGGGGGTGTATGTGTGTGAATGCATGGGTGCCTGCCTGGGGGTCTGTGTGTGTGAGAATGAATGTGTGCATGCCTGGGAGATGGGGAGGGAGTGTTGTGAACATGAATGGGAGCCAATAAAAGAAACCGACTGACAGATGAAGTTTGTAACGCTTGCTTGGACTTGAAGTGTACGAAATACCAACCTTCAATTGAAGATTTAGCCAATGAAATTCAGCAACAAAAAAGTCACTAAGCAGGTAAGGTAAAGAATTATTTGTTTTTGCTTTATTAATAAATACAGTATATATATTAAAATTATAACTTTGTTGATTAGAGCTACAAATATCACAAAATTATGGATTTTTCTAGAAGTGACACACCACCCGAGTTATGCTCGGTTTTTTATGAATTTTGACACACTGAGCTCAAAAGGTTGGCCATCACTGTTGTAGAACCTGTTTGATAGGAACGATTTAAACCAACTGAGAGCAGTGCCTTTAATTCCTATGTTTGATAGTTGGTCTAAGAGTAGTGAGTGGTTTACCGTGTCGAAAGCTGAGGATAAATCTAGAAGAACCAGTAGGTATGATTGTTTTTTCTCCAGATTCAGAAGCAGGGTATCCGTGAGAGAAAGCAGTAGGGACTCTGTGCTTAATGATTTCCGAAAACCATATTGTGCAGGAGAGAGAATGTTGTCCTCCTCGAGATATTCGGACAGTTGTTTATTGACAGCTTTTTCCATCAGTTTGGAAATCAATGGTAAGTTCGCAATGGGTCTGAAGTTTGCTGGGTCAGTGGGTGATGCGTTAGGTTTTTTCAGTAGTGGTTTAAGAATTGCTAGTTTTAACTGATTGGTAGTATGGCTCATGGCAAATCCTCTCTCTTTTCCGCCCTCCCAATTCAAGAATTAAAAAAAAACCCTCTCACCTTAAACAGGTTCTAGGTTGCTCCCTCCTTCTCCCTCCTTCTCCCACCTACCCCTCATCCAGAGAACCTCAACTGGAGATCTGATCACCTCTAGCTGCACTGTTCCCTTTCTGGCAGCTAATCGGTCCCTTTACTGTCACATGTTCATTGGAGATTTTAATCTGCCGGATGTGGACTGGCGTATCCCTTCTGCGGAATCTACAAAAAGTAGAGAGAGAGTGGATGCCCTGCAAGGGACTATGCTCAAACAAATGGTAATGGAACCCATGAGGGGGATGGTGTTATACTCGACCTAATGCTCACAAATAGGGATAATGTGTCTAATGTCCGGACAGGTGCCCACCTGAGCACAAGTAATCATCAGATAGTATGGTTTGATATCGCAAATAAAATACAGAGAAGTCACACAATGAGCCGAGTTTTGAATTTCAAAAATAAAGACTTCGACAAAATGGGGATGTACCTGGAGAAAGAACTAGAAGACTGGTAGAAAATGGGCAAGATGGAACAACACTGGGCCAAATTAAAAGGAGCTATTACTAAAGTAACATATCTATATGTTAGAAAAGTAAACAAAAGTACAAGGAAAAAAATAACCAATTTGGTTCTCAAAGGAAGTGGCTGCAAAAATAAAGGCAAAAAGATCAGCATTCAGGAATTATAAAAGATCCCAAAAGGAGAAAGACAGGGAAGAATACCTGGTGAAACTGAGGGAGACAAAGAAAAAAAATCAGAAAAGCAAAAGATCAAGCGGAAAAAAGGATTGCCAAAGAGACAGAGAGGTAACAAAATATTTTTCAGATATATAACAGAAAGAAGGAAAGCCCAAAGTGGTATAGTGAAATTGAAAGGTGACAAGGAGCATTGTGTAGAGACAGAGAAAAAAATGGCAGAAATATTAAACAAATACTTCCGTTCAGTGTTCACTAAAGAAGACCCTGGAGAAGGACCATCGCTGGTTGACAAGACTGTAGAAGGGAATGGGTTAGACAAAACTCCTTCTACAGAAGAGAACATATGGGAAGAGAGAGGAAAACTGAAATTGGATAAGTCCATGGTGCCAGATGAGGTACATCCCAGAATACTACTAGAACTCAGAGATGTCCTGGTGGGTCCTGTTCAATAGATCCCTGGAACGGGAGTGATGCCGCAAGATTGGATAAGAGAGGTTGTGGTCCTGCTTAATAAGATTGGTAGCAGAGAGGAGGCTGGAAACTACAGGCCAGTGGTAGGGAAATTAATGGAGACGCTGCTGAAAAAAAGGATACTGAACTATGTACAATCTGGTAAGTTGTTGGACCAGAGGCAGCATGGATTCACCAGGGGAAGGTCCTGTTAGACAAATCTGATTCCCTGTATGTACCCGGATCAGTCCAGACCGCTGAGTTATGCTTCCCTTCCAGCACATGGAGTCAGAGAAAAAAGCTGAAAGGCACCCCTCTTAGTCCGGTGTGCCACCTGCGATCCCTCAGTATTTCTCTGACTCCAGGAGATGAGGGTGGCAGAACCTGCAGTCCTGATCCTTAAAATAAATAAAAAACCAAACAAGTAAAGGAATTAGAAAAAGAGGGGTCTTCGTACCCTTAGTTGCTTCTGGCTAGATCAAATAGTTTTAAAAAAAGAGTATAAGTAGTAAAGGAGTGCAAGTCCTCCCAAGGGGTTACAGCCTATCCCCCTTGGTGGTATGCAATGCTGGGGTTTTTGCCCTGAGAGCCTTATTTGCCCGGAGCTTCTTCCCTTAACCCAGTGAGTAGGGGGATTTACCAGTGGGCCGGTCCCTCCCCCAAAGCAGCCAAGAGACGTGCTCATTCCTCTGGTGGGAGCCTCTGCTGCTCGGCTCAGACCCAGGGATGCTTCATTCCCTTGGTTGATTAAGAGCAACAAGATACAAAAAAAAAGGATTTACAGGTCTCCTGGGGCTCCGGAGGGGATATTTTTTTATATCCAGCTACTCACTTCACCGCGGCTCAGTTTTTAATGCCGCATGGATCGTGGTGCTCCGCCTGCAGGGAGCCAGCAGCATGGCTCTCCCGCGATGGCTTCTGCTCCCGATGCATTCTCAGGGGAGAGGGCCCATCGGAACTGCCTAGTGAAGGCAGGGGAGCGTCTATCACGCGGTCGCGAGGTGCAGGAAGGTCTCTGCAGACTGCCAGGCTTCGGCCTGCCCCATTCCCGATCAGCGCAGGAACGGTGGCCATTTTAGCTCCCCCAGGCTCCGATGCAGTGCAGAGCTCGGGGGGAGGGGAATTTCCTCCGCAGCTGTCGCCGCCCAGTTTGAGCCCTGTAAGGCCTCCGGATTCGGTTCCTGATTCTCCCCCTCCTTCATCCCAATTTGTGCTTCTCTTGCACAAAGCCTATATGGAGGCAGAGGCTAGTTTAAATTTACAGGAGCCTCCTCCAGCAAAGGTTCCTAGGCCTGCTGAGGACCCGGTTATTCCCAGAGTCCTAGTGGGGCGTGCGACTTCGGACGTGGCAGCAGCTCCACTCGCCAACCCCCCAGATCTCGCATCCCAGGATCCTCTGAGCACGGACTCGACTGATGATGTGGATAAATCCACTCCGGTGGAAGGGGATGATCCTCTGGTGCTCCGATTGTTTCGCAGGAAGGAGCTGGATCTCTTGATACCTCACGTGCTGTCGGAACTGGATATTCCGGCGCCACAGCCTATGGCTGAGCCTTCCTCGGGGGATCCTGTTTTGTCGGGTTTTCGGCCTCCTCCTAGGACTTTTCCTTTTCACCCGATGCTCTTGCAGCTTATGACCCGGGAGTGGGACGCACTGGAGGCTAGTCTGTGGGTCAGTAGGGCTATGGAAAAGCTTTATCCGCTACCAGAGGAGTCGTTAGAGCTTCTTAGGATTCCTACGGTGGATGTAGCCGTCTCAGCAATTGCCAAGCACACCACGATCCCAGTGACAGGAGCGGTTGCACTTAAAGATCTCCAGGATAGGAAGCTGGAGGTTCTTCTCAAGAGGATTTTTTAGGTTTCAGCGCTCGGTGTCAGAGCAGCTGTCTGCAGTAGTCTCATGCAGCGAGCGACTCTTAGATGAGTACAGCAGTTGCTCACGGCTCAGGAACTGCCCCCGGCGGAGGCAGAGCAGGCGGACCGGATGGAGGCGGCAGTGGCTTATACCACGGATGCTTTGTATGATCTCCTCTGTACCTCATCGCGCACGATGTCCTCAGCGGTGACCAGGAGGCTCCTTTGGCTCCGCAGTTGGTGCGCTGATGTCTCCTCCAAGTCTCAGTTGGGTTCTTTTCCATTCAAAGGAAAGCTTTTATTTGGCAAGGATCTGGAGCATCTTATTAAGTCCTTAGGGGCAATAAAGTGTACAAGCTTCCAGAGGACAAGCCTCGACCCTCTAGGACCTTCGGTTCCTCTCGGGGTCGTTTTTCGGAGCAGCACTGTTACCATCTGGGCAGAGCTCTGTCCTTTGCTCCCCGGCAGCCGTCGACTAGGTCCCAGGCTTGGGCTCATTCCTTTCGTGGCCATCAGCCTGCTTGAGACTGGGGTTTCCCAAGGATCCTCCAGCAACAAATCTTCCCAATGAAGGTGCGCCGACCCACTCCTCCGTTCCGGAGATAGGTCATCTCGCTCAGCAGCGCATGGTTCGGAGAGAGGTATCTTCAAAGGATACTAATGATGCATTAGAATTAGGGCACCCCGACAGTGAGGTTCCAATAATAAGAAAACATAGAAATGACGGCAGAAGAAGACCAAACGGCCCATCCAGTCTGCCAGCAAACTTTCACACTTTTTTTTTTCTTCTTATACTTATCTGTTACTCTTGGCCCTTATTAGTAACCTTTTGGTTCTGGTTACCTTCCACCCCCGTCATTGATGTAGAGAGCAGTGCTGGAGCTGCATCTAAGTGAAGTATCTAGCTTAATTGGTTAGGGGTAGTAACTGCTGTAATAAGCAAGCTACTCCCACGCTTATTTGTTTACCCAACCTGTGCCATTCAGTCCTTGTTGGTTGTTGTCTGAATATAAATCATCTTTTCTTTATTCCCCCCCTGCCGTTGAAGCAGTGAGTTGTGCTGGATATGTATTCCAAGGGAAGTATCAGGCTTAATTGATTCAGGGCATTAACTGCTGTAACAAGCAAGCTACACCCATAATTATTTGTTTACCCAGACTATGTAATTCAGTCCTTGTTGGTTGTTGCCTGAATATAAATCCTCTTTTCCTCTTTCCCCACTGCCGTTGAAGCAGAGAGCTATGCTGGATATGCATTGAAAGTGAAGTATCAGACTTATTTGGTTTGGGGTAGTAACTGCCGCAACAAGCAAGCTACTCCCTGGTTTTTTGTGAATGCAAATCCTTTTTACCACATTTCCTCTTGCCGTTGAAGCATAGAGCAATGTTGGAGTCGCATTAACCGTGTTTGTTTATTGAATTAGGATATTAATCTCCAGATAGTAGCTGTAATTCCTGCAAGCCACCCTCATGCCTCTTCTCTTCATTCATATCCTCTAGACTTTATGGATCCACAGTATTTATCCAATTCCCCTTTGAAGTCCTTCACAGTTTTGGTCTTCACCACTTCCTCCGGAAGGGCGTTCCATGCATCCACCACCCTCTCCATGAAGAAATACTTCCTGACATTGGTTCTGAGTCTTCCTCCCTGGAGTTTCAAATCATGACTCCTGGTTTTGCTGATTTTTTTCCAATGGAAAAGGTTTGTCATTGTCTTTAGATCATTAAAATCTTTCAAATATCTGAAAGTCTGTATCATATCACCTCTGCTCCTCCTTTCCTCCAGGGTGTACATATTTAGATTCTTCAATCTCTCCTCATAAGTCATTCGATGAAGACCCTCCACCTTTTTGGTCGCCCTTCTCTGGACCACCTCCAACCTGTCTCTGTCCCTTCAGAGATACGGTCTCCAGAACTGAGCACAGTACTCCAGGTGAGGCCTCACCAAGGACCTGTATAAGTGCATTATCACCTCCTTTTTCTTACTGGTTGTTCTTCTCCCTGTGCAACCCAGAATTCTTCTGGCTTTAGCTATCGCCTTGTCACATTGTTTCGCTGATTTCAGATCGTTAGACACTATCACCCCCAAGGTCTCTCTCCTGCTCCGTGCACACCAGCCCTTCCCCCCCCCCCATCAAATACAATTCTTTTGGATTTCCACACCCCATATGCATGACTCTGCACTTCTTGGCAGTGCCTGTAACTAAAAACTCACCTGAGCTAAAAAAATTCTAACTTATCCCTATCAATTATAAAGCAGAATGAAAATACAAACAAAAAACAAACTTTTAAATGTTTGTATGCTAATGCAAGAAGTCTAAGAAGTAAGATGGGAGAATTAGAATGTATAGCAGTGAATGATGACAGACTTAATTGGCAACTCAGAGACATGATGGAAGGAGGATAAGAATGGAACAGTGCTATACCGGGGTACAAATTATATCGCAATGACAGAAAGGAGCACCCGGGAGGTGGTGTGGCGCTTTATGTCCGAGATGGCATAGAGTCCAACAGGATAAACATCCTGCATGAGACTAAATGCACAATTGAATCTTTATGGGTAGAAATCACTTGGTCAAGATGGTGAGACTGACAGTGAAATGCTAAGAGAAATTAGGGAAGCTAACCAAATTGGTAGTGCGTTAATAATGGGAGACTTCAGTTAACCCAATATTGTCTGGGTAAATGTTTCATCGGTACATGCTAGAGATATAAAGTTCCTGGTTGGAATAAATGACATTTTTATGCAGCAATTGGTTCAGGAACCAACAAGAGAGGGAGCAATTTTAGATCTAAGTCTCAGTGGAGCACAGGATTTGGTGAGAGAGGTAACGGTGGTGGGGCTGCTTGGCAATAGTGATCATAATATGATCAAATTTGAATTAATGACTGGAAGGGGGACAGTAAGCAAATCCACGGCTCTCATGCTAAAGTTTCAAAAGGGAAACTTTGTTAAAATGAGAAAAATTGTTAGAAAAAAACTGAAAGGAGCAGCTACAAAGGTAAAAAGTGTGCAAGAGGTGTGGTCATTGTTAAAAAATACCATCCTAGAAGTACAGTTCAGATGTATTCCACACATTAAGAAAGGTGGAAAGAAGGCAAAACGATTACCGGCATGGTTAAAAGGGGAGGTGAAAGAAGCTATTTTAGCCAAAAGATCTTCATTCAAAAATTGGAAGAAGGATCCAACAGAAGAAAATAGGATAATGCATAAGCGTTGGCAGGTTAAATGTAAGACATTGATACGACAGGCTAAGAGAGAATTTGAAAAGAAGTTGGCTGTAGAGGCAAAACCTCACAGTAAAAACTTTTTAAAATATATCTGAAGCAGAAAGCCTGTGAGGGAGTCAGTTGGACCGTTAGATGATCAAGGGGTTAAAGGGACACTTAAAGAAGATAAGGCCATCGCGGAAAGATTAAATGATTTCTTTGCTTCAGTGTTTACTGAAGAGAATGTTGGGGAGGTACCCATAATGGAGAAGGTTTTCATGGGTAATGATTCAGATGGATTGAACCAAATCACGGTGAACCTAGAAGATGTGATAGGCCTGATTGACAAACTGAAGTGTAGTAAATCACCTGGACTGGATGGTATACACCCCAGGTTTCAGAAGGAACTAAAAAATGGAATTTCAGACCTATTACTAAAAATTTGTAACCTATCATTAAAATCATCCATTGTACCTGAAGACTGGAGGATAGCTAATGTAACCCTAATATTTAAAAAGGGCTCCAGGGGCGATCTGGGAAACTACAGACCGGTTAGCCTGACTTCAGTACCAGGAAAAATAGTGGAAAGTGTTCTAAACATCAAAATCACAGAACATATAGAAAGACATGGTTTAATGGAACAAAGTCAGCATGGCTTTACCCAAGGCAAGTCTTGCCTCACAAATCTGCTTCACTTTTTTGAAGGAGTTAATAAACATGTGGATAAAGGTGAACCGGTAGATATAGTGTACTTGGATTTTCAGACCTTTGAAAAAATCCCTCATGAGAGGCTTTTAAGAAAACTAAACATTCATGGGATAGGAGGCGATGTCCTTTTGTGGATTGCAAGCCGGTTAAAAGACAGGAAACAGAGTAGGATTAAATGGTCAGTTTTCACAGTGGAAAAAGGTAAACAGTGGAGTGCCTCAGGGATCTGTACTAGGACTGGTGCTTTTTAATATATTTATAAATGATTTGGAAAGGGGTACAATAAGTGAGGTGATCAAATTTGCGATGACACAAAATTATGCAGAGCACTTAAATCTCAAGCGGATTGTGATAATTGCAGGAGGACCTTGTGAGACTGGAAGATTTGGTATCTAAAAGGCAGATGAAATTTAATGTGGACATGTGCAAAGTGATGCATATTGAGAAAAATAACCCACGCTTTGGTTACACGATGTTAGGTTCTATCTTAAGAGCTACTGCCCAGGAAAGGGATCTAGGCGTCATAGTAGATAAAACATTGAAATTATCGGCTCAGTGTGCTGCAAGAGTCAAAAAAGCAAATAGAATGTTAGAAATTATTAGGAAAGGAATGGTTAATAAAACGGAAAATGTCATAATGCCTCTGTATCGCTCCATGGTGAGACCGCACCTTAAATACTGAGTGCAGTTTTGATTGCCACATCTCAAAAAAGATATAGTTGCACTGGAGAAAGTACAGAGAAGGGCGACCAAAATGATAAAGGGGATGGAATGGCTCCCCTAAGAGAAAGGCAAAAGAGGTTAGTGCTGTTCAGCTTGGAGAAAGAAATGGCTGAGGGGAGATATGATAGAGGTCTTTAAAATCATGAAAGGACTTGAACGGGTAAATGCGAGTCGGTTAATTACTCTTTCAGATAATACAAGGACTAGAGGGAACTCCATGAAGTTAGCAAGTAGCTCATTTAAAACCAGAGAAAATTCTTTTTCACTCAGCACATAATTAAGCTCTAGAATTCATTGCCAGTGGGTATGGTTACAGCAGTTAGTGTAACTGGGTTTAAAAAAGGTTTGAATAAGTTTCTAGAGCAGAAGTCCTTAAACTGCTATTAATCAATAAGGATTAGTAGCTTGGGATGTATTCATTTAATGTTTGGGTACTTGCCAGGTACTTCTAAAGTTAGATGGACAAACCCTTTGAATAAGATCTCAAAGAATGTGTGTATTTCGTCTCTAATTTTCAAAGAGAACCTACCTGGGTAATTTTGCTTTGACGTACCTGTCCTTTGTGCGGGTGGTGGAGGGAGGGTAGCATGGGCACTTTTGAAAATTCCATGGGTGCATGCTGTTTTTATCCCCTGACTCATCCCCTACTCTTGTGAATGCCTCTGAAAGTCTGTGCACTATCAGGCCAATTCAGTAAAGTCCACGGGAGAGCGCACAGGCCACTCGCCTGTGCGCGCGATACAGTATTCAAATGAGGCCCGGCGGTAGAAACGGGCAAAAGGAGGCACTAGGGATACTAGCGCGTCCCTAGTGCCTCCTTTTTGACAGGAGCGACGGCTGTCAGCGGGTTTGACAGCCGACGCTCAATTTTGCCGGCATTGGTTCTTGAGCCCGCTGACAGCCACGGGCTCGGAAACCGGACGCCGACAAAATTGAGCATCTGGTTTTCGACCCGACAGCCACCGGCCTACTTCAAAAATTTTTTTTCTTTTTTTTAAACTTTTTTTACTCTTCGGGACCTCCGACTTAATATCGCCATGATATTAAGTCGGAGGGTGCACAGAAAAGCAGTTTTTACTGCTTTTCTGTGCACTTTCCCAATGCCGGAAGAAATTCGCCCCTACCTTTGGGTAGGGGCGAATTTCTGAAAGTAAAATGTGCAGCTTGGCTGCACATTTTACTTCTGAATCACGCGCAAATACCTAATAGGGCCATCAACATGCATGTTGAGGGCGCTATTAGGTTCGGCGGGTTGGACGCGAGTTTTCCGCCCCTTACTCAATAAGGGGTAAGGGAAAACGCGCGTCCAATAGCTCCGATGGAGCGCACTGTACTGTATCGGCCTGTATGGAAGCTGGACAGAGGAAGGCGACTTTCAGTCAGGCCCATTTACCCAAGTAAAGAGCTTTGGAAATTGCCTTCAGTGTTCATGTAGCAGATTCTGCACCACTTTGATGGCCATCTTCTGGATTGCTTCTGTTTTGGCATGTGAGATAGTAAGAAATGAGAAGAGTAATCTTGCAGTAAAGAATTGTGAGGATGCGAATGAGAAGATCACGCACGCTGATATGTAGGCTGTTGGGTGCAAATGAGGGGCTGGCAGCAGCAAGGAGATTATCTTGCCATAGAAGTTTGTATTGATGGGGGGTGGGATTCTGACTGAAGTTGTGTTTGTTGCTACAGGTACACATTTGACGTGACCAAGTGCATGTTTTCTCCTGGAAACATCAGTGAGAGATTGCGGGTGGCAGGTTTGTCCTGCACAGATGAAGTGGTGGTGGATCTCTACGCAGGTAAGGAGAAGGCAAAAGGACCGTGTTCTTCTCTTCCCTGTTACTCTCGCCGTAGCTTTGTGTTCTCTCCCGCAGAAGCTCAGACGTGGGAGGGTAAACGGAACTTCACCTTCCTGTAAGTGGAGTTTGGCTGGATTCTGCTCTTTACTTTAAGCAGGACGGTTCCAGCTTTATGGGTTTGAACCCTTGCATTAAATGCATGCTGTGAGGAGGAGATGCAGTCTGTTTCCAGCAGAGGCATTGTTAGGTACTTAAAAGATCCAGGATACAGCCCCATAAGTCCTCCCCACAAACCCCTACCATGATTTTGATAATTAAATTGAACCTCTCAATCACTTCACCCCTCTGAGAATGAGAATCTGTGTTAAAACACACAGATATCATGCTTAAAGTTTTTGTCACATCTTTCCCTTCTCTCCCCCATTGCAACCCCTGGCATTATCACTTTCTTTCTCTCTTCTCCAGCCCCTGGCATCATCCTTTCCTGTCCTCTCGTCCCTTGCCATTATCATTCTCTCTTCCTTCTACTTCCACCCCTGGCGTCACCTCCTGCCCCCCCCCCCCCCCCCCCCCCCCGGTACAGCCTTCAGCTGGCAAGAGGAATCCAGCAAGCAGTGCTTCTTACCTGCCTTCTCCTCTGCAGGCTTCCTTCTAAACTAAGCCCAGTATCCTCTCTTCCGCCTCAGGTGTAGTTACAGTCTCCCAAGTTTTTTCACAGCTGAAAAATGGGACCTGGGAAAGGGGGCTGCCCAGCACACACCATTGCATACCACAGCTCAGGCTCAGCATCTGCACTGTCTGCCCTGGTAGGCCTCTTGGTGTTTGGGGGGCCTTGCTTTCCATGCCTGCTTCCTGCAGACAGTTGAAAGCCTAAGTCCTGTCCTATACTGGAGTCTGAAACTGATTGGGTATGTAGGCCTTCTCCTACATGTGGTGTGTGGTGGCCAAAATTCAGGGCGCCATGGAGCAGACTCAGGGCATGGGCCCTATATGCCCATAGTTAATGTCACCCCTGGTTTCCAGGGGGAAATCCTGTGTGTTTCCAGTGATTATACAGCCACACAGAGTGCTAAGTGTAGGAACTGCTGAATGCTGCTGGTAGTTTGTACACACAGTGCACTCCAGGGTGCAGGGGAGAGGCTGAATGCTCCTGGCAGTGTGTGTACACACGGGGACATTTTCTACTGCCTGCATAGCTGCAAACTCTGTGGACCCTTTTTACAGTGAAAACTGCCAAAGGAGAAGTACCTGCAGAGATTTGCACCTGCCTTTTCTATGTGTAGTTTTTCCAGTTTTTTTTTTAAAGAACATGGGTACTTTTCAGAACACATTGTTTCAGTCCCCCACCCCTGGAATACCTCCACCAAATCAGATAAAAATATGCCCTCCCTGTATGCAGCTAAAAGTATACTTTTAGCTGCATACAGGGAGGGCAATTTGGACTTTCGGGGGAGGTAATTTAAGGTTTATTTTATCTAGTTATGCTATTGTGTGTTGTGAGCATTACTATTACTGGACTGCACTGGTGTTCAGTGTTGTCTGTTAGAATTTATTGTATAAACCATATAACAAACTGCTACTGTGTCTGGTTTCTCTCTAAATACTTTTAGTCCAGCTAATATACCATATAAGACTATATAAATTTTGTAGGACCACTACTCGTAGGGCCAAGGTATTTTACCAGACTCTCTTACGGTTTCAGGTCCATTTTGCTTTATAAATATTTTTTGTGAGTTTTTTAGTAATTTTTTGCTTAATAATTTTTGCAATGTATTTTTCACTGATGAAAGCTCCCAATAAGAGTAGAAATTGCCTCATCAGCAAGTTACCCCCATACATTCATTTCTTCATTGTCATCATGTAGTCTTTAGGGATCCACAGTATTTTTTGAATTTTTTCACTGTTTTAGTCTTCACCACCTCCTCCAGAAGGGCATTCCAGGCATCCATCACCTGTCCATGAAGAAATATTTCCTGACATTTGTTCTGAGTCATCATCCCTGGAGTTTCATTTCATGATGCCTAGTTCTACTGATTTCTTTCCATGATATTGATTGTACATCATTAAAATCTTTCAGGTATCTGAAGGTCTGTATCATATCTCCCCTGCACTTCCTCTCTTCAAGTGTTATACATATTAGGATCCTTCAGCCTCTCCTCATAGGTCTTCTCATACAGAGCCCACACCATTTTAGTCACTCTTCTGTCTCCATCCTGCCTTTGTCCCTTTTGAGATACGGACGCCAGAACTGAACACAATACTCCAAGTGAGGCCTCACCAAGGGCCTGTATAAGTGCATTATCACCTCCTTTTTCTTACTGGTTATTCTTCTCCCTGTGTAACCCAGCATTCTTCTGGCTTTAGCTATTGCCTTGACACATTGCTTAGTTTCTGGAGATCTGAAGATGACTATCACCCCAAGATCCCTCTTTTGGTCCTTGCACATCATTCTTTCACCCCCATCACATACAGCTCTTTTGATTACTGCACCTCAGTTGCATGACTCTGCACTTCTTGGCATTGAATCCCAACTGCCAAGTCTTTGACCATTCTTCAGGCTTTCTTAAATCACTTTTCATTCTCTCTACTCCTTCAGGTGTGTCCACTCTGTTGCAGATCTTAGTATCATCTGCAAATAGACAAACTTTTATCTTCTATCCCTTCTGCAATATCTCTCACAAAGATATTGAACAGAACCAATCCTAAATCCAAACCCTGTGGCACGCTATTTAACACGGCTCTCTCTTCAGAGTAGGTTCCATTTTCCATTACCTGCTGTCTCCTATTGGTCAACCAGTTTGTAATCCACACCACTACCTTGGCGCTCACTCCCAAGCTTCTCATTTTATTCACAAGCCTCCTATTAGGGACTGTATCAAAAGCTTTGCTGAAATCCAAGTAGATCACATCGAGTGTTCTTCCTCAATCCAATTCTCTAGTCACTTAATCCCAAAAAAATCTATCAGATTTGACTGACAGGACCTTCCCCTGATGAATCCATGCTGCTTTGGGTCCAGCAGCCCTCCGGATTGTAGATAGTTCACTATCCTTCAGCAGAGTCTATAGTTTCCAGCCTTCTCTCTGCTACCACTTTTTACTGTTTCTATACTTTTGGCAGTTTTTTTTTTTATTATATATGTCATATATTCTTAGAGAGATTTGACCCACTACCAAAATATACAATGAATCGTGTTCTTTAATTCTTTGCATAGTACCAGTGTGATTAGTGCATGTTCAAAATGATTAGTAGTCTGCATCTCTTTGAACAAAGAACTTTGACCGTAGTAACCACAATTACTTGTAGCAGTCCTAATGGAGATCCAGTTTTAAATTTTGAACTTCAAACGTGGTATCCACAATAATATGTGTAATAATAGGGATGAGTTCCACTTTAAATACTTCAAAGGTAGGCTAGTTGTGATATGGATTCTGAAGCATAAAAACTGCTCGTACCTTGACAAAGTCCTTTGTTTTGCAAGTGGCTGGCTTCATCAGGAGCCAAGATAAAATTAGCAGGGATACTGCTCTGCGGGTCAGAAAACCAATACGTTGCCAGAATATGTATGTGTATCACTATATAGGCAAAATAAATGAGGAGTGGAGGAACCCGCATGCAAACGATCCGAAGTATCAGAAGAATAATGCATGTAAATGGTAGGTGTCCACAAGAAACAACTGAAGAATCGGCAAATAATAATGGGGTTTTATTCCAGAACTTCAAGAGTACAGTTTGAAAACAGTTCTTATAAGTTGTGAGGCCCCTCTGACATGGTCCCGTGTTTTGCCCGAAGGTGGCGACAGGAGAGACTGAAGGGCAAGCAGCTCAAAACTTCAATAAAGTGTTCAGATAACTTGACATAAACCAGCTTATATGAACTCTTTTCAAAGTGTACTCTTGAAGCTCTGGAATAAAACCATATTATTATTTGATGATTCTTTAGTAGTTTCTTGTGGACACCTATCTATTTACACGCATTATTCTTCTGATACTTGGGTATCAAAATATCACATAATTTTAATAAATGTCCACATGTATTGGTTTACTCATTTACGGGCCGATACAGTAAAGTCCGCGGGAGAGCAGGCGAACAGGCCACTCTCCCGTGCACGTGATTCACTATGCAAATTAGGCCCGGCGGTAAAAACAGGCAAAAGGAGGCGCTAGGGACACTAGCGCGTCCCTAGCGCCTCCTTTTGGACCGGAGCGGCGGCTGTCAGCGGGTTTAACAGCCGACGCTCAGTTTTGCCGGCGTCAGTTCTCAAGCCCGCTGACAGCCACGGGTTTGAAAACCGGACGCTGGCAAAATTGAGCGTCCGGTTTTCAACCCGTGAGCCATTGGCCGACTTCAAATTTATTTATTTTTTTGTTTTTTACTTTTGGTAACTTTCAGGACCTCCGACTTAATATCGCCATGATATTAAGTCGGAGGGTGCACAGAAAAGCAGTTTTTACTGCTTTTCTGTGCATGTTCCTGGTGCCCGAAGAAATTAGCGCCGACCTTTGGGTAGGCGCTAATTTCTTTTTTTTTTTTTTTTTTTTTTTTAATTTATATTTTTTGGTGTTCCACTGTAACAATAAATTATACATAACAGTAAAAGAATACAAAGGTCATATTACATGGAATACCATAACAGTACATGTTATACATAATAAATGCATATAATTGGGTTGCAAACTATCCCTCAATACATATACAAACCAAGGCATAAACTATCCTGTCCAGGTCTATGGAAACTTACAGTCCAATCAGTGGATCCTGGAAACTCAAACCAGGACAGCATAAAGATCAATAAACTTAACAATACAACCTCATACATCGTTGTGTACTTATTTATTTGAATTATTCTCTCCCTACCATCCCCCCACCCCTCCCCTTCTACAAGTTCAAAGCTCCAGCACATTCTCATACATCTGAATCAGTAGGCGCTAATTTCTGAAAGTTGAATGTGCGGCTTGGCTGCACATTTTGTTTTCTGAATCGCGCAGGAATACCTAATAGGGCCATCAACATGCATTTGCATGTTGATGGCCCTATTAGGTATTCCTATACCAGCCCCATTCCCTGCAGGGGGAGAACCTTTGGGTTCTAGGAGCCGGCAGGACTTAGACAAGGGTTCCCCACAGGGCGTATAGGGTAAGAGAGGCCGAGGCTGGGCCAAGGTCAGGATAACTGTTGTCAGAGGATAACAAGTAGCAAAGTGGAGGTCGAGGCGGGCGGCAAACAAGTCATAGGAAAGTCCAAAGCTAAGTTCAGTGACAGGCACCTAGCAGGAAATTAGTCCAGATCCATAGCAAAGGTCAATACTGAAGTCAGTCTGGAGACAGGGTACGCTGGAGGATCTGGACATGGCAATATCAGGAACAAAGGTAGGATTAGGGACGCCGGAGCAGCAAGTGCTGCAAACAGGAAAACCTGTTGCTGAGGCAAGGAAGGAAGCACGGCTGGGATCTTTATACCCAGCCGTGTGATGTCGTCAGAGCATGCCGGCCAGTCTGTTTTCTGCCGTGGGGACTACAAAGGGGGCCGCCGCATGCGTGCTTAGGGAGGCCCAAGGAGCCAGGGGTGCTGCTAGCATCATAGCGGCGTCCTTTCCACTTCAGGGGAGGTCAGAGTCCTGAGGTGAGTGCTGCTGGAAGTGCCCGGGGAGCAGGAATGTTGATGGTGGCATGGCGGCATTTTTGCCGCTTTGGAGGTGGTCTGTGTCCTGGGGCGAGTGCCACCAGTCGTGGGATGAGCCTGCGACCAGCAAACGTTACACAGTCAAGCAGTTGAGAAAACAAACCACGTGCAGCTGTGGAGCTAGAAACAGCTGCCGGTCATAGGAAAGTCTCCCAGCCAGTCATGGAATTCAGGCTTTCTGGGGCCTTGGCATGCCAGGAAAATCTGAAAAATTGTTCCTGGCATCACAGGATGCCAGGGATATTGGTTCTATGGAAAGAATTAAAGAACATGATTGTATATTTTGGTAGTAGATCAAACCTCTCTAAATCTAAACTATTTTAAGAATATCTGACACATATAAAAAGTGTAAAAAGTATAGAAATGATTGTTATAATTTTATTTAGTTGATTTCATGAGTGTTTATCCAACATATTCAACAGATATATATAGCAACACCGGTGGAATGAGGCAAAAGTTTGAATTGGACAGAGTAAGTGATATTTGGCTAATGTTTCTGCTTGTTAAATAAAAGTTTAAAAAAAAAAAGGAATATGTTTTCTGCAGTGACGGTGCACAAAAGGGTACTGTTTCCTACTAGTGGCTTCCATAATGTAGGCAGCAGGGGTGATGGTAGATGGCTCCCGTATTCAGCAGGTGGCGGTGGTGGCAGCAGCTTCAATGAATGGGTACCCTGTGTATGCGGGTTGGGGCGGGTAGCTCCCCTGATCAGGCTCCCAGCCTGCAATGCTTCTTCAGAAGCTCTTCCTGGCCGTGCCAGAGGTGCAGAGTATCTCTGTCTCCTCCATACACATCTCCCATTCATCAGGAGGCATTGTGTTCTGTGCCTGGGCAGCTGCTCTATCCTCATTGGATTGCATGTGGTTGCAACCAGAACTTGAGAAACTGCTGATGCCAAAGGGGGAGAATGCACTTGTGGGGGAGGTGGCCCCTAAGGTCCTCCTGTGGCTATGCCCCTGGCTTCTAGTAGTAAACACATGTAGTATGCTGCCTTGAAGGAAGTGCCACATGTTACAGTTGTAAATGCATGCATTGTGCAGTATGCTGCTCAGGGGGAGGTGCTAAGGGTCCCGGTGATAAAAACATGTCATCTCAATGTTGCTAGTAGTATTACTACCCGTAACATAAGATTTGGGGGTAACCCGCATGGAGTGGCATGTACTACCATAAAAAACTTTCTGGGAGGACTGTCTAGACCATTTGGTCCTTTTCTGCCGTCATTACTTTGTTACTATGAATTTTTTCAGTAATACTTCCCAGTAAGATGCAGCTAGTTTCCTTGCATAACCAAAGAGACTTTTACAAATTTGCTATTTCTTAGCATCCAGGCAGATTAATCCAGAACAAATGAGTTATGCACCTCTACCAGCAGATGGAAACGGAGCAAACTGACGCCACAGTACATATACCCCTGCAGTGACATCAGCCTGCCAGTATTCTCCATCTCCAGCAGATGATGGACGTGCATCTCCCCACTGGGGATTGCTTCATTTTAAAGAAAAGGAGAATTAAGGATATAAATTTGCCCCGCTCTCCTGCAGTGATATCAAATGGTCCCTCCCACAGTTGAGAATTCCTGAGGTGATTTTCATAGTCCCTCAGACGAGTTGCCTTAGTCCGGTAGCTGGTTTCAGCTGGCGTGAACTTAGCTGCTTGAGCAGCTGAAAGGCTGCGGGTGCAGGAAGCCTAGCACGGTGGTGACGGCACATGCCCTCTCCCCCCACATCCGGAGACCGTCTCTGTACTCAGCCAGGTAAGGCTGAGCTCCGGTAAGTTTAAAAAAAAAAAAAAAAAAAAAAGGATAATACAGAGACCTATGAGATTTTTGTTGTGTAGGGCTTCCTCCTCTCCCACTATCTGTGCTCGGCATGCCGGTCCGACATTTGTCCTGCTCCAAGGGAGGTTGAGGGACGTGGGCAGCCTAGTGGGTTGAGCAGCCTCCTTAGGCTAGGCCCCACTCCAAGGCTTTTCACTGTGTGCCGTGTAGTAGGCCGCAATGGCATTTCTTGTGCTTTCTAAGGCTGCCCCCTACAGGATTGTCTGTCCAGAGTGTGCATCTAGCTGTGCGCTCAGGTTGTGCACCTAGTTTTTGGATGCATTGTTGGGCCTTGTAGTCTGTGGACTTAGCTGCTGAAGTAGCTGAAAGGCAGCAGGTGCAGAAGCCGAGCATGGAGGTGAAGGCCAAAGCCCTCCACAGCCGGAGATTGTCTCTGTACTCAGCCGGTAAGCGCTAAGACCAGGTAAGTAGAAAAGAACTCCTCCAATCCAGAGACGACGAAGGGCTTCGGTAAGTCTTTCCTCCGGTCTTCTTGCTCGGCGCGCCGTACCGACTTCGTTCCTCATCTCCATTCGGGCAAGGGAAGGAGGTTCCAAACAGGTTGATCGGCCCCCCCGCCCCCCCAGTGGGCTAGGCCCCATTTTTGGCTCGGAGGACTCTCCACGTGGCGATCCGCGGCAGCGCCATCTTGCGCACTGTTTGCTATGGTGCCATTTTCCCCCTTTGGCCGTTAGTGCACGCGGTGCAGGCCGGCCTTCTGTGCATCTAACGTGCGCATAAATACACGCATAATTTTGTGTATAACCTTGTGCTGAACCAGCTGCTCAGACATAGACGCGCCAAGACGAGTCGCACGCCCGATAGACAAAACCGGCTAAATGCACAAACCACACAGGCTATGGCCCTGGAAGCTAAGAAGCTCAGGTGACACTTCCTCTGCGCGGCCTGCCATATTAGAGCTGCACAGTCTGACCTGGAATCCTGCCTGTGTCAGCACTGTGAGGGAGGCCCAGGGAGGGCTGGATTCTCAAATATTTTCCAAGCCTGACCATCCCAGTCTGAGGATGGGTCATACATGTCCTTATGTGGCAGTTCTCCGGACCTGAGCAATTCCGGGACGGCATCCTTCCCAGGAGAGGGCAGTTAAGTGGCCCCTACTCCAGTTCCCCCTGGGACAAATATGGATCCGGCGGCCTTCTCTTGGTTGGAATTTTTTCAGGGCCTCTAAGCCTTTGTTCAGGCGCAATCAGCCCCTGTCCCTGCCCAGGTTGATCCCCAACTGTGGGGGCCTCGCTCTCCCGGCTTTGTCTGCAGGCCTCAAGACATGCCATGCCTCACCAAGAGTATACCTGACAGGGACCCAGACACCACGGATGACGACGGGGATTCACTGGAGGATGGGAAAATCCCTCCAGGCATGGAACCATACTGGACCATGCTTTGTTTCTTCCACAGAGATTAATTACCGGCACTAGTCTTCCAGACCATGAAGACTCTGTGAGTTGCAGGCATAGACCCTATGGTGGAGCCAAAGAAGAACCCCATCCTGGGGTTCTTCTTTGTCTCTTCAGAAAGCCTTCTTTGTCTCTTCAGAAAGCCTCTTGCTATTTCCTAATGCTGGAAGCCATCCAGGAGTTGATTGACCTGGAATGGGACGCCCCGGAGGCAAGCTTTAAAGGAGGTCGGGCCTTGGAGGCCTTGTATCCTCTGGACCCAGAGGTCAAGGAACGCCCGTGCTTCCCAAAAGTGGACGCCATGGTCTACGCTGTCTCAAAGCGAACAACCATCCCTGTTGAGGAAGGGGGGCGGGTTTGAAGGATGCTCTCGATAGGCGGTTAGAATCATCCTTAAGCAAGCCTTCGACGTGACAGCAATGACACTGCAGATTGTTTCCTCCTGTGCTCCTGCTTGCTCCTCTTGAGAGAGGCAGATAGCTCTGGGGTGCATGTCGGGGAGGCAATTGAACCCGTCACAGCCTTCCTGGTGGACGCAAGCTCGGACCTAGTAGGTACCTCGGCCAGAGAAGTAGCCTTAGTGGTGGCGACCAGAAGACAGCCGTGGTTGCGGAACTGGTCAGCAGATACAACCTCTAAGGCGAACCTCACAAAGATGCCCTTTAAGGAATCCCTCCTATTAGGAAGCGAATGGAGAAGCTAGCCAGGAAGAGGGGCACATCTCCAGTGCCTCGACTACTGGAAAACAGGAAAAAAAGGTCTCAGCACCCCTCACCCATGAGGGGGTTGGGCCAGGGGCTCCCAGCGCTTCCAGCCGTACAGAAACCCATTGTTCCAGTCACCTCGACCCTCGGGGAGGTCTCAGTCCTTTCGGAACCAGCAACCCAAAAGAAGAACAGGTTCGGGAACAGGCTTGACCTTAGCTTTCCAATGAAGTTGGACCGACCCATCCACAGGAAGAGGAGATAGGGGGTTGACTTTCCCTCTTTTACCAGCGGGAGGTCAAGATCACATCCGACAAATGGGTACTGGACATCATACGAGAAGGCTATGCTCTGGAATTTCGCAGCATCCCTCGGGACAGGTTCATGATATCACCTTGCGACTCCCAGCTCAAGAAACTGACAGTGGAATCCACACTATGGGCTATAACTCCAGTACCTACACCCCAAGTAAATATGGGGTGTTATTCCATCTATTTTATCGTGCCCAAGAAATAGGGTTCATTTCAGCCCATCCTGGATCTCAAGAGCGTCAACCGTCATCTGCGGATATTGCACTTCCGCAAGGAAACTCTCCACTCCGTCATAATGGCAGTGCAACCAGGAGAGTTCTTAACCTCCCTGTACCTCTCCGAAGCCTACCTTCATATTCCAGTCATCAAGACCACCAGCGTTTTCTACGCTTTGCGATACTGTTCCGCCATTACCAGTTGCGGGCGTTACCCTTCGGTCTGGCAACTGTCCCAGAACATTCTCCCAAATTATGGTGGTCGTGGCGGCGGCACTTAGGAAAGAAGGGATCCTGGTGCACCCCTACTTGGACGACTGGCTGATCTGGACAAAGTCATTGGAAGACAGCCTCCGGGTGACCAGCAGGGTCAGATCCCTCCTACAAGAACTTGATTGGGTCGTGAACAAAGCCTCAAGCCCTCCCAGTGTTTAGAGTACCTGGGGGCCCGATTCGACATCAAGCAGAACAAGGTCTTCCTCCCTCCCCTGAGGAGGAGGAAACTGATGGACCAAGTACACTGGTTGATGACCACAATGCGCCCCAATGTTGATGCCATGAGGTCCTCGACCTCATGGCATCAACCCTGGAAGTAGTACTGTGGGCGAGGGCTCACATGTGGCTTCTCTAACGCTCCTTATTGTCACACTGGAACCCACTGTCCCAAGATTACTCAATTTGCCTCTACCTACCAACAGAGGTATGCACTCGGCTCCAGTGGTGGCTACAGGAAATCCACCTAAGCAAGGGCGTAAGCCTATCCCCACTGAGCTGGATCAACCTCACGACATACTCGAGCCTGCAAGGGTGGGGAGCTTACTGTCAGGAGCTGACAGCCCAGGGACAATGGACTAAGGAAGAGGCGAACTGGAATATAAACCACCTGGAAGCTCGAGCGGTCAGACTAGCAAGCCTGCAGTTGAGCCACAGTTTCCAAGGGCAAGCGATACAGGTGATGGACAACTCAACAACGGTTGTCTACATCAACCGCCAGGGAGGAACAAAGAGCCATCAGGTGCCTCTGGAAATAGACCCCCTTATGAAATGGGTGTAGTTAAAACTACAAGGGATCTCTGCCTCCAACATCGCAGGAAAAGACAATATCACAGTGGACGTCCTCAGCAGGGAAAGCCTGGACCCGGGGGAATGGATGCTGTCGATCAAAGGCTTCCATCTAGTAAATAGCTGGGGCCTCTCAGCCATGGACCTACTGGCCACATCTCACAATGTGAAAGTCCCCCGGTTCTTCAGTCACAGAGGAGATCAGCACTCCCAAGGGATCAATGCCCTCGTCCAGACCTGGCCAGAGGAGGACTTACTGTACGCCTTCCCCCCCATGGCCTCTTCTGGGTAAGATCATCCGCAAAATAGAACATCACAGAGGTTTAGTCCTCCTAGTGGCCCCAGATTGGCCAAGATTCCTGTAGTATGCAGACATGTGGAGGCTCCTCGTGGAGAGTCCTTTGTACCCCCCCACACACACGGACCTTCTCCAGAAGGACCCGATTATTCACGAAGATCTGTCTCAATTCTCTTACTGTCTGGCCCTTGAGAGGGCTAGCCTGAAGAAGCGCAGTTATTCAGCGGCCATGATTGCCACCTTGCTTCGTGCACGGAAGTTCTCAATGTCCCTGACATACATATGGATTGCTGTGTTTTGTAGGGTTTGGGTGGACCCTTGGACACTGTGGCAGCTGACCACGCCCATGGGGGGAAGTCCCTTGAGGGGCCACAGGTCAGGCTTATCTCTGGACACACAAACATAGATTATATCTTTTATTAGACAGTTTGTGAAGCCACCAGAGGTGGCGGTAGTGAGTAGAAGATGGAGCCAGGCTGGGCTAGTATTCCTCAGGGCGCTGGAACAGTGGCTTCTCCGGTAGCAGTGCTGTAGGAAGAACTGAGAAAATGAGTACACTGAGATATTCACAGAGTCCCCAGTATAGAGAAGCCCCGAGATAGAGAGAGCTGGCCCTCGAGGAGCAAGTACCTTGTTCCAGGAAAACAGCTCTGAGGAGTAAATGGTAGTAGAACTCACAGATGGTGTCTGTAGCGAATTCTTCCAAGTAGAAGAGGAGATGGACACAGGCAGCGAGTCAGGGAACATGGGCCCTCTGAGCGAGTACCGGTTCCTGATAGCAACCTGAAAGAAGCAGAGAGGCCCCCGAGGAGCGGGTACCTCGTTAACAGCAAAGAGTCCAAATAGAAGTTGGAGGCAGAGTAGCTGGGTAAGGAGAGCGAATCCCATCCGTAGGAATTCCCTTGCTAACTCAGATGGTAGCAATAAACAACAGGCTTAAATATCTGGGCAGCGTGATGTCATCACAGGGGGACACCCCTGAGGTTCGCACCATAGAGGAAATAAGAATGAGGACCGCGCGGCACGTGCGCCCTAAGATACCTGAGGAGCATGGCGGGAGGCAGCGCCCAGGACGGTCTGGGGACGCCGGAGAGGATGGCGGGCAGATGCCGTGGCCGCCAGACGTCCACTGGGAGCAGGAGGAGTTGCAGAAAAAGAAAGGTAGGCAGAGTGAAGCCGTCGGGCAGCTGACGGTTGCAACACGGTTCTGGAGAATATTTGAGGCCTAGTGCGAGGGCCGCAGGGTGTCCCCGCGAACGGCCAAGATTCTGGAATTTTTAGAGGACAGCCTGAAGAAAAGGTTGTCCCTCAACTCGCTCCAGGTCCAGGTAGCAGCCCTCTCCTGCTTCAGGGCCAAGGTGAACAGAAACAGTCTGTCGTCACATCCGGACTTGGCCCGTTTCCTAAAAGGTGTTAAACAACTCCGACCACCCTTAAAGTGGCCAGACCCCCTATGGAACCTTAATCTAGTCTTGGACTTCCTAGCAGGGCCTTCCTTCAGACCAATGCACAGTCTCACTTCACCTATGAACACTAAAGACTGTATTCTTGGAGGCAATATGCTCGGCACGTCACATCTCGGAACTACAGGCATTATCCTGTCGGGAACCATTCCTTCGATTTACTCCAGGAACAGTACAGCTTCGCCCTGTCCCCTCCTTACCAAAGGTGGTCTCGGAGTTTCACTTGAATCAATCCATCTCTTTATCGTCACCAGAGGGACACAAGGACATTAAAGACTCCCACCTCCTTCGCCGTCTAAATGTCGGTAGACTCTTAGTGCAATACCTGGAGCACTCGGAACCGGTGTGCAAGACAGATTGCTTGTTTATTCTTCACGGTGGGAAGAAACAGGGCGAAACAGCTTCGCGAGCTATTATAGCTCGCTGGATTAGGGAAGTAATCAAGGCAGCTTACGTAGAGGCAGGGAAGCCTTTACCCCTTCAGGTCAAAGCTCATTCTACTAGGGCCCAGGCAATATCCTGGGAGGAAGCTAAGCTACTGTTGCCTGCCGACATCTGTCAAGCAGCAACGTGGTTTTCTCTACACACCTTCTCCAGGTTCTACTACTTGAACGTCCAGGCTTGAGAGGATGCAGCCTTTGCAAGGGTGGTGCTAAATAGACCACAGGCAGCCTCCCGCCCCATTTGGGAGTAGCTTTTGTACATCCCCCTGGTCCTGAGTCCATCTGGCTTCACGCTAGGAAATGGAGGAATTACTTACCTGATAATTTCATTTTCCTTAGTGTAGGCAGATGGACTCAGCATCCCGCCCATGGATGCCCAGGAGAGCCGCCAAGGAATCACCCATGAGGTGAACATCTATTCCATATGAATACGGGTAAGCCGTTGTCCTACCCCTAGTTCAGGGCATCTACATTAGGACTGGTTTTGATGCTTATGTTGGTTGAGTACACTGGCGGTTTCCAGTTTTTATTCAAATTTTGTTAACCAAGGGTTTAATAAAGTTGTATCCATATTCTAATCAAGTTCTTCGATATATGTTTCAACAATGGCTTTTCGAAGAGAATACTGAGGAGCTGAGGTCACTGCAGGGGTATATCTAGGGTGACGTCAGCTTTGAAACCGACTCAGTCTCCCATCTGCTAGCTGGGGAACACATAACTCACTAGTCCTGAGTCCATCTGTCTACACTAAGGAAAACAGAATTATCAGGTAAGTAATTTCTCCATTAAAGTTGATTGCTAGAGCAATCTGGAAGTGAAAATCAATAGCTTTGGAAAAAGCACTATGTATAATAGTAATGTTAGAGAGAGTGTATTCGCCTTTTCAAAGGCTGTTTCTTGGTGGAGCAGCATGGAGATACCCAGTATTCAATGAATGTGAAACAATTCAGCTCTTTTGGGGATGACCGTCACCACTAGGCAAGGGTCAGATCTGTCAATGAAAACACGCAGTATTAAATGAATATGGTGGTTGAATTTCTCTGCCATCCCATACTGGTGTGGGAATGAGCGGAATAAGAGGGTAAGTTTGGAGTCCATGAAGGAGCTCACACTGTAATTGACTCCTGGGCTGTTTTTTTTTGACCATATCTATTGTTTCTCCCTCCTTCCATCTTTAGGAATTGGTTACTTTACTTTACCATACTTGCTGCATGCTGGTGCAGCCTTTGTTCACGCCTGTGAGTGGAACCCCCATGCCTTGGCAGCGCTGAGGAAGAACCTGCAGCTTAACGGCGTGTCAGATCGGTGTCAGGTCCACGAAGGGGATAACAGGCAGGTGAGCTGAGGTGCTGAGCTCGTAGCAGAGTTTCTCCATCTGTCGCCAGGACCGAGGAGGAGCCTGCGGCTAGAGAGGTGTCAGTCTCATGAAGGGGAGAAAGAGGCATGTGAGCTGCGGTGCTGAGCTTTGAGCAGCACTGTGCATTGTTACTTCACTGGACAAGGAATGCAGAGAAAATTAGAAAGAGGTTCTCACCACTGGAGGTAGTGACTCTTGTTACCAAGCCCATATGTAATCGGTTACCAGCAGGGATAGTTTCATGTGACATGAGCTGAAGCTCCTTCCTTTCCCAACCTCTCTAGCCCAGTATCTTGTGCCTCTTCCCCAAGAAAGAGAAACAGAGAACATTGTTGCTTTATCATAAATTTTTTTCCTACTGCACTCAAACCTCAGCAAGAGAGTTCTGCCCTATTCTTGTTTTCTGACTAGTGGGGGAAGGGGGAGGTGCCCTCATCCAGGGCTCACTCCAGAAATGTGCCTAAAAAGGCTATTTTGGTCAGGGATGGATTTTGGCCTTTGCCACCCTTAGGCACTGTTGGTATCATTTTGCCATGCTGCCCTCCACCCCCACCCCCAGCCCCAAACTTTGACTTCCCTCCATCCTCCAAGTGACCTCAGATTTCCAAACAATAAATACGAATGAGTTATATTATTTACATCTTGTATTCCAGTGCAGCACTTTAACTCTTGAATGTAATGAGGTTAATATTGAAAAGCCCACTCAGTGGATAAGGTAACTGAGCACATTTTCACAGGTATTCTTAGCTGCATATTCAGCAGCATTTATCTGGCTAAAAGTGTCACTGAAGATGCAGAGAAATCTAGGTGCCTAAGTGTGGTTGAAGACAACAATTTGTGCTGTTGGAGTTGTCAGCATAGATTTAGCCGGGTATTGCTGAGTATTGCACTGCCAGGCTAAATTTAAAAATCCTGTCCTGGCCACACCCTGACTCAGCCTCTTTCTTACCCAGCAAAAATGTGTGCAGGTAGCTGGGTAAATCTTTTGAATAGGAACCTCACTGTTATTACCAATGTGAAAAGACAAACACTTTTCGCATGTCCTCATATCTGGCCTTTAAGTGGAAAGGAGGAAATATCTTTCCCATCTCTTCAGGGCATCCCCCATTTCCCCTCCCAAAAAAAGGAATGGACATAGAAGACACGGCTGAGGGGGGATATGATAGAGGTGTTTAAAATCATGAGAGGTCTAGAACGGGTAGATGTGAATGGTTATTTACTCTTTCGGATAGTAGAAAGACTAGGGGGCACTCCATGAAGTTAGCATGGGGCACATTTAAAACTAATCGGAGAAAGTTCTTTTTTAGTCAACGCACAATTAAACTCTGGAATTTGTTGCCAGAGGATGTGGTTAGTGCAGTTAGTGTAGCTGTGTTTAAAAAAGGATTGGATAAGTTCTTGGAGGAGAAGTCCATTACCTGCTATTAAGTTCACTTAGAAAACAGCCACTGCCATTAGCAATGGTTACATGGAATAGACTTAGTTTTTGGGTCCTTGCCAGGTTCTTATGGCCTGGATTGGCCACTGTTGGAAACAGGATGCTGGGCTTGATGGACCCTTGGTCTGACCCAGTATGGCATTTTCTTATGTTCTTATGTTCTTATATTTCCTTTAGACCTTACCTGTTATGTGTCATACTCCACAACTAAAGGCTCAGCCCAACTTGTTTATCACTCTCGTTTTTCCTTTCTCTTCCCTCCTCTTTGTTTTCTTTCCTGGGTTTTGGGCCAGATCTATCCCAGTGTGTTGGTGCCTCCTTTATTTTCCTCTTGTCTTTCAGCTGGACCTACGAGATGTGGCTGATAGAGTGAATTTAGGGTTGATCCCCAGCTCTGAAGAGGGCTGGCCCGTTGCCTGCCAAGTGCTAAGACAAAACAAAGGGGGAATTCTGCACATCCACCAAAACATTGAGTCTTTCCAGGGAAAAGGACTCAGCTGTCCCGGCCACCATCACCAGCACCTCTCCAGTGGAAACAGGTGTGAAGGACATAGCGGTACTGACCACGGTGCTTCTGGGGACTCAGAGCGGGACAGGTGGGGGGGCACTGTGCTGAAGCCTGAGTGGCGGACATGGGCACAGGCCACAGAGACCCGATTTGAGAACCTGCTTCATGAGATACATAGGAAGCCATGGAAGGCAAAGATCCTGCATATTGAACGAGTGAAATCTTATGCTCCTCATGTAGACCACATCGTCCTGGATCTGGAATGTCGACCCACAGCTCCCTAAAATGGCATTCACATGTGTTACTTCTTCCACTGCCCACATCTTAGGTTGTAAGCACTTTGAGGATAGGGGACTACCTACTGTACCTGACCGTAATCCGCTTTGAAGTGTTGAAAAGCTGAATACAAAACAAAATCAAATAGATAAATAAGGGGGCAAGAGGTGTTGGATGAACTCAACCCCTGTTTAGGATTTAAGGTCCCCAAAGATTACTGGGTTTTTTTTGTTTGTTTGTTAGTAATGCTAATGTGTCTGTCCAGGAGTAAAGCTCAACCTGGCATTAAAGTTTAGCATTTCTTCTGCTACCTTTACTCTCATTCTAGCTCCAGCCTGAGGTGCTGAGCTACGTCTTTCACACAGTTGACTAATTTTAGGCCTTTGTTTATTTAAATCCTGGCTTCTTTGCAAGGCACTCCCACAGATACTCTGCTAAGGAAGTGTCATGCTCTGAGCAGTCAGTAGATGTCACCAGATAATACAAGTGTGTGCTTTTTTAGCAGCTGTCAGTCAGCCCAAGGTACTGGGACTAGAATTCAGTAGAAATTTACATTCATTTTTAAACAAATTGTTTTTTGTTTTTTAAACAAGTCTGTTTTTGGTTTGTTACAAATAGAACAAACTGAAAATAGATTTGCCTGAAAATACCCTAATATTTTGGGGTATTTTCAGTTCGTTTCCAATTGTCATTCAAACATTTTTAAAAACGAGTAACCTCCTGCGGCCACTTCCTGGGGCCTTCCTGATGTTGGGGCCTGCCCAGACAGGGCATCCCCCAATTCCCCCCCCCCCCCCGGCAAATGAGCCCCATCTCCCACCTATCTCTTCCATTGGTGTCTTCCATCAAGAAAGTTGGTGGCTCTGTCCCCGTCATTCTTGCCCTACTGGCATTTCTCTTTAAAAATGGCACTGGCTGGCTCTGTAACCCTGCAAGGAGCTCTGTAACCAAATGTCAGACCATTTTGGTCTGACATTTGATGCCAGTCTCCAGTCTAGCCAGCACCATTTTGATACACACTTGATGCCAGTCTCATAGCCAGAGAGACTGGCTGCTATTTTTGAAACGATGGGCTGGTAAGACAGAAGCGGCTGGAGATCACTCCTGCCCCTTTCTTAATAGAAGTCCCTCTACAGAAGGGATAAGTAGGGTCTGAGGAAATCTCCGACCTTACTTCATTTGTAGAGAGTGGAGGAGGGGAAGGCCCCGGGAGACCTGGGAAGTGGTGGCTGTGGCCTCTGAAAAAAAAACCCTTTTTTGGGGGGGGGGGGGGAAGTAATATGGGCATCCAGGACCTCACTCATTCGCATCCACCCTTTACATTCCAAAAATTACAAAAGACATTAACTTGGGTAAATCAAGGCCGCAGCTTTATTAACAACCTGGTGGCCCAGCCTTAGGCACAAGAAATAACATTACAGATTTCAGCATTCAAACCCCCTAGCCATCCGCCACTCCCCGGCAGGATAGTCAGCTCCAGCCACTCGGCTCGATGTTCCAGCACCCCACACCAGGTTCAGACCCCCGCCGCCTGCCTGCAAGGAGCCAACCCGGGTGGACCCCCGCCACTAACCTGCAAGGAGTCTGGCCAAGAGGCCCCCGCCTCTTTCCAGCAAGGAGCCATTAACCGACAACAGCCCCAGTTGTCAACCTCCATTCTCTTACCGCTGAAATCCATCATAACATAAACCAATACATATAAACTGTCATAGCTCGGGCCATCCGCCAAAGACACAGGCATCCAATGTCCTGTGACCCCCCAAAGATGCGGCCTCATCTACCGAGGAAATAAGTCCTCCAAGACCTCCTGAATAGAATTGAGGAACAGGTCCATACCCAGGAATGAAAGGTGGATTCCATCCTTACCAAACAGTCCCGTCACCTGCCCCCAGGACCACTCATACCGAATATGGTGACCTCCTAACCGTGCCAGCCATGATCCAATTTGCTGATTCGCCTTGGACCTGCTCCTCCTCTATATCACATTTTCCCATTCAGCAGGCCTTACTATTATATCTGACCAGCACAAAATGGTGGTAGGCAACAATATAGATACCGTCATTAGATCCTTGCGAACGATACTAATAAATTGCCCCAATCATTACCCCCGAGATGAACCACCAGCGCCCGCGGTGGACCAAGTCGCTCGCGTTCCCACAGCACACAAGGAATCAGATCATCCCAAAGCATTCCTCTGCGCCCCAGCCAATGCACCCCCACCCCCCTTTTCTGCAGATCCAGGTGAGGCCCGTATGGTCAACCGTAGGCATGCCTGTACGTCCAATACGTGTAGGAGTGCCCGATAATCCAAACGGCCATCCCATCAGTCGCCGCACCTGCAAGGAAACAAGGGTTAAGCACCATTCAACAACGCCCAGCCTCTGGGCGCACGTAACTCCTGAATGTGCCAGACCACCATCTACCTATCCTTTGGATCACCCACCCCGCCAATCCTGCACTAGCCACCGAAGTCGCCGCCCCAGTCAGAAATGAATGAATCCCAAAACATCGCCCGTCCAAACCGAAGGATAACAAAGCCCAGCGAAGCACCATCTCAAACTGATACTTGGTCAAGGGGCGAAGGTCCTTGTGAACCAAAAACTGAGCTGCCCCAGACGGCCGCCACTGACAGTACCGTGCCGCATTCCCCACTGGACAGGATCGGAACCCCGGAACCGCGCTAAGCACCACCGACAATCCTCGGCCCCGTTGGTCGGTCTTCGACCGAGGAATACCGATCACAACCACCCTGCTCGTCACCACCACATGCCGTGCCAGGAGCCCCGGGTAGTCCCTGCTGCCCGTGGACCGTGCCACTAGCTCTCTAACTCGAAAAGCTCCGAAGAAGGCGAAAACAAAAGCCACCCGAAACAAAACCGCTTCGTACAGAGACGAGCAAACGTCCGACAAAGCATCCCACAAATGCAAGAGAATATCATGCATGATGGGAAGCCTGCAGTCAAGTCTCTGCACCACTCCTCGGGACCAACCCGCCAGCAACCGTCGCACAATGAACCGACCTGATGGGAAGCCCCACCCGTGAGCCCGCATGAAGAAGGAGAAACCAGCCATCTGTCTCCCCACAGCCGCCCTCAAGCTACCGGCCGCCCTAGCTTGCTCAATAAAACGCACCAACGAGACGTCAGAGACAGGGCCTCCCAACCAACCCAATGAAGACAGAAATGCAGCAACCTTACGGGCACCACCCACATAACCTGACCACGTTGAGGGCGCTAATGAAGCCCGCAGCAGGTTCCAAGCCTCTGGGAACCGAATCTCCAAAGGGAAGACGGCACCGGAGCTCCATAGGGGTCCGCCTCCGGAGCCAGTTCTCGGAATAACTCCCACTTGAAACGAGAAAGAGAGTCAGCCAAACCATTAGCAACACAGGGTACGTGTCGGGCCCAAATTGTCACGTTTAATGACAAACAAATCATAATCAGTTCCCGCAATAGCTCAGATACCCTGAGGCACTGCACCGCCCTCTTGTTTATGACCTCAACCACGCCCATGTTGTCACACCAGAACACTACCCTCTTCCCCTGTAACTGCGAACCCCAAATGTGCAAGGCCACCACAATCGGAAACAATTCCAAAAACGTAGTTTTTTGTGGCCCCGGATGTCACCCACTCCTCCGGCCAGCCAGCTGTGCACCACGAACCTTGAAAATAAGCCCCGAATCCCAACAACCCCGCCGCAACCGTAAACAACTCCAGGTTGTGATTGGAAAACGGGCTCGATTGCCAGAACGCAGACCCATTAAACCCAACTAAGAAATTGTCCCAAACTCGTAAGTCCGCACGCAGCAGTGCAGACACATGAACTCAATGATGTCGCTTCCGTAGCCCAGACATCGCGTGCGACAACCTCCTCAAGAATACCCTGCCCATAGGTATTACTCGGCAAGCAAAGTTGAGGCTGCCCACCAACGATTGCAATTCCAACAGAGACAGCTTGGGCCGAAACAAAGCCTCGCGAACCAAGCCACGCAATCGCTCCACCTTGTCCACTGGCAAATGAGATACCATGGCTACCGAATCCAACTCAATTCCCAGAAAAAACAGTTGTGTACTTGGTCCCTCCGTGTTATCCGCCGCAAGGGGAATCCCGAACTCATCCGCCACCCCTTGAAAGCATTCTAACAAGCGAACACAGTCTCCCGAATCCGCCCTACCAACAAACAAAAAGTCATCCAGGTAGTGCACCATATTCAAGGACCCGGTTCTCTTCTGCACCACCCAGTGCAAGAACGAACTGAACACCTCGAAATAAGCACACGCTATGGAGCAACCCATCGGCATGCACTTGTCAAAGTAGAACTCCTGTTGAAAATGAAAACCCAATAAATGAAAACTCTCCGGGTGAACCGGCAACAATCGAAAGGGTGCCTCAATGTCAGCCTTAGCCAGCAAAGCACCGCTTAACCATATGCACCGCTGAGTCAAAGGACGCATACCGAACCGTACACTGTTCCCTCGGGATACCATCATTCACTGACTTGCCTTCCGGGAATGAGAGATTGTGAATCAACCGGAATTTCCCCGCTTCCCTCTTCGGGATCACAGCCAAAGGAGACAGCACCAAATCCTGGAAGGGAGCAACTGTGAACGGACCCGCGACGCGACCTAGCGCAATCTCGGCCTGCAACTTGTCCCTCACCACTGAAACTAACCGCTTCACCGACGGACAATTAGCCCCACCCCCCACCACATCCCGCCCCGTACATGGAATTTGGAAACCCCCAATAAAACCCTGTGTCAGCAATGCCGCTGCCTCTCTGATCGCAACCACGGAAGCATTGCGGCTATCCTGACGGGAGTAACCGCCCTCCCTGACCACTCATTTGCCCAAACCTTTTGTAACCTGGGCGGATGGGAGTCCTTCCCCTTGCCGCTTACCACATCGTAAGGCAGGGTGACCCGCGCCACAAGTGGAGCAGGTGTGCTGGAATTTGCAATCGGGGAAAATACATGTGGAGCGATTGAATCGCCAGCACACGTCGCTGCGCCCTGCACCGGCCTTAACCGCGCCACCCGCGGGAGCATCTTTCCGAAAGGACCGCACCGTACTACTACCTGAAGAAGTATCCAACCCCGAACTAACCGCGGACACCTTAGAAGCCATTTGCGTCAACCACAGCCCGACGTCTTGGGTGCCCCACGACATTAATTTGTTTTCTTCCATTCGGTCACGAAAACGCTCATCGTAATTTAACCACGACCAACCCTCGTAAGTTTTGCTCGCGGCCAAAATTGCATCCACGTAAGATAGGAAGGGCCCATATTGAGTCGGATCCCGATGCCCGACTACACTCGCTAAACGCAGAAAGGACCGCATCCAGTTATGAATGTTCCGCGCCACCTTCTGCTGAGCACCCGGGAACCGCTCACCCTTCCCACGCTTCTTCTTCCCCTTCCGCTTGCCCCGCCGCCCTTCCAAAAGTTGAAAAATGTCAATGAATTGACGGCGCTAAATCCTCTTACGAATTGATCTCGGCACCTCCTCCCATAATTCCGTAAGGGCCACTAAAGCCGGAGCCCCGCGCACCGCTACTCTCCCTCCTGCACTGCCCTTCGCAGACGCCCCCAAGTCAGAAGAAGTGGGGGACGAAGAAGAGGTAGTAGACGACGAGGAAGAATCTGAGGAACTAGATCGTTCCCGTTTCCTTTTCTTTTTGGCCTTCCCCGACTTCGTCGCCCCCACCTTAGTCCCCGCAACCCCGGCGTCCTTACCCCTCTGAATCCCTAACCCCTGGCCTGGCCCCTCGCCTCTAACTATTCCTTCCCCTCCCAGACCCACAACGCGCGCCCTCGGCATCTCCCCCCGGTCGAGCTTGGGGAAAATAACAAACTCACCTGGCGAGTCCGACTCCACTGCCACAGATCCTGATACAGTTACCCGCTCCGCCTGTCCCCTCCGATCCACTGTGGGCGCCACGTTCCGCCAATCCTCATGCCGAGACGAGCTCGGCTCCTCCCCGTCTTCCGCTGACCAGTCCGCCTGCAAAGAAACCACGGCAGGCGAGGGAGAAGGCACCACACCTGGCACAAAGCCCCACTCACCTTCCAACCCAGCACTATCCCCTGAATGGCCTCCCCCCGCAGGCCCTCCTTTGCCCACCCTCGCCAAACCTCCTCTCCCAGGACCCACAGGACCCCTCGGAAACAAAGTGTCAGGGAGGCCCCTACCCTCCACGTGAGGCACAACCGACCTGCCCACCTGCCCTACCCCACACCAAGCACGACCCTGCCCCAGAGCCCCACCTTGCTCGGGCACCGAGGTCCCCGACCCCACAACTGAGCCCTCCATCTGCCCCGAAGCTGGAGGCCAATGACTCTGACTCGCACCCTCAGCCGGCCGGCCCTCCCACATGAAGTCCCGCGATCCCAGTACGCCCCTCACAGCGGACTCCTCCGACCACCCTGGGAGCAGTCCCCTACCTCTCCTCCCTCGAGAAGGAGCCCTGGGCCCAGGCCCAGGCCCATCCGGTACCCAACCGCCCCCAAAATCCATCTCAACCGCTCCAGAAACCCCCCCTGGGCCCCCTCCTAGAACCCCCGCGGCACCCGCTGCGCTCCACCCCGCATCTCCTGCTCCACCCCTCCATGACCCGCGTCCCATTCCCGAAACAGGGATAGGTTCGTCACCAACCAGCGCCGCCCCTCTAGCCCCCCCACCACGCCCCCGCGAACGAGGCCGTGAAACCCTAGCACTCCTCCCCCTAACCAATCCCCGCATAGGGACAGCAGGCACCGGCCCGAACGGAGCGTCAAAATCCCTAACTCTGGCACTTAGAGGCACTCCCTTCTCGCCGGCCACTCCCCCCACCTCCGAGCCCGCCCCCCTCCACCTCGCTAGCGCAGCTCACCCGCTCCGGGACTGCCAGACCGCCGCACTCTCCCTCTGGCTCCGGACCTACTGCCTCTCCCATCGCCCGGCACCCAGGCTGCCGCCTCGGACTCCTGCGCGAACGGCCCTTCGCGATCCCGCTCCGCCGCTTCCGACTCCCGCCGCTTGCCAGCCATCTCGCAAAAGTAAGCCGCCGAATTGCCAAGCGAAATTGGCCGTTCAGGAGCCGATACAAGCGCCGCACGGTCCCCAGTCTGTGCTGCGCGACCCTTGCTCAACCCCCTACCTAAGCCGACAAAATTCCCCACTGGCCAATAGCGGCCCTACTACGTCACCCCAAGGCACCCACTGCCTCCAGTCCCTGCCCGCCACGAATGGAGCCCGACGCTCCTTCTACCGACCCCCTCCCCTCGCTCCCTGTCCTCGCGCTGACCTAACGGTCGCGCTCCTCTCATCCTTCCCCCCCCCCCCCCTTTAACCCCCCCTCCCCTCAGAACGGGGCCCTCATTACACCGTCCGACTGGACACTAGTTCCAGTCGGTCCTCCAGTATTAATGCTTATTTCGGTTCAGCAAAGTGCACCAAAATTAAACCTTAAAATGTACCGAAAGAAAAATAAGCCTCTGTCTCCAAAACAAGCTGAAACAAAATTTGTTTGTCTGCATATTGCCCTTGCTTGACTGTAAGGTGTAGACATCACTGGGCCACCAATTTGACCTTCATATCTCTTATGGTTTTTAATTTTTTTTTTTCAAATGGCAAAGAGTTGTGGTTGCCTTGTTCGTCCACTTGGATATGCAGAATTAAGGATCAACAAACAAGTTGTAGGTGATACCTTTTTATTGGCCCAATATAATACATCAAGGAAGGATCATTTCAAAAGGTAGTCTCAGATCTAGGTATGTTAGTCCATTAAAAAGGTATCACCTCTTAACTTGTTTATTGATCCTTAATTCTACATTTTTTAAACAGGTAAATTATTATGATGTAGGCATTTATTATTTTTCTATTTATTCATTTTAAATGTGTTGGCTATTTTGATGGCTAGAGTTGTGTGGCAAATGCAGAGAGGTGATATCCCAATGTTCCCATTGCAATACAGCTGATGTTTGCCCCTGCATGACACCTGCTCACTTCCTGGACCAACACTTGCACAAGGGCTAAAAGTGTACAGCGGAAGGGGTTGCACCCACTTCAGATGCAAAATAGGGCAGAAGTGCACCTTGGTGGGCCACCCTGCACCTTGCTTGCAGGTTTTTCTTAAATTATGAGTTGTCTTTTGCTCATTCCTTACAACATAACAGCATGTGCCAGGGGAGATCTAGTCCAGCTTTGTAAGATCATGGCTATGAGCAAGGTTTTCTCTGTTGTAGTGCCAGTATTATGGAATGAATTACTACTTGAAATTAGATCAACATCTAATTACTTTGTTCTTGGAATTTTATATTCAAATGTATAAATAAGAGAGAGTAGAATTACCTGCACTTTCAGAAGAAAGTTAAATTGTGGTTTTCCCTGAAGACAATTGACCCTTTCTGGTGGTTACATTTGTTAAGACCAATGAGCTTATGTTTGTATGTTATTTTTCTGTTTTTAATGTGTTATGCTGGTTTGAATTGAAGTGGTATTTCCTGGAATATTCTATGTTTAATTAGTTTTTTTAGTATTGTACACCATGTGCCCGGGAAAACAGTTTAGAAATCTTGTAGCTATCTTTCCTCTGAACTATTTATGTGAATTCTGTGGATTTCCAAAAACCCTTGTCCTGTGACATTTCCTGTTCATAATCCCACTCTACAACCTGCTCTGCACCTTGATAACTTTCATGTCCCCACCTCACCCTGTTCCTTCCAGGATTTCTGTTCGTTGGCAGTCCCCCACTAAAAGGGATGGGCATATAGAAGCACTTTACAGCTATGTAATATGCAGACACCTTAAAGCTGAAATACAGTAGCAATTGAGTACAGCAGCTGGGAATTATAGTGTACATTAACACGCTGCTTGTTAGTTGTAGAAGAGGTGGATTAGATTTCGCCAGGATAGTATTAGTCTTTATTTTAAAAAGAAAAGTGCCCAGTTGGAAGCACTTTCTCTAGAGCCACCTTTAGCACTGAACCAAAGAAACAGGGGTCCAAAGAGTGCTTTCAAAACCTCCAGCAATTGTGGCTTTGGTAGAAGCTTTGTGAAATAAGTTTTGCTAGCAGGTAAAGGATAGAACTAGCAAAAACAAAGTTCCACTGCTCCTGAGGTGTCTTTCAGCCTCCAGTATCCTTCCTTTACAGAGGAATGCTGAAAATGAATTCATTTCCTGTTGTCATTTAGGATCTGATTTTCCTACTCTGTCTATGAGAAAAGTCCTTTATAAATCGTGTCTCATTTTTCTGTTAATGATTTTTATTTTAATTTGTATTTTTTGAATTTTTGTTTTACTTTATTGCTGTTTATACTCTATATTATCATTGCTTTTTCATATTTGTATTTATTTTTTTTATTTAGTTGATTGCTAATTATGTTGCATGTATTGATTGTTATTACATGGTACCTTGTTTGGAGTTTTGTTTTTTTTTATTTTAGCAAGTAATACATTTAAAAAAAAACAAAACTGAAAGACTGGACAGAAGAAACTGCTTACTGTGTCTTGACATAGAGCATGTCAGTGGTACAGTTTGAACTTCAAAAATATGATCCCTGTAACTGCTACTATAGAACCCTCCCCGTATCACAGAACTGGAAACTGTTACCTTAAAGTCCTTGAACCCAGATGGTTGAATCTAGTACCTGTAACTATCGGACCCTCTGCATTGAACAGAATCAGCTAACTGGTAGTGCAAAACCCTCATTTTGTAAACCTAAATTTGTTTGCTCAGATCTGTACTTGCTTCCACATGACAGGTTTTGTATTTGGTTTTGTCTGCTCATTGGTTAAATAAAAAGTTTTTTAAAAAAATGTGTTTGTAATGGCTGAAAGTTTGATTCCCAAATATTTAACGTAGTGCAGCAGATATAGAGATGATGATCCCTTTTACAGTACAGAATCCCTGTGATGTAAAAAGTGCAGCAGTTTCAGCTGCTGCTGCTGCACAGGGGAAAAGGGAAGGAGAAACAATATTCTTACACTATGGTTTGCTAGCTCTTTTTTCAGATGTAGCAGGAGATTTCTAGATTAGTTTAGGGCTGTCCTGTTTCCTCCTCATTACCTTCTCTGAGCTTGGCACATCTGCTCCCTCCCCACTCCTTTGTTAACATGGAGGTACCTCAGCACTGATTTTCAGATGCTTTACCCAAGATTTCAGGCCAGCTTTACCTTTGAATTTACAGGCACAGATTACACTATGTCCAGGTGACTTCATTTTCAAATGCAGCTTTCCATTCATGCTTTACCCTAGGTTTCCAGATGTTCACTTTTTGGGTTGCCAGGGGTGCATTACCCTTCATTTGCAGACACTAGGGTTTGGGTTTCATGACTTTATGGAATGCTGTAATACATACACGCCCCTGCAGTGTGTCAGTAACTAGAAATTAAATGTAGCTCTTCCTAAATCAGTGCTTCTGTCAACCTTTTTTGGTTTTTTTTTAATTTTCACAGCCCAGTTTCCAGTCTGCTCAATTCTCGTGGCACACCAATCCAGATTTTTCATGATTTTCGATTCCCCGATCTGGTCTCTCTTGCTTCCCTCTTCACACTCCCATGATTCTGTACACCCATCCTCTCTCACTTAGCCCCCAGTGAGCCTTTAAACTCATCCTCTTGCTCCTTCCCTCCACCGCATGATCTTCTTTCCACAATATGATCCTCTTATGAGCCAATGCTCAAAATAAAGATTTTTTTTTTATCTTACTTTTGTTGGGGATGTTTCCCCTTTAAGGGCTGGTGGTAGCATCATGCTGTGGAAAGCTGTTTTGGCGTTGCCTTGGGCTGGGGCAGTAGTGGCTGCAGTTAAGCTGTATAAGACAGGAGGGGGGGGTCATAAGCCATGATGGCAGCAGCGGGATAGTTGGCCTCGGCATGTGTCAGAGAAATTAGGGCCAATAGTGACAAGAACCACATGTTCCAGAAGCTGAATTCGGGGGGAGGGATGTGTTGAGAATGCTCTGGGTTGAGCAGTGGTGAGACAAGAGTGAGCCATGGAGACATCGCAGTGAGTGCAGCTCTTGACGGGGGCGGACTCAATGGCAGCGGCTGCAACTGCGGTGAACAACAATGGCAGTATGGGGGTAGAAAGGCGGCGTGCTCGGATATCACGTGACCCCCTGGCAACAGACTACATTGGTAGCTGATGTGAGCGGCGGCAGTGCTGATGGGGGGATAACCGTCCTCTTACCATCACCATGCAGTCCTCAGGAGCTCTGGTTCCCCACGGTCCATTCATTCTCCCCCCCCCCCCCCCCCACTCCCCTCCTCCCCCTGGTCAGCAGAGGCAGGGCAGCTGCTACCACAGCACAGCAAAGGATTTGCCATGGCACGCCACCAGTTGAGAAGCTCTGTTCTAGACTGCACCCTGTGGAGGCCGCAGTGTGACTGAGGTCCCACCATTCTGTAAGACAGTTTGCAAGTGACAAAAACCACCCCAACTGATTTTTTTTTTTCTTGATTTGTTTCTTAATGTTTCACGTTAAGCAGTGGATTCCGGCGCTATCCCACTGACTGATGTAACTCTGCCTCACTGTCTCCAGGGGACGCCTGCGAGCCTCTGGGAATGCCTTTCATTCCTTTCAGACATTGCTTTTCAGGATGCTAACAGTACGTAGGAGCAGGGGTTGGTTGAAGCTTGAAAAAGTCCTGTTGTAGTTTTTCTGTTTTCCCCAAGGTCCATGGAGCCCGGCATCCTGTCTCTTGACAGTGGCCAATCCAGGTCACAAGTACCTGGCAGATCCCATAAGTAGATCAATTTCCTGTTACTCACGCCTGGGGATAACAATAGCTTTCCTTAAATTCACATGTAAACCTTCTATTGAGCTATATGTTGGTGGTGCTGGATGAAATGCTGGATTCAAGTCTTGTGTGAAGCGGGCCCTTTAACATGCTGAAGATTCTGCAAAGGCTGTGGCAATGCATCTTTTTAATAACTGCAGCTTTTTTATTTATTTTTTTTTAACTCTGGTTGTTGCTAAAACAATTGCTATCACATTGTTACAGCCACTAACTACAGCCAGGAAGCATGTGTGGAATGTAGATACAGTAAAGACTGACCAGTGGTTCTATAATATTTACTATAACTTTATTAGACAAAGTCCAAACTTAGAACCACACCCACAACCACCTTTCTATGCCTATCTACCAAGATAAACAGGATTTACCTCCCACCCATGCCAGTCTGTAGCCCACTTTGGCCAAAAGCGAAACTTTATTGGCACCTACTAGCTAATTTATAATCCTAACCAGACTTTATTTATGTGCCTATCTGTAAACCGTTGTGATGGTATACTACCAAACGACGGTATAGAAAAGTTTATAAATAAATTTTTTAAATAAACAGAAGGCCATTGTTCGGTCTGTGGTTGGCTGCCACTATTGCTGTATTGAGTATTGTTTATGTGTAATGCTAGCCATTTGCCACACAGGTCACATTGTGTGTGGCAGGTCAGAGGTTTTTCATATCCTTCCAATTAGCAGTAGAAATCCTCTGCTCCATGCCTGGGCTGAGTTGGTTCAGTAGCTGGGTTACCTGTTGCAGGAAATGGGAAGCATCATCTCTCTTGCTTAAGAACACGTCCTGGAGTTTGTCATGTAGCCTCTTAGCAGAGCAGTTGTTGCAGTCCCTCCCGTTTGGGCCACCAGATGTCACTGACCCTGTAATTTAACACTCTAGTAAGGAGCCATCCATAAGAGTAAAGATGTTCAAGTTTTACACTCTGAGCCTCCCAGCTTCACCCAAAATGAGTTTGTTTTTTTTAGACGTGACATCTCACCTTGCACTCCCTGCCAGAGGGAGTTTCTGCTTCTGGTTTACAGAGAGGAAGAGAGATTTGTAAGCCTGATACCCTTTAAGGGCAAAAGGGCTCTCAGAAGACCAAAGACCTGTGAGCCCACTCTAAACCCTGGGTGTACAAGCACCAGTGATGGATCCTGCTGCGAGGGACAGTGAGAGCAGAAGACGTATCCAGTTGAACTGTTAAAGCATTTTTTTGGGACTTTAGCAGAGTGGGCAGGTTTTTGGATCCCCCTTCCCCACTGAGATTGCAGAGCTAAGAATTAGCCTGATCCCATAGACTTTTCCCCAAGAGAAGTCCCGCAGAACATCAGTGAATAAAGGATGAAAAGTCTCTAAGGAAGGAAGGAAGAATAACAGCAGGAGACCCCCAACCAGATCTCCAAACACAAACACCGAGGGACCAGGACGGGCTTGGATGTCTGAGGAGAAAATGACCAAAGGTAGAATTTTTGCAATAAAGTTGGGAACCCCTTCACTAGGATTCCCTCACGGCCGCTGGGCATGCTGCATACATTAAAAGAGTGGTTCCTAACCTGTGGTCCACGGATCCCTAGGGGTCCACCAGACCATAACAAAGGGGTCTGCGAGCTGTGGCAGAAGAAAGAAAAAGCCCCCCACAAAGAAGAGACCCAACAGGCTCCCATCCCGTGGCAGCAGTGAAAGAATAGGCCGGAGAAGGCCGCCAGCGCACCCCACCTCACCAGCGGCTGAAGAGAAGACTGAAGGAGGCCGTGGGCCACCGGTGCACCCCATCTTGTCAGCAGCTGAAGAGAAGACTGAAGGAGGCTGTAGGCCACCGGTGCACCCCATCTTGTCAGCAGCTGAAGAGAAGACAAGAAGACCAAGGGCTGCCAGCGCACCCCATCTTGCCAGCGGCTGAAAATGGAAGAAGGCTGCAGACAGCTGGCACATCCCATCTCACTGGTGGCTGAAGAGTGAAGAAGGCTGCTGGGCCACCAATAGCAGAAGTGTGAAGGAGGGTGCGGAGCCGCCGGCAGCAGAAGTGTGAAGGAGGGTAGGGGCTGCCAGCAGCCTGAGTGAGGTGCAGGCCGTGGGACCCGATTTCCCCTTTAAACTCCGGAAAAAATATAAGGAGAGGTCTGGGTTAAAGAGAGGGTGAATGAGCATGTGTGGAACAGAGCCTATGTGAATGAGAGAGAGGGAGCTTGTGTGTGTGTGTGTGTGTGTGTTTGTATGAGAGAGAGAGAGAATGAGAGAACATGTGCATTTGAGAAAGAGGGAACATTTGTGTGTGAATGTGTGTATGAGAAAGAGGGAACATGTGTGTAAAAGAGGAGGAATGTATGTATGGTTATAACATGTGAATAAGAAAGACCATGTGTGTATAAGAGAGAGGAAGGGTTTATGTGTATGGGAGCATGTTTGTGTGAGAGAGAGGGAGTGAGTGTGAGTGTGAATGGGGACATGTGAAAGAGTGTGTGTGTGTATGTGTGAGAGCATGTGTGTATGAGAGAGGGAGTGTGTTTGTGTTAGCATGTGTGAAAGAGAGGGAGTGTTTGTGTGTATGTGTGTATATGAGAGAGAGGAGAAAGTTTGTGAACCCTCCTCCCACCCCTACTAATCCACAGCAATCTCATGGTGACTGGAAATCAAAAGTTCTCAGCTATGGAGAATGGGGAAATTTTAAATCCTTATCAGTTTTAAATATTGGCTGTTGTTTGGTGTGTATGATGTTTTGAAATATTTTGTTTGGTAAATTTAAAAATAATTTTTTCCTGGCGTGTAGCCAGATGGACTCAGGACAAATGGGATAGTATCCGCGTGCTAGCAGTTGGAGACGGATCTGACGTCAGCACGGGGGCGTGTATATATCCCCACAGGAAGCGCAGCTGTTCAGTAATTTCCGTCTCCAAAGCAGTTTGGAGTGCCTGCACGCTGGTTCAGCGTGCTTTCCAAGACTACTTTCATTTTTGTTTCTTCCCAGTCCATAGAATATCTGGGGGTACGGTTCGACACTCGGGCGGACACGGTCAGTCTTACGACCAAGAGACAGTTGAAACTTCGGCAGCGTATCCAGTATCTGTTGGGAACCAGTCGGCCGTTAGCTTGGGATTATCTGCAAGTTCTGGGTCTCATGGCCTCCACTCTGGACGTGGTGCCTTGGGCACGAGCCCATATGAGACCACTACAGCATTCCCTGCTCTCTCGCTGGAGCCCCCATCACCGAGCCTATTCCACGCACCTCCCTCTACCGGTCCATGTTCGGACCCAGCTGCGGTGGTGGTTGCGGTCCGACCACCTGAGCAGGGGGTCGCGGATGTCCTCGCCCACGTGGATCTTGCTCACCACGGATGCCAGCCTAAGCGGCTGGGGAGCACATTGCGAAGAACTCACCGCGCAAGGGCGCTGGAACAGGGAGGAGTCCACATGGAACATCAATCGCCTGGAAGCCCAGGCAGTCAGACTGGCCTGCCTTCGTTTCGCTCCACGGCTGCGGCACAGAGCTGTCAGAGTGATGTCCGACAACGCCACCACGGTGGCCTACATCAACCGTCAGGGCGGAACCAGAAGCCGACAGGTATCTCTAGAAATCGCCCCACTCATGGTTTGGGCAGAGGCGAATCTGCGGGACATCTCCGCCATCCACATTGCCGGGAAGGACAATACCACAGCGGACTTCCTCAGCAGAGGAAGCCTGAATCCAGGCGAGTGGCAGCTGTCCCCCACAGCTTTCCAGATGATTGTCGATCACTGGGGGATCCCGGCCATGGATTTACTGGCAGACAAGTCCAATGCTCAAGTACCCAGATACTTCAGCCGCAGACGCAACCCGTGCTCGCATGGCATCGATGCTCTGGTCCAGCCGTGGCCTCCGGGGACTCTTCTATATGCCTTTCCCCCGTGGCCTCTACTGGGTGCCCTCATCCACAGGATTCGGTCACACCAGGGCCTAGTTCTTCTGGTGGCCCCGGACTGGCCAAGAAGACCCTGGTACGCGGACCTCAGACGCCTGCTGGCAGGGGAGCCTCTCCCCCTGCCTCCTCTCCGGGACCTTCTACGTCAAGGTCCCATTCTGCACGAGGATCCGGCTCAGTTCTCTCTTACGGTCTGGCCATTGAGAGGGCTCGACTGAAGAAAAAGGGTTACTCGGGGCCTGTGATTAATACACTCCTCCGGGCTCGCAAGTTTTCCACATCCCTCACCTACGTACGGATCTGGAGAATCTTTGAAGCATGGTGCGACTCTCATGGCACCAGTCCACATGCCGCCACTATTCCTATTGTGTTGGATTTCCTGCAGGATGGGCTTCAGAAGGGTCTTTTCCTCAGCTCCATCAAGGTTCAGGTAGCGGCACTATCGTGCTATGGGCCCAGGAGAGGTGGCAAGACTATCGCCAAGCACCCTGATGTTTCTCGTTTCCTGCAAGGCGTCAAGCATATTCGTCCGCCACTAAAGTGGCCTATACCCTTATGGAACCTTAATCTGGTTCTGGATTTCCTTGCGGGATCCACCTTCCGACCCCTTCGGGGCTTGTCTCTACGGTCTCTAACCCTGAAGTTGGTATTCCTGCTGGCCGTATGCTCCGCACGCCGCGTCTCTGAACTACAAGCGCTGTCCTGCCGTGATCCCTTTCTACGTATCACTTCGGAGTCTATCCATCTTCGGACGGTTCCCTCCTTTCTCCCTAAAGTGGTTTCACAATTTCATCTTAACCAAACCATATCCTTGCCTACCACGGTAGGTTTGAAGAAATCTGAAGAAGGCCGTTTATTACGCCATCTCGACATCGGCAGATTGCTGCCCAGGTATCTGACAATGACTCAAGACCTGCGGAAGACAGACCATCTGTTCGTCCTACACAGTGGGAAGAAGCAAGGTGAAGCGGCCTCTCGGCCCACCATTGCCCACTGGATTAAAGACGTGGTCAGAGCCGCCTACGTGGCGGCTGGGAAGGCTCCGCCTCTACAGGTTAAGGCTCATTCTACCAGAGCCCAAGCGGCGTCTTGGGCTGAATCCTGGATGCTGTCACCGGCGGACATCTGTAAAGCGGTGACATGGTCCTCCCTCCATACCTTTTCTCGGTTCTACCGTCTGGATGTCCAGGCCAGGGAGGACTCGGCTTTTGCGAGGGCGGTACTGCATGGTCCTCAGGCAGCCTCCCGCCCAGGCGGGGTGTAAAGCTTTGGTACATCCCATTTGTCCTGAGTCCATCTGGCTACACGCCAGGAAATGTTGAGATTACTTACCTGGTAATCTTGTTTTCCTTAGTGTAGACAGATGGACTCAGCATCCCGCCCAGCTGCCTGTGTACATGGGTTTTCACTGATTCCAGGTAAGCCTTTGACTTTTGTTTTCCTAAGAGCGTACACTCTGCCTATATCCACGCCTTCCGGTTGGGAAGGCTGGCGGTCTCCAGCCACTGTCAATCGGTCAGGGGAGGCCTGTTTTCACTTTTTTCTTTACTTTTCATTGAGCGTCAGTACACACATCCATAACAGCTTTTGCAAGGAAGATTACTGAACAGCTGCGCTTCCTGTGGGGATATATACACGCCCCCGTGCTGACGTCAGATCCGTCTCCAACTGCTAGCACGCGGATACTATCCCATTTGTCCTGAGTCCATCTGTCTACACTAAGGAAAACAAGATTACCAGGTAAGTAATCTCAACAATGAGTTTTATATTATTGGATGTTCTATATGTTGTTTTGAAATATTTTAGTATGGTTTTACTGTTATTGATATTTTATATTTCTTGATTGTATTATTTGATGTTTTATGAGGAACAGTGATCTTTCTGGTTTTCCATTATTGCAATGCATACCAAATCTGGATTCTTGATGCAGGCGCGATCGGGGGGGGGGGGGGGGGTTGCTTCATTGGCCCTCCTCGTCGTTGGTGGGGGCAGTCGGCCGGTCGGGTCGCCCTCGGGGTACGCCCCTGTGGAGTCAGACGTCGGTGGATGGAGAGAGGCTCCCGGCAGTGCTGCAGAAGTCCCTGAGAGCTGGTAAGTGCGGGACTGTGTTTAACAGTCTCCTGGTGATAGAGGGGGGGACGCCCGGGGGGGAGTGAGTATTTGAAATACACTCACCCGGCCCCTCCTCTGACGTCAGGGGGCTGTGCAAGCCTCGGATCCACTGGTGCAGCTTTGTGACAGGCTCCTCTGAGGTCTAGACTAGGGCCCTGCTTTGCCGGATGCAGGCGTGATCGGGGGGGGGGGGGGGTCGCTTCGTTGGCCCTCCTCGTCATTGGTCTATACACACTGGCAACTTTTTAACATCATGTGGGCCACAAGCAGATACTTACCTCCATAAAAAGAGTCCCCCCCCACCCCACCCAAGGATTGAGAGTCAAGCGTAGGATGGACTTGCTACCCGGAGCAGCCCTTGCAGATATAAATTCGTTATATACCCTAAGGAGCAACAATCCTCCAAAAGAGGGGTTACACAGTGTTGGAAGAAGTATCTTTTTGCCCATGGTGGTATGCATGTACATATCCTTCACGGGAGAGACCCACTGTGTCATAACATATATTTATGCATTCAGAAATCCACCTTGCAATTGTTCTCTTGTTCACTGGTCTGTTGGGGTCAAGAGCAGGACATTTTGCAAAATTAAAAAATGGCTATCAAATTATGCTCAGGAGTAAATCTCATGGGGCAATGCTAAAGATCCTTCACTCTGGACTAATGTCTTTTTTTAAGCATGAGAAACAAATCCATAGTCTGAATATTTACAGATATCTGACCGTTTATGCAGAAATTTGCCATCAGGCCACAGTGATTTACCTTTTGGGTTTTGCAATAGCTAAATTATAGCTCTCATAAGGATATTGCTTTATTAAGATGACTTCCTGTGGTTTTCAGTTTGGGGAAGAGAGCTGCCATTCTGGGAGACGGTTTTCCTTTTCAGATTTTTATCCTGGTTACTGGATTTGTGGTACTGAGAAGTGAAAGTCCGAATCCCAGAGACCCTATTTTCTGTGTAAGAGTAGGCAACCTTTTTTTCATGGAGATGACAATCCATTGGAAACCTTGAGTCACTGTGCTTTGTACTAGAGGATAACTCTAGGAAGAATGTTAAAATGTTTCTTTTTCCATCTTAGTATGGGAAGTGAGGATGGTGCATTGCGGCTGCAGTCTAATAGGGGAGGGTAGATACAAGCAGATTTTGTGTTATTGAGGTTGTATTGATTTGTGGTTTTATTATGTATGTAAAGTTGTGAACCTCTTTTATTGTACTTGTACTGATTATGAGGTATATAAATGTTTTAATAGATAAATATCTCAGATACGTGTATGCAGTGAGCTTGGTTGCGTGATATATTGTTAAATTAAGGTGGATGGGTATAGGATATACCCAAATAGCCATCACGATGTGGAAGGCACATGACTCAAGGAGTTTGAATGCCCACAGCTTCAACCTCTTCCCTCTTTTTTTTTCTCTCCCTATGGTCTTGTAACCCTTTTGCATTCCTCCCATTTCCACATGACCTCTGGTACTACATACATCTGCTTGCCTCTCCTCCAAGACTCCACAATCATTTTTCAAACTCACAGGCTCAATTACCACTGATCTCTTTTTGCAAAGTACAAATTCAACCAGCCTGCAAGTTTTAAGCATGGATGGGGAGGTGTCAGGAACAGTAGGGAAAGGCTCATAGGTCAATAGTCTAACTACTGTGGGGCCTACGTACCAAGCATTTTTCTCATAGACTCAAAAAGAAGATACGGTAACAAATACAAAAAAATGGGTTGAATTAACACAAGTTTGACTCTTGTGAACAGTAACATCAACCATCAAGGCTTCAGTCACAAAATGGGATAAAACACAAGACCATTAGTACATCAAGCCCACTTCGCTTGCTCTAGTTCTTGGAAAGAAAAATTTTTTTATTCCTGAACCGCACTATTTAAAATATTGAAAGATGCTGCCTTCCTTCCTTCATCATGCAAATAAATGCGTGCATAGGTAGCCTTGACACACCCATTGCCACAGTGAAGAGATAGCAAACATCTAGGGATTAGCTGGGACACAATGGGTCTCTGCCTGAGTCACTGCTGACGTGCGACAGCCGCACAGCATGTGACAATTCATGGTTAATTATACCTAAACAAAAGAGAGGAAACAATCCAATTTCCCAATAACCACTAACACAAAATTATTTAACAAATAGGGACAATATCATCGGACTATTAGTGCTGCACTTTTAATCCACTGTATCGCGCCACGCAATGGGCCGCAACAATATCAGCTGCTTAAAAGCACTATATTGTAATCACTTGACGCTGCACCCCAACCATTAACCACCCATTTAACTCTATCCTAAACCCAATTTTCACATACCAACAACAATTTTTTTGTTTTTATTGAACTGACATATTTAATATTTAAAAAATACTTAGCTCCCACTGTATCGTTCCAAACACCGCCCCAACATGGACCATGTTTCGGCTGTCTCCAGCCTTCATCAGGGGACACCTCGTATCAACATGCAATCTAGATGCCTTTTTTACCCATACTCATTAACCTAAAATAAAAACACCATTAAAAACATTCCCACCAAGAACATTCACACATCTTCTATTTCATATCATGTATAACCACCCGCTATCCATTGTACTACTTACTTTAATGGCCAAAGCTGTACCCATCGAATGAACAGTCAAAACGTTCTTTTTTATGCACTATAATAGACGCCACAGCGTTCCAACTCGCTCCTTCACATATTCCTTTCCTCCATATAATGGCGCCTTAGCGTTCAAAACCTCCTTCACTTCCACCTAGCCTATATCTCCACTTTCCTCCCCGGAAGTCAAATCTGTCAATCATAATTATAATTACCGATGCAACCACATCTAAGGAACCAGACTCAAAACACAGACCTATTAGGGTTACATCAAATATTTAATAACACCCTGCGATTTGCCCTTAAAAGGGGTAAAAATATTAGAGACAGTGTAGTGCATTCAAATTTTGGCGATGAAGCTAGAATTAATACATCACAAGGAAATATATTAAGGGGACACTTTCCATGTAATACGTGTTCCTTTTGTGATCAGTCTTTCAGTGGAGAAGAGTTGCCCTTCTTCAAGGGGGGCAAATTTCGTTTAAGAATTTACACTGATTTCTCAGCGATGGGTGTAATTTATGGGATATGGTGCCCTTGCCCCCTTTTATACATTGGTAAAACGAAGCAATGTTTAAGGGTTAGGATGGTAGAACACAGAAGTTCAATAGTGAGACAACGTACTGAGGCACCTTTAGTCCAACATTGTTTGGCGAAGGGACATTCATTTGGTGACCTGATGTTTGCAGTAATTGAACAACCTAAGCCGTCTATACGAGGCGGGGATTTTGATAATGTTCTATTACAGAAAGAACAGAGGTGGATACATTATTTCAACACGGTAGCCCCTGGGGGGTTGAACAAGGAAATAGACTGGTCTGTGTTTTGAGTCTGGTTCCTTAGATGTGGTTGCATTGGTAATTATAATTGTGATTGACAGATTTGACTTCCGGGGAGGGAAGTGGAGATATAGGCTAGGAGGAGGTTTTGAACGCTAAGGTGCCATGATATGGAGGAAAGGAATATGTGAAGGAGCGAGTTGGAACGCTGTGGCGTCTATTATAGTGCATAAAAAAGAACGTTTTGACTGTTCATTCGATGGGTACAGCTTTGGCCATTAAAGTAAGTAGTACAATGGATAGCGGGTGGTTATACATGATATGAAATAGAAGATGTGTGAATGTTCTTGGTGGGAATGTTTTTAATGGTGTTTTTATTTTAGGTTAATGAGTATGGGTAAAAGAGGCATCTAGATTGCATGTTGATACGAGGTGTCCCCTGACGAAGGCTGGAGACAGCCGAAACATGGTCCATGTTGGGGCGGTGTTTGGAACGCTACAGTGGGAGCTAAGTATTTTTTAAATATTAAATATGTCAGTTCAATAAAAACAAAAAAAATTGTTGTTGGTATGTGAAAATTGGGTTTAGGATACAGTTAAATGGGTGGTTAATGGTTGGGGTGCAACGTCAAGTGATTACAATATAGTGCTTTTAAGCAGTTGATGCTGTTTGCGGGCCATTGCTTGGCGAGAGACTGGATTAAAAGTGTAACACTAATAGTCTGATGACGTTGTCCCTATTTGTTAAATAATTTTGTGTTAGTGGTTATTGGGAAATTGGATTGTTTCCTCTCTTTTGTTTGGATATTGTTAATAGTGAGGGGAGTGTGCTTCTGTTTTGTAATTATACCTAAAGACACTTCCATGCTGGCTACGAGGTCTCCAGAATTATTTGAGAGCATTTCCTTCAAATATCAACTTGCTTATCCTTTGGCTGTATTTCTCACTATTAGTCTATTTGTCGGTGCACTGACTCTTTTTTTTTTTTTTTCTTTTTGCTAATAATTCTATTTTATATCTTGTCTTATGTTACTTGTTTTGAGAAGTAAAGGAAAATGCAGTAAGCCATTCTAAAAAAAAGGAGCGGTTGTGACCATGGAGAGAAGGGGAATGAAGGTCATGCCAGGTCACCAACTCAGAACCTTTTTGAACTTGCTTCCTTTTTCCCATTAGGAAAAAATGGAAGGTGGGTGTTTGTTTTTTTTTTAAAGAAAATCATTTAGATTTAGGCACAGGCAATATAGACAACTTCATCTGCTGCCAGATTTTCATGGGTGCCGGGGTGCTGCTGCCGTGATCATGCTTCCATCTAGGCCAGGCACGGTGCCGCCCTCCTCTTCAAAGCTCCTGCAATTTAATCTTGCTGCAGGCCCCGTGGTGCCCCACTCCTCACATGGGTTTCCATGGTAACAAGACATCCAGGCAGGAGGAGGGGGTAGCCAGTGCATACAGGCCCTGTGCTGCTCCACTCTTCGCATGGGTAACTGGAAGCCCATGCAGGAAAAGGGGGGAGGGCTACCACAGTACTTATAGGTCCTGCACTGAGGTTAAGTTGCAGGAGTTTTAAAGAGGAGAGTGGGGTGGTGACGCCGAGGGAAGAGGGCAAGGCATGTTGATGACAGCAGGCTCACAGCTAGGAGAAGTCAGGAATGGTTCCCGAAAACAATCTGTAAATGCAAGAACTGTGGACACAATTCAGTTTACAGCCCTTTGTCCGTATAATTATTCAATTGAGCATGTTACTCAATCGTAGGACAAACTTGCCCTTATTGGCACAAAGATCTTGTATATAAATCCTTGCTGTAAATCTAAAACAACTTATTTGCAGACACAGAAGTTTTGATCCCACATGTCTTGTTCTTTCTGATTAGGTGTACCAGTTATCTGGATTTCTATATATTTTTTTTTAATGAATGTATATTGTGATGACTGTCAACCCCTGATGCAGGCATTATCTGCTACAATTTTTTGGAGGGCATGAATAAACATGTAGATAAAGCCAGTTGATATAGTGTACCTGGATTTCCAGAAAGCATTTGACAAAGTCTCTCATGAGAAACTTCTTAGGAAATTAAAAAGTCATGGGATAGGGGGCAGTGTCCTATTGTGGATTGGGAATTGGTTAACAAATAGAAAACAGAGAGTAGGGCTAAATGGTAAAATTTCCCAATGGAGAAAGGTGAATAATGGAGTGTCCCAGGGATCTGTTCTGGGACCACTGCTTTTTAATATACTTATAAATGATCTTGAAAGGGAACGAATGAGGTGATAAAATTTGCCAATGACACAATATTATTCAAAGTTGTTAAATCACAAGAGGATTGTGAAAAATTGTGAGCGGACCTTGTAAAACAGAGAGATTGGGCATGCAAATGATATTTAATGTGGACAAATGCAAACTGGAGCACTTAGGGAAGAGTAACCCAAATTATAGCTACACAATGCAAGGTTTCACACTAGGATTCACCATTCAAGAAAAGGATCTAGGAGAAGTCATTGATAAGATGTTGAAGTCTTCTATTCAGTGTGCAGCAGCAGCCAAGAAAGCAAATAGAATGCTAGGGATAATTAGGAAAGGAATGGAAAATAAACAGAGAATATCATAGTGCCTCTATATCACTCCATGCTGCGATCTCATCTTGAGTATTGTGTACAGTTCTGATCATCGCATCTCAAAAAAAAAAAATAGAATTAGAAAAGGTACAGAGAAGGGTGACCAAAATGATAAAGGAGATAAAACAATTCCCCTATGGAAGAAAGGCTAAAAAGGTTATAACTCTTCAACTCGGAGAAGAGAGAGCTGAGGGGAGATATGATAGAGGTTTATAAAATAATGAGTGGAATGGAATTTTTTTTTATTTTTTATTTTATTTAGCATTTGTTTATATACCGAGGTACAGCTGACATAGCCTTCACTCCGGTTTACATTATAACAAACCAGTTACATTTAAATTCATAACAGTGTGACAGAGATTGAATCAGAACATTAACTTAATAAAAGTCAATAAAAACATTGAACAATAGATATGAGTGTATGCAACACTTGAAGTTGACGGTTGAAACCGTTAATGAGAAAAAAAAAAAAGGTTTCTGCGAGACAGGACGAATGTCAGAAGGAGGGGATTGCTGGCATAAAAAGGAACGTGAAGGTGGATATGAAAAAGATTTATGTTCAGTTGTCATTGGGTTAGCAGCCATTGTAAGACTGTGAGAGTAGCCAATCTGTAAGATCTTTTTTAAAAGATTTAAAGTTTTCTTGCGAATTGAGGTGTTGAGGTAGTGAGTTCCATAATTTTGGGCCGACGATAGAGATGGCTCTATTTCTAGTGGAGGATAGTTTGGCTTGTGGTAATGAAGGGACATCCAGCTGAACTTTATATGTAGATCTTGTTGTATGTGATGATTTATGTAGGAATGAGTAAATGTTAACCAGTTGCTTACTCTTTCAAAGAATACAAAGACCAGGAGACACACAATGAAGTTACTGGGTAATATATTTAAAACTAGGTAACCCAAAAGAGATGTAGTTGGAGGGCCTGCCAAGGAAGCAGGATCCAGTACGGAACAGGATATTCCTTTATTGCCGTTATCCCCTGGAGCCCCCTGGAATGGGGTGCTGTAGTTCCCCCTTCCCCCATTGCCCCCCACTATTTATTTTGGGGCTTATTTACTGTCACTGTTTCTCAGTCTCCTCCCTCCAACCACGACAGGCTGATCTGCAATGAGACTTTCTACCTGTTCTGACTATGGAGGAGAGAGGGAGATCCCTGGAGTCCCCACCCAGTGGAATAGATGGGGAGCTGGGCAGACCTACAGCCCCCCTCCCCCAAAGAATATTATGAGGAAACCCCATAAGATGGTGACAAGATTCCTGGTTCTAGAGCTGATATGGTCTTGAATGTTGCCAAGGTGACCTGTACTCCATTTGTGAGTACTCTTAAACCCTGGTGAGGTAGGGAGGTGCCTGGAAAATACTCCAGGCAGCCCCAGGATGTATAGTGAAGACCTGTGACCTGGGTCAGAGTAGATACTTCACTGTTGCCTTGGAAGCTGAGCAGGAAGAGGGCACCTACAAAAACTTCTCGTGCCCCTCACTGAGCTGACGTTCCTCCTTGCGCCCACAGTCTTAGCAGGCTGTGGGAACTGCCCGTAATGGACTTCCAGACCGTGTCCCGGAGAGTTCTGGGCCGGCTGGTGGTGCATACCGTGCACCGCCTTGCCCTCGCTCCGAAGCCTGACACGCCCTGGCGGGAGGTGTTGGGGCCGAGAGGCGGGGACGGAGGCGGGCCCCGCTGGGGGTCATTCTATTCCGGGATGATCCCCAGCTACGAAGGGGACCGCTCCTGGAGGTTGGCACACAGGGCTGTGGCCACCAGCCAGTTCAAGGCACGGGTGTTCCAGGAAGACTCCTCCTGTCCGTTCGGCTGCGGGCAGGAGGAGGACTTCTTCTACCTGGGGCTTCAGTACCCCAGGCTCACCCTGTTCCTATCCTTTTTGAAGGGTTTGTTTTTGGGTTTTTGGTTACATTTCACCCCGCACCACCTTATTTACAGGCGCGCGCCCAGGAGGGGGCCTCTGCGCCAGAGGGACGACCTGGTCAACTATCTCCTGTCCGCCGCCAGATCCTCAGTCTGGTGGTCGCGGCAGGAGATGTTGACCGAGAGGCGGTCCCTCGAGTGCGAGGTCCTCTTCCGCTCAGTGGTGCGCGCCCGGCTCAAGGCAGAGTACTTCTGCTCGCTGTCCACTGGGTGGATGGCGTTTACCCGCCGGTGGGTGGTGGACAGGGTGCTCTGCTCCCCTCCCCTTTTTGAGTTAATCCTGTTTATTTGAGTTTTTTGCGTTGTAGTTATGTTTTACTTTGTGCACGTTTTGGGTGTCCTTTCTCCCCCTTCCCTCCCTTCCCCCCCCCCCCCCCACCCCTCGCTAAGGAACACAGCGAAGGGGGTGAGGGGTCGTCCCCGCCCCCTTCCCTGGTCCCAAAAGGGATCCCCCCTTCCCTGTTTTATGGTCGGCAATCCCCCCCCTTCCCTGCCCCATCCCCCGCTCCTGTGGCGGCATTTTGCGGGCCCCCTACACCTGAGGTTGTCGCCCATCCCCTCCCCCCCCCCCCAGCAGGTGTGAGGATTGTTTCGTCGCTGACGGCAATGGTGGCAGCAAGGTGACCGCATCCTGCTTGCCTCTCGCTGGGTGTGCAGCTGGTAGCGGAGGACGTCGGCAGTTGACACTGGCTGCTGCGGCCTGTACCCGCCTTCTGGCAGGTCAGATGACAGCACGGCATGCAGGTAAGTGGAGGTTTGAGGGTGTTTTTTTCGGCCACATAGACACCTCGTGGCCTCTTGTTAAGACTCCCACTTCCCTCCCTTTGATCTCTTTTTACTGTTGGTCTCCAGCACCCTCTCTAGGAGGTGCTGGAGGAGTGATGTTCCCCTCTTTTGTTTTTTGTTCTCCTGTTTCTTTTAGGGGGCAGGCCGGCCTTCAGCCGCCCCCGCCTCCCTTCCTGGTCTTAAAATAGACCCCAGGATTTATAGTGAAGACCTGGGACCTGTGACAGAGTAGATACTTCACTGTTATCTTGGAAGCTGAGCAGGAAGGAGGGCACCTACAAAAACTTCTCATGGAATGGGGAGATTTCTCATAGATCTAAGAACCCAAGGATCCCAATGTCCCATTTATGGGGAGGTAAGGGATGAGGGAACACTGGATAATAGAGGGTCAGCAGGCAGCAAAGAGACTATTGGCCTCATGGGACCTGTCATCCGCACAATCTAACTGGTGACACTCCAGGGAAAGGGAACCAATCGGTATAGCAGTAAGGTGGAAATGAAAGGCCAACATGGGGCTGGTGGCTCCTTGTCAGCTGCCAGATATTTGTGGCTGATCTGTTAACAGATGATGGCTCTAATGTTTGGTACCTTGAATACCAAAAGCTACAAAGAAGGTCTCTTTGGGCATTGGGTGCTCTCTGTCCTTCGGCAGGGAGAGTGGGGAGTGGTGTTACTCAATGGCATTTTATAGGAGACTAATATCACTCTGGAGGCTGAGGCATCTTGGCTTCTGGAGTGGCGCAGCAGGGTGGCCTTCAACTGTTCTGTAGGTTTAATCAGTGGAGTGGTCATCTTATTAGCAGAACCTTGCAAGCCAAGGTGCTGGATGTCCAACCCTTTGTGGCAGGCCAGGTGCCATATCTCCATGTTTGGGTTGAGGGCTGCGCAATTATACTAGTTAACGTGTATACCAGCTATAAGGCACCAGAGAGCATCATTCTTCTGTTGGGTGTCAGCCTTTTTTAATGCTCTGAACAGCATTGAGGAGCTGGCACTTGGGGACGGATTTAAACTGTACCCTTGTGCCGCTTGACCATACAGGTATGGAATATCATGCTCGCATGTTGGACCTGGGGGAGGCAGTTTACCTTCTCTCCCTGGCTGATGTCTTACAATGGACACGCCTTTATCTGGGTGGGGCAAGTTTGGGTGTCTTGCTCCTGGCTTGACCACTTTTATTTCTTTAAAATCTTAATGCCCTGGGTCCTCTCCCATGACAGTGAGGTGGCAGCCTTCCCTACCATGTGGTGACCATGAGGGTGAAGCTCAACTCTGACAAGCCTTGAGCCTCCCACTGGTAGTTTAACAAACTCCATCCTGGAGGAGAAGGGCTCATAGCTACAGTCAAGGAGCTTTAGGTGAACTGGTGTGAGCATGAGGGGGATTTCTCTTCACTTAGTCTGTGATTGGACAGGGGAAAGGCCCATCTTAAGCTTCGCTGTCAGCAGTATACCAGAGATGTTAATGGGCAGCAGGGCCTCCGACTGAGCAACTCAAGGAGGAAGCTCTTGCTGTCTATGATGGTGAGGATCAGGCTCTATGATGCCTCGAGTACACGAGAAAGGGTGCACCCTTTGCCCCTCAGGGAGCAATGAGGCCTCAGGGCTTTTGTACAGTCACGGATTTAGTTTTTTTGGGAGATGGACCACAGCTCAGACTTCTTCTCTGGGCTGGAAAAGAAGAGGGGGGAATAAGAAGTTTATAGCCCGTCTGCTCTCCGTGGAATATCATTGTCTGGTTTTGCTCCCGCCTCCCTCCTGGTGGGGGAGAAGTTATTTGCCTCTGCTGTTTGGCTTTATTTGTGTTCTGTTTGTTTGTGGGGTTTTTCGGTGAGACAGCAGGGAATTCAGCCCTATGGGGCATCTTTTCCATTACTTGGATTTTTTGTCTGTTGGGTGAGTTTTCAACCCTTGTGATGCGGGGCCCACAGTGGTCTTCTTGAGGTGAAACTTTGGCTGGTCCTATCCTGTTTTAAAATAGATGGCTACTGGAGCTCAGCCCTTGAAGAGCTACTCCTGCTGTTTTTTGTGAGGTTTTTTTGCCTTATCCATTTGTTTTAAGATTTTACAGTTAAGTTTTTCTTCCTCCCTTCTTTGGATTATCTTTTTCTGCGCAATGTTGAGTTTCCTTTTTTTCCCCCCTTTTGTTGCTGTTTGTGTTTTAGAAAAAGAGAGTTCTTTTTCAGCTGCCAGTTGGCAAGCTGCTTTGCTGCAGGGTTTTCTTTTTCTGCTGTTTAGGACTCAGGAAGTCCTATCGCTCCCTAGTACATTTGCAACCCAAGGACGGCCTTCTCTGCTCCTTCAGTTGAGGAGCTCTTGGGATCAGGGGAAGTGGCCCCATTTTCCTTTACTCCCCCCCCCCCCCTGGTGTTTTTGCATTTGATTGTGGTATTTATTTTTTATTTTAAAGTTTGTTTTGTTTGGAGCAGGGTTTTTATGTGGAGGTTGTTTTCTTTTGTGTTCTGTAGTGAGTGAGGGGGGTCACCGCACCCTCCATCCCCCTCTTTCATTTTTTAATAGCGTCCAAGGAAGAAGAGAAGCCCCTTTCCCTGACCGCACCTCCTTTCCTTTCAGTCAGACATAGACAAGCCTGTGTAACAGCTTCTGAAAAAGAAGCAAAAAAAGTTAAAGGCATGCACGCTTGCTCTGCAGAGCTTTGTGCACCCAGGGAACCCAGGGTCATCCGGAGCTATTCTCCAGCCCCTTCTCCCCCAGCACCACGAATCCCAGGGTGGGGGAGCTGGTGCTGAGGAAATATTAGATGGAGGTACTCTACAAGGGGCGTGTTTGCCCAGACCAGGTGTCTGCAAGGCCCGGGGAAACAACCCTGCACACTAGGACAACTCTGTGCATTAACCGAGGCCTTTAAACAGCCTCCCAGCAGGGGGAGCTGCACAGTCAGCGCCAAGCAGACATCTTGTGGGACTGCTGGGCCTATTTCTTTTAAGCATTACCTGAAGGAACCAACCAGAGTCGAAGGAGGCCCAAAGGAGACTCCTTTGGTCAAGTTATCCCTTATCAGATGGCCCCTGGCGAGAGAATATAAAATCCAGAGCAATTCTAGGTGATGCCTCTGCCAATGCGGAAAGCTTTGGAGGAGGGTTGAGGGGGGGACGGGACATTAAAGATACCCTAAAGGGATATACTCACTCTGTTGGAGGACCACAAGAGATGAGACAACACGGAGGAGGCCCCATAGAAACTTCTCACCACTGCAGAGGTTCAGAAGGAGCAGGATGGATCCAAAGAGAGCCCAGGAAGAGCTTCTGTCATCCAAGCCAAGACCCAGACAGGTTATGGGAAAAGAAAAATTGCAAGTTTTCCCATCTCCCCTGACCTTTTCTCCTGCTCTGAAAACCATAAGCTCAAGGTTTTTGCCCAGCCCTTGCTGTACAGGGTGAGGATCCATGCACTAAGTAGACTTGTCTTTTGATGCTTTCCCAACACAAATTCTTCTTTTTTTTTTTTGTCAAAGTTCTGCAATAATTTAGGACTTTATTATTTGCTCGTGAAGTGATATTTGATTGTAATTCAACTTTAAGGCTCAGGGGGTTATTACTATGCAAATTCCCAACCTGAAATGCACTTATATCTCTCCAATATTGGTCTGATCACCTTCACAGGAGTCACCCTTGTGACTTCCTCAGGCTGACAGCTCAGATTGACTCCCTCTTCCTGGGGCCATACAATATAATGGCGCTGGCCTCTGCTTCACCACTGGCCACTTTGCTTAAGTTGGAGAACTGAGGCTCGAGTGCCGGCAATGTCTCCTGCCCCCTGAAGCCCCCTGGAACAGCGATTTGGTAAGGGGCTGGGATGAAGTGAGGTCCGTGGAGGGGTCTCAGAGGAGGTTCTCTGAGGCAACATCTGTGGGCATGGGGGGGGGGGGGGGGCTGGACCTTGTTTTTTTGTTTGTTTACATTTTCTAATCTGGTGGGTAGTGGCTGATGGGGTGAGAGCTTGGACAGGGAGGGCCTTGGTGAAGCAGGTTTGGTGGGGAGGGGCTATTTTCATTTCATTTCCTTTTTTTTGGGGGGGGGTTAATTTTGGGTAACAGGAGGGAGGGGTCAGAGTGTGTTGGGAACAGGTGGGGGAGAATTGCAGGAGGCAGAAGGGGCTGGCTGAGGACTGGGGAAGGAAGATCAGGAATGTGCTGAGGTTGGGTTAGGGAGGGGGGATCAGGAATGTGGGGTCAGACTGGGCAGGGGAGAAGAGAGTGCTGAGAAGCTGGAGTCGGGCTGTGCAGGGTTTGGGCTGGGAGAGAGGTCAGGGTGTACTGGGGCAATGCCAGTGAGGAAGGAAGTGCTGGGATCGGGCTGGGGGGGGGGGGGGTGTCAGACTGTGCCGGAAGGACAGTGTGGTGAGGTAGAGTTGGGGGGGGGGGGGGGGCGGGACGACAAGTGTGCTGGATTCAGGAGGGGGAGGGGTTGAGGAGAGGGAGTCAAATGTACAAGGGTCGAGCTTGGGGGGGGGGTCAAGTGTGCTGGGGTCGAGCTCAGGAGGGGGTGGGGATCGAATGTGTTGGGGGTTGAGGAGGGAGGGAGGGGTCACAATGCTGGGATCTAACTGGGGATATAGGGAGGGTAGAGTGTGTTGGGGTCCAGCTGGTGGCTGGAGTCAACAATCTGTTGCAGTCAACTTAGGGAGGGGTGTTAGGCTGGGCAGGTGAGAGGCACTGCTGTCAATGGGCAGGCAGCTGAGGTCAGGCTAGGAATGGAGAAAGAAGTGCTGAGTTCTGGCTGAAGCAGGGGGTTAAAGTGTGCTGGGGTCGGGTTGGGAGAGGAGGGTCAGGGTTAGGCTGGGACATAGCGTTGAGCAGTGTGCTGAGGTCGGGTTAGGGAGGGTGGTTAGGAGTGTGCTAGGGAGAAGAGAGCGCTGGGATTGGGATGGCCAGGGAGTTAGGGTGTGCTGGGGATGGGGGTCACAGTGCGCTTGGCATGGACTGAGGACAAGCTGAGGAGAAGGGTGGAAAGGAATGCTGAAGTCAGACTAGGGAGGAGGACAGTAAATAAGGGCCTCCCTGGAAGTTCAGTGGATTTCAGCTAATCTAGAGGTACTCAACCTGTGGCATTTTTTCTCATGCTGCAAAAAATGTCCCCAAGCCAGTTTAGGGAATATTTGCTTCTGTGCTTGTGCAGAAACCCTTTGACAAAGTATTTCACACATGACAGACATGGTTTTTGATCGTAAGTCTGGGAGAGCTCCGTTCTAGTTACTGACTGGCTATGCTACTTCCTTATTAAAGATAGCAAGCTTATTTTTGTATTTATTTTTTCAGACACTTGCAGTTGTATTTTTTTGCATTGATTTGTTGGTATGAATTTCTGTAATTTTCTGTAACTGTAGCTGGTGTTTTTCTGCTTTTTCATTTTGCCCACAGACTTTGCCTGTGAATGTGAAAATTGCTGTTTGGGGAATCACATTAGTTATTTTTTAAACCATAATTTCTTTTTGTGTGTTAAATAAATATGAACAAAAAAAAGTTATTTTCACAACTCTGTGTATTTGTGTTTTGCATAGGTAAATCAGGAGCTTTTCTGAGCCACAGGCATCTCCGGAAAATCAGTTTGCAGTTACTTTAATTATGGCAGGAAAAAGAGAGCATCACACACCCGAGGGAGAGAAAATGACTATTGCCTGCAGGCTTCCATCTCATTACGGTTTAAAATTTTAGGCTTTTATTAATAACTACAAGCAGAAATAGTCAACATTCAGAGAATTATAGTTAACCAGCTGCTTTCAGCCCTCAGAGACAGGGCAGTCATTGAACAAACGGTGCCGCAAACAGGGGTTGCTTTTGGTGGCTTCCTTTCATTTTAGGCTCGTGTGCTCGCAGACTGGCTCAGAAGGATGATGTGACGTTCCTCCCCCACCCACCTGCCCCCAGCTTGGCACCCAGGGGCAGTCACCCTGCAATGGCCCTGCTTATAGACCGAGTCTCATTCCCACTGCCAGGATCCCATTAGCAGTGGGGACAATGATGAAACTTTGTTCTTCATTTGGCTCTTGGCAGAGGTTAAATGACTAACTCAGTCTCAAAAACAAATATTATGTTTAGCTAGAGCAGCTACTGTTGATTAAGTGTGCTTCTCTCTCCATAAGGGCACACCCAGCAGTGAGGTTCACAGGAGTTGCATTTGACACCCATTCTTTTGTTCCTCATTCAAAAGATCTGTCAGATATTGATTGGCCCTCGGTTAACCCTTTCCCCGTCTTAGCTACCTCCTATACTTAAACGTGGCTTGTAAAATTTTAGGGGCAAGGGCTGTTGCAATTGTGTGAATTACATACACTGTGTAGTGCACAGCAACAGTAAACATGAGCAGGGCTGACATTAAGAGGGTGTGAGGCCCCGGGGCAAATTCAACCCAAACGGGGGGGGGGGGGGGGGGGGGGGGGCCCTGGAATGCTGACCTTCATAACTTTTAGTTTTGGAGATGGGGCTACCACGACAGCGCGGGGGTCCCCAAAATTGTGGGGCCCAGGGCAGTCGCCTCTATTTGCCCTCCCATCCCCCTCTGCATGGTCCTGATTATGAAAGACGTAGTGGTAGCAAAATCATTTCACATAATTCAGTTGGTAGTTAAAATCACTACTCTATCCCATTTCTCATCTGTCTGCCATTTCTTAGCACATGCTAGTAAGTTACGTGATTTGAAAGTTTCTTCTACTCACTGTTGGTTCTGATCCTTCTCAGAGCCCCATGTAGGATTCACACTGGTACAAACATGTAAAGCGTAAATACTTTGCAAACAACCCAAGAGTGAACTCGGAAAAGGAGAGATGTTTAACAAGGGATGATACTACAAAATGTGCACAACTTTTATTCCAAAAAAAGTGTAAAAAAAAATGCATACACTAAGACAGAAGAGAGAATATCGTATGTAGGAATAAGGACCCAATCATTATCATCATCATTTATTTCACGCTTTTCCAACTGGAGAGCTCAAGTTGTGTTACAACAGGTCAATGTTTACATACTTAGGGGGTAATTTTCAAAACGTTTTATGCACAAAAATGCACTTTACACTTGTAAGTGGGCTTTTAAAATTTGCTACGATATATGCTATTGAATTGTCAATAGGTTTTACGTACAGAAGTGCACTTTAAACGCATAAATGGGCTTTTGAAAATTGCTGCAATATATGCTACTTTTATATGCAGAACTTAGGGCCGGATTTTCAAAGGCTACGCGCATAAAACCTGGGCCTTACGCGCGCCGGGCCAATTTTCAAAGAGCCTGGCCACGTGTGTAAACCCCCGGGACACGTGTAAGTCCTGGGGTTAGCGAAAGGGGCGGTCCAAGGCAGGGCTAGAGGTGCCCGGCACAGCGGCCATTTGCCACTGTGCTGGGGGATCGTGCGCCAGCAGGGTGCCGACATGCGCAACTTGCTCCTGCTCAGAAGCAGGAGCAAAAGGTAGGACAAGGAATTTGGGGGGATTTAGGATAGGGATAGGGGGAAGGGAGGTTAGGCTAGGGGGTTGGGAAGTTCCCACCCAGTCCGTTCCAATTAAGGAGCGGACTGGAAGGGAACTGGGGAAGGCCCTGATGTGTCGCCGCGTGTAATTGCATATGTGTTCCCTTGCTTGTGCGCGCCGACCTGGCATTTTATAACATGCACACGCCAACGCGCACGTTATAAAATCGCACGTCCATGTGTGTGCGCGCGCGTAACGTTTTAAAATCTACCCCTAAGTGTGACAAGTGCATAAAGGTCAGCATAAGGACAATATAGGGATACATCATATGTGCACCAAAATAAATAAGTCAGAGAGAAATACATCAGAGAAGTACGTCAGAGTAAGGTGCTGTAAATTAAGGCAACAGAGAAAGTAAAGAACTACAGATTTTTGTTATTAGGATGATTGCTCACGCATGTGCAGAAGGGTCTTAAAAAGCTATTGTACTGATCAGGGTTTGAGAATAATAAACTATGTTAGGAAGCTAACAGAGTCATGATTTTAGTAGTTTTCTGGAAACTAGCAGATTAGGAGCTAGTCTGATTCTGGGTGGCAAGCTATTCCAAAGGGTTGGGACGCCACTGACTAGAGGAAGCTATCTGGTGCTTGTGAGGCACTACACCTAAGGAGGCACTAGTAGGTAGCATTGTGCCCTGGGGAGCTTGGAGTGAGAGGGCACATGTTGGATGAATCAGTAACTGAATACAACTGTTTAGGGCTTTGAAAGGAGTTGAAGTCGGTCCAGAGGGTGACTACTAAAATTGCCATTGGTCTTCATTCTAAAGCTTAAGGGGACAGATTTAAAGATCTAAACATGTATACCCTAGACTAGAGGAAAGGTGAGATGGGGAGATATGATAGAGACATTGAAATACTTCCAAGGTTTCCATGCAGAGGAGGCAGGCCTCTTTAAAAAAAAAAAAAAAAAAAAAAGGAAGTTCTAGAAGCAGGAGTCATGCGATGAGGGTGAAAGGGGGTAGACTCAGAAGTAATCTAAGGAAATATTTCTTTACAGAGAGGGTGGTGGATGCATGGAAAAGCCTCCCTGTAGAGATAGTGGAGACAAAGTCAGTATTTTAATTCAAGAAAACATGGGATAAACACAGAGGATCTCTGAGGGAGGGGTAGGGATTGTAAAGCGGGTATGGATGGGTGGGCTAGATAGGCCGTAATGGCCTTTTTCTGCCATCACGCTTCGATGAAAGGTAGAACCAAATTTTCAAATTAGGCTCTGTAGAGTTTCAGCAGTCAGTACAAGGATTGTAGTCTAAATGTATTACATTTAGCAACAATTGGGCTGCAGTTTTCTGTATATGTTTCAGGTGTACGTTTTTGTTGTTTTGCTTTTAATTGGAATCCCAATGTAGAGAGAGTTATAGTAATCCAGGCAGGAAATCACACAGGCTTGGATGAATGACAAATAATGGAGCCAAAAAACATGCACATTTAGATTTTAATAGCGACCAAATGAAGAAGATCGGTAAACACCAAGTGAACTTTATTGAAATAAAATGCCCGACTCAGGCCGAGTTTCGCTCAATTCTGAGCTGCTTCAGGGGCTATTATAAAAAACAGAATCGGGCGAAACTCGGCCTGAGTCTGGCATTTTATTTCAATAAAGTTCACTTGGTATTTACCGATCTTCTTCGTTTGGTCACTACTAGCAATATTGGATCGGTTTCCAATTTGTTTCTTTGGACCTTCCCATTTAGATTTTAATCAGTCTAACATATAGTGCTGCTTTAAGGTCTGTGAGCCAGTGCAACAGCTACAACAGCATACAGAAACTGCCTAATAGATTAAGCTAAAAAGAGATGGGATTAGATTTAGAAGCTTCTATATTGGAGCCATATTTTAATACATATTCTATTCATTCAAAAGGCCAAAAGGTGCTAAGATGTACTATCTTTATACTATTTATTTTTTAGAAGAGAGCTTAATCCTCCTGCTTTGGCGATGTTTGATACATCATCATGTCCCCAGTAGGATCAGGTGGAAGGGTCTTAATCTTCCACATTAGACAGCATTTAGTCTCTGCCAAAAAGGGACCATCCTCTGTGAATAACTTAAAGCTCCATGTTTGTTATATACCGGTACTTGATTTTTGCCAAAAGACCAAGAAGAGCTCTATTATGAAAAGTGTTGTTGTAAATCAATAGCTGACTGGGTGAATTGCTGGCTGGATGGAGTGTATGTATCTTCTCCACTCCACTATGGAAAGCTCCGGAAAGTTAATCGAAACACCAATAAAAGCTGATTTGCCCTACTCTCCTCCCCCTCCCCACCTCCCTCTCTTAGGAGAAGGCTGCCCCGGGGCTGTTATAATTGCCCCTCAGGCAGCCTCCCTTTGGAGGGCAGCAGGACAAACCAGCTAATATTTGATTAATTTTTGCATTGCATTTCAAAGTATTTTATGGGACCTAAATGCTCATTGTGTATTTCACTTGCTTCTTATTGTATTATCATCCACATAATGTCACCTTAATGTCTGCAATCAGCCTTTATTGTATTTATTATGTGTTGGATGCTACTTTTTTGCATTATATATCGGATCAACCTTTTATTGCATTCTCTATGTAACAATGCTCCCTTAAGATTTGCAATATATTTGAACTGCTGTTTGTTGTATTTATAATGTACCAGTTTGTCAGATGTATATCTATCAATAAAGATTATTTTATAAAAAAAAAATCAATTGTCATCTACCAAGAGGCTTTAACCAATTAAACAAAAATGTTAAGTTCTTGTCTATAAGGAGGGATGGGGGCTGGTTCTCTAAGGCTAAGCCAATGTGCCTTGAAGCCTGACCTGGTGTGCCACAGAAAAGTCACCACTGCCTGATGATCCTTCTCTCATCACTTCACAACAAGAGTCACCAGCAGTTGCTCTTAAGTTCTCACAAAGGAGCTCCTTATGTAATCATGCATGCCTCTTCTTCCTAACTACAGCTCCAGCGTGTGGTAATTATTAGGCAGCATGCAGGGCCTGGAGAGCCAGGCTACACTTTTTGTTTGGTGCACACAGTGTATACAGAGGGACCTTTGTTTTCAGTTTTTATTTTATTTTTCCTGGGAATTTTGATGTAACAACAACAAAAAAAAAAATCAGTATAAAAATGACTTTTTCCATTGATTTTTCTCTTGTGTGTTATAAGTTGTTTTTCCATAGATTTTTTTTTTCTTGTTGTTATAACTTTGAAATTCCCAGGGAAATCAAAATAAAAACTTAAATCAAAGGTCCCTATACATACAGCATGCTAGGAGCAGCTGCAGTGGAGCTCTGGCAGCCACATGCTGCAGCCAAGGTAACTTTTTCAGTCAGCTTCTGGCACCCCACCAACTTCTCCCTTTTTCTGAACTTGTATATAGAAGGAACTGGCCCATTGTTATGTCTCTGCCCTCTCTCTCCATTTTAAAATTTGAAAGGACTTTCAGTGTTTCCCTGGTTCTTCTTTTTGACCATAGGAACCCATATTGCATGCCAGGTAGAGGCTGATGTGCCCACACAGCATTTTTGTTCATTTAGGTGTTTCTTGGGCTTGAAAAGGTTGGGAAACACTGGTTTAACCCACACAAAGAGTGAGCAGATGTCTGTATGTAGCACAGTGTTCATTATGGTCCTGTGCCACAGTACCACACACCTATACCAAGTGCCGTACGCTGTAGGTATTGCCGTTATATACTGAATCTTGACTAGTTATTTCCTGTATGATAGTACCCCTAACAGATCCCAGCTACTGTAACACTTTTTGATCCCTCTTGTTAGAAAAATGCGCTATAAATAAACGATGATGGCGCTCTTTCATGTTAATCAGATTCATTTTAAGAACATTATAAAATATACTCACGTGTTAATTATTTTGCTTTTGGCCATGATAAATTCTACATGAGCATAGTTGTAATTTTGTTCATTCAGAGACTTTTAAGCAATGTTCAGAAGTGGCTGGGCTACTTTTTACAGGGTTGAGTGAAAAGTCTATTAGAGGCTGCTGTGCAAGAGGAAACCATGAGCTAAGGAAGGGAGAAAAATTGGACGTTGCCTTAATCCCAATGGGCCAGTTGATTTTTATGCTGGGAAAGTAAAAAAAAAAAAAAAATCCATAGGACTAAATGCAGTAAAATTCCAAAAATGATAACAAGCAAATAAATAAACACGTGAAATTGTGTCACTTTCCACGCTGTGGTTTTTTTTTTTTGGGGGGGGTGGAGCCGATAGCTGCTGAGGTCTTAGAGTTGCTCTTTCTCCCTGCGCTCTCGGTGCGGTGCCTTCCTCTTGGCGCGTGACACCTGCTCGGAGCCCTCGCGCTCACTCACACGCTCCCCGGGCACGCACAGGTGCACGCGCCACGCGGCCTCTTTAAGAGCGGTGGGGGCTGTCTCCCCCCCTCCGTTTTGTAAGGCGGTGGCACTGAGCTGAGGGGAAGAGTCGTCTCCCAGGGCTCGTGCGAGGAGGTGCGGAGGCTCCGACAGCGGGTAGGAAATCCCTGCGGCGGGCCGCACGCGTACAGGCGCTCTCCACGCTTTGCTTTCGCTCTTCCCTTCCGCTGTGCTTCTTGTCCACGTCCGGTGCTCCCCACGGTGGCTGCAGCAGCCTGCGCTGGGTTAGAGCCCCCGAGAGGCCCCGGAAGACGCCCATTGCGGAGTCCTCTCTTGGGCGAGGCGCGCTCTGTCCATCCGGGACGAGCTGCCAGCTGGAGTTTTGTTTCTTGTTTTGTGGGGGGGTTTTCCCCCCACTCCTTTTTTTTGGGGGGTGGGTGGGTCTGACTGGGGAGACTGTTTTGGGTTGTGGTGTATTTTGTAAATTGACTCTTTATTTTCCTGACGCGGTGTGGAGTAGAGTAGGGAAACTTTCCCTCTTCCTGTTTTTGGGGAGGGCAGGAGGCTATGACAGTATCTATTTTATTTTTGGTAACTTTTTTCCTGGTCCTACTTTTTTTTTTTTTTGCTGCTGGGGCTTCCTGTTCTGGATGCCGGAGATAAAGGTGCCTGCCATTCTTCCAGACTGGCTAATAGGGCTTCAGTTAATCTCTTTGGATGATGTTTTCTAGTCACTCCTTCAAGTTTGGAGGAAAAGTACTCGGAAGTAATAGCGACAAAGATATTTTTGTTCGGTTAAAATTGGGGGTGAACTATAACTTAATAATAAAGTTCACCATACACTATTGTCTTAATTGCTGATCTTAACTATTTTCCATTTTGGGGTCTGGGACTGATTTTAACTATTGTTCTTAGTGTTCCCTAAGTTTAACTTAAGCCCCTTCAAATAACAGTATTTTTGCTCTTAGTCCTTTCTGCATTCTCTCTCGAAGAGAAGAGACTTGGTCCTGGAGTAGAAAGTGTGTACTATCCTTTTATGGATTTATGTTAATATTTGATGTATAGCTGCCACCAGTAGCAATTATTTGCCAGACTGTTTTCATGCCTTTCCATCAGGTTTATTGAATCCTAAAGTCAAATGTAAAACCTTAGAGCACAAAGTAGTTAGTCTGCATAGTTATGTGGTTGCCTTACACAAGGCACACATGCATAATAATGACACCCTGAGGACGAGGCTCGCTAGTTCTTCTTTGTGTGTATCTGTAATTTAAATGATGTGGGTGTTCAGGTTGACAGGGCAAGGTATTTGTAGGAGGAATGTGTAATTCCAAAGCTAGTTTCCTGTTTTGTTTTGGTTTTCCCCTCCATCATTCTTCTATTAATTAGACCAAAACTGAAGATGGTTTGCAGCATCTGGAAAATTACACTTTATAGACTGATAGCTTGGTCTTGGCTGCTACATTTTTTTTATTTTGATTTGCTCAAGTAGCATAGCAGAAGTCAGTGGTTATAAGTTATAATGTAACACACACTAGTTCCTGTGATTAGTATAACTTTAATAGGAGCCACTTGGAGGGCCCCCCCCCCCCCCCCCACACAAAGAAATGTACCTGAAATTGTTCTGTTACGCAGATCCTTTAAGGAAAGCAGGAATTTTCTTCACATTTTGTATTCAGCTTTCTCTTTTGAAAGAATCCACCTTGATTTGGGTTGAGTATGACTTGAAAACCTGATTCTTGCTATATGGGGATGTCTATTTAGGTTTCCTAAGGGATAGGGAGGAGACAGGCATTTATGACGCGGAGACCCGGCACCAATGCCTTGGGCTATCCCTCTCTTCTCCCCGCCCTCCCACCCCCAGATGTTACCGTAACTTAAAGCAATTATTACACATACTCAAATTGAGTAAATGAAGAAGGCCGCAGCTTTATTGTTGTTAACACAAGATTAATCAACACTGGTGCGAGCCAAATACACTCTTTGCACCAAAATGGTGCCCCCCAGGCTGCCAGCCATGTTTCCTAGCAAGGCAGCCCCTTATGCCCGGCCCCCTCGCTGTGATTTCCAAGGAGGAGGGCCCCACCCGGGCTGACAAGGTTGCCCTACCGGCTCGTGCACCCGCATAAATAGCTGCGGCGGTGTAATCAATGTACATTATTAACATAACTCTAACATCACTTTCTAACTGTGCGATACAACATAAAATACAATTAAAAGAACAAGATACATTTAACTTTGTCGATGCTAACAAGCAGAGGCGTTAACCTCGCCTTGGGTAGGGTGGGTGGGAATCGCGCCGATCGGGGAGAGGAAAATGGTCGGCAAGCATGCGCCAGCGACGTCATCGCCGGGTGCCCGTCCCCAGCCGATGACGTCATCGCACAATCTTGCTCGAAGGGGGTTAGGGGTCAAGCGTGCATCACTCTTCCCCTCCAGCGTGCGCTCCAATAAGACATTGGGGTGGAGTCGGGTTTCCCAACCCGGCCCGCCTCGACGTCACCAACAGCCGTCGTGCATGTTGGCGTGTGGCCCTGGGACATATCTGGCTATTGGTTTGCTACATTGAGAGAATGCAGTGTATGTGTTTTGGTTGGTGGTGGGGTGGAGAGGTCCCTTTATACTTATTCTTGCCCAGAAAGGCGGGGGATGGATTAAGATACTACTACTGGCACTTGGCAGCAATAGTTCCAATATTATAAAAAAAACCCCTAAAAAACTATTGTATGAGTTGAATGAAGCTTTCAGGACCCTTGTAAGGAGTGATTTCAGATACAGCTCTTTTTTTTTCTGACCTTATCACACCACCTGTAGAGAAAGTATGACTGACCTCCATCACAGCTGACGATAGAAAAATACTGTTTGCAGTACTGAGGAGCTTCCCTGGCTTTCCAGCCTTGCTTTAGAATTGAAGCTGAGGTATTTCCTCTGATTATTCTGCCTCTGAGCAATGATTTCTTTTTCTCTTGAGTGTTCAAACAAACCTCTGGGATTGTGTCTAGGCAAGAATCTGTGAATTGGCCTATAAAGAACATGTACAGTTTGCCCCTGTTTTTGAGAAACTCCCTCTATCGGAATGTTTCACATTGAAGATAAGTTTGAGTCAGGATGGGGCAGAGCAGTGTTTGAGCTTGGAAAAAGCAATAAAAGGAATGGCTGGTCTTCTGCACAAACACTTTCAGTCTTGTTACTCGTTATGTGGTGGGTTTCGTAGGAATTATCAAACTATTGTGTACTTGGATCCTATAACTAAGAAGCATTAGGAGGTGGCCTGTGCAGCAGTCTTGAAAGGACGGATGAGATGAGTAGTGCAGGTGAGGCATGGAGCTGGAGGTCATTTTACGTTCTTGGGTATACGTTTCTTTGAGGAGCTGGGGGTCGTTTTTCATGTGCAATTTGAGAGATCACACGACATCACAGCCTAGGGTGGCTGGACACCTTTCCACTGGCACGGAGATCTTGTAGAACAAAATTTGTTGGTCTTCGAAGCTGTTCCCTTATGTCATACAGTTTCAGTCTTCCTTGTACCTTTTTATTTCCCCTGCTGAAATTTGAGGCTTTTGAGAAAAGCAGGCGGCTTTGTGTAAAGCCAAACCTGAATTTCTGGAAAGTGAATTGGATGCTGTTTACTGCAGAAATAGAAGAAAGCATTGAGGATATTGAACTGAAACATGCACTATTGTTCATTCTGTGATTATAATAAAATATGTTGCATTACAGCATATACCCTGAGGACACTAGAAAGCTTATACCCCTCTTGGGCACACGAAACAGAGGCAGAAAGGAATATGAGAAACTCAAAGCAGTAACAAAAGTTGCTGACCTCCAACAGATGAGATGGCTTGAAACTGTTTAAGATATTAATTTCACATATTCAAGTCTCAAGACATGGCGGTGTCTTTGAATGTTTGTTTATATAAAATTCTTATTTCGCCTATATTGATAACTATATCATGCTAAGCGGATTCCAAACATCAAAATGCCAATACAATAGCATAAACAATATCGGTACATCACAATTAAAATCAAATTTGGAATGCCTCAAAATAAAAATGTTTTAACAGCTTTCCAAAACAACTTAAAATCGGATATTCCCCGGATTCCATCTGGCAAATTATTCCAGAGTATAGTTCCCCCCCCCCCCCCCCCCCCCCCCCCCCCCCCCAATAAAAAAAAAAAAAAAGTTTGTCTAGTATCCTGAAAATGAACAGCTTTTCATGATGGCTGTTCGATAGGTTTATCACATGACTGAAGTGCTCTTTTAGGAACAAATCAGATTTAAAAAACAGGGGCAATTCTATGTGTAGCTTTTTTAAATATAAAAATTAAAATCTTAAATTTGACTTTCTACTTCACCAGAAGCCAGTGAAGTCTGAGCAGAGGGAGTCACATGATCACATCAATCTAGCCACCAAGTTCTGAATCCTGAAGTGCTTGGAGCCTAGATTTTGGAATCCCTAAATAAACCAGATTCCCATAATCCAACACCTGTACAATGGTCCTAAAATCAGTTAACTCAGAAATCTAAGATGCCTCCACTGTTTTTCAATTTAAAATACCTTCGGAGAGAATGGATTTAGTCTGCTGCTTATAAGTCAGATTTGTATCAAAATAAACCCAAATTGCACACTTGGTCCCAAACTTTAATATTGACCCCCTTCAGTTATAATCCCAGACAGCCTTCTGGCCATGGTGGTATCGAATATTTTGAGTTAAGTCTTTACTTCTTTGTATTACATAAGCAGCTAAACTGTGACCATGGCCAGAGTAAAGTAGCATGAAGTAAAGAAACCACTCCTCAGAAGAAAAAAAACAAGGTTTCTCCAAAATCTACTAGCCATGTATATTACCGTACGGGAGGAGAGGTTTATGCTCCACTGCTTGCTATGATGCAATAGAAAGTGGCAAGCATTTTTTCCAGAGTTTCTGAAAAATTTTGGGGTGAAAGGTTATAGACTTGTTGTTTTTTGTTGTTTTTTTTATTCATAAATTCATTCTACTGGATATGTGCTCCAGCCCTTTCCTTGGGTCTGTATGGAAGCAAAGTGATAGCCTTTCAAAAGCAGGAAAATTTACCTAAAATAAATTACAAATATTGCTATTTTGCACAACCCTTAAATTGCGAAGATTTTTATCTTGGCTTGTATTTTGCCCTTCACAGGGCCAGTGCCAAGGGTATTAGGCACCCTAGGCAAACCTTACAGTCTGGCACCCCCTCCCCATACACAATTTTAAATTATGCATTTATAACATATTTTACATGAAAAATGACATTCTGAGACAAAATTAATATACAAGTTGTGATAATTTCATGCACTGTTGTGATGCCAACAAGAAACCTTTGCATCTTGGAATTCATATGGCATCATACCTATTATGATATATTTCGGCATGGTCCTCCCATATCAACACAGTACTATCTGTCAACACTGAAAGAATAACAACCCTACCTATGAAAAAGAATACCAAAAATATTACACCAGAATCTAAAATATCAGTATACCTCCTATCAGGAAAACAGAACAGGCCAAGCTACTACAGATCCCTACAGAGAAACCACATGCTAAAGGAATGCTTCATCTCAGTCTTTGCATGCAGAACACAAACCCTCACCAATTACAGAATAAAACCACATAAAGTATAAATAGAAATGTGCAGACAAAAACTGAACTGTAAAACGCATCACGCCAGACTCTATACAGTGTAACAATGGAAAAACAAAAATTTCACCATTCCTTGTGAAACAAATCAATAAAATAGATATATAAATCATTAATCATACAAATAAAATTATTTCAAAACAGCTGATGAATAGAATATCCAATAATTAAAGACTCAAGCAAATTTTGAAAGCTTTACCAAAACCAATAAAATATTTCAAACAGCAGACACATCACATACTACCCAATAATTAAAATGGTAGTCAATCAAGAAAAATGAACTTAAAAAGCCACCTTTACTTACCCTCTCCAGCAGTTCGCCTACTCCTTTCCCTTGCAGGCCATGCCAGAAGCAGCAGTAGCTGCTGAAGCTGTCCTCTCAGTCCTCTTCCTTAGGGACCACAACCAGTCTCTTCTCTCTCTCGCGCGCGCACACACACACACACCAGTCACACCCTCAGGACCAGTTTCTGTCTCTCACACACCAATCATCTCCCCAACCAGTCTGTCTCTCTCACACACACACACACACCAGTCATCTCCCTGATCAGTCTTTCTCACACATACACACGTCACCTCTCTGGCCAGTCTCTCTCAATCACACAATGCTCTTGCTGTCTCTTACTTACACACAGGCTTTCAATCACCCACATGTTTTATCTCATTTACAAACAGGCTCAATCACATACATGTCCTCTCTCACAGCCACAAGCCAGCCAAAAACATGCTCCATCTTTCTCGCGCACACACACATACACCACACACACATATAGAAGCACCCTCCCTGCCTCACATATACACCACACACACAAAGAAGCACCCTCCCTGACAAACACATTACACTCTCACAGAAGCACCTTGCTTTCAGACTTGCAGCATTTTTCACTTTTACTAAAAGTGAAAGTGATGCTCCCAACCATTAAATAAGAAAACCACATTCCTATCAGAAGGCGAAATGACACCCTTCCTTCAGGTTCTGTCCTCCCAAGGGACAGCCACCCACACCGTACAGCTTCTCTTGTTTTACACTTTCAGGCAATAAAGCAAGTGTCTTTCTTCAAACTATCAGTTGTATGATTATTCATGTGGGAGATATGGAACAGAAAGACATCCTTAGTCAGCTTCCCTTTTAAATAGGAAGATTCCAGTCTTAGTTATTTAAAAATATACATTTTCTAAAGGCTTAAAAAAAAAAGCAAAACAGTTTCAGATTCTATTCTAGTCTTCATGCTTAAATTGCTTAAAAAAAACCCCAAACCCCATACCCCACCTGGCATCAGTATTTTAAATTTGTGATTTTGCTGAGATGAACATTTTAAATATTTTAATTTTTTTTGCTTTAGTATTTCTCTACCCACTTTAAGTTAAATTTTATTTTCCAGAAGAGGGATGCTTAAAATTCAGTAATTTCATCTTTCATCCAACTTTTCAAAAGTAGAGATATGTATTATCATATTTCATTTTTTTAAACTGGAAGATTCCTTTCTCACATTCACACTCACAGAAAGAAGATCGGCGCCGAGACTTAGGGGCACCGCGGCAGGCAGCCAGCACCCGACTCGCCCTGCCTCCCCGCCAGTGCCACCCTCCCGACGCCCCCCTAGTGGTCCAGCGGAGGTCCCGGGAGCAATCTGCCGCTCCCGGGGCCTCGGCTGCCACTAAGCAAAATGGTGCTGGTGGCCTTCAGCCCCTACCATGTGACAGGGGCCAACCAATGGCACCGGTAGCCCCTGTCACATGGTAGGAGCTAAAGGCCACCGGCGCCATTTTGCTTAGTGGCAGCCGAGGCCCCGGGAGCGGCAGATCGCTCCCGGGACCTCCGCTGGACCACTAGGGGGGCGTCGGGAGGGTGGCAATGGCGGGGAGGCAGGGCGAGTCGGGTGCTGGCTGCCTGCCGCGGCGCCCCCTAAGTCTTGGCGCCCTAGGCACAGGCCTAGCTCGCCTAGTGGTTCCTCCGGCCCTGACCCTTCATAGAAGCTGATTTGCCAAATCAGTAGGTGGACTTAAGACGAGGCAGTGGTAACTTTAATCGATTTGCTTTTGCTGGTAGCCTAGGCCAGGATAAGCTTCCAGAGGTACGAAAAGACCAGGACTGTACTTCTGCCACTTTCAGGAGCAGTCCATGATGTCAGATTGTTCTAGGCAAGTTAGTTTGTGCCACACAAAAATTAACTAATCTTTGTTAAGCATCAGATCCTTCTGTGTGCGGCTTGGAGATCAGTGCGGTAAAAATGTATGTGTGTGTGTTTGGGGGGGGGGGGGGGGGAGGGGTGCTGAATAGCGACCCTCCTGCAGGGATTTGTCCTGGCCCAGGCATTGTTTGTTGTATATCACAGGTACATAAATTATAAAGATATTTGTGTGTGCAGATGACATTGCTTTTGCAATGCAAAATGGGAGACTGTAACAGAATCAGCAGTTGACTTGCTCGGAATATGAAAAAAGTGCAGTCTTTATCCAAATCTAGAAACCACTGTGGCTGCTTTACAGCCTGCTATCCAACTGTCCAATACAGAACTTGTAGTTACTGTTATGTAGTAATGGAATAAGGCAAGAGGATTCTAACACCCCCCCCCCCACCCCCCAATACTTAGTCACCTTGGATTGTAGTCTCTTACTATAATGTTCTCCTATCTTTTTATGGCTTGTCCAGTCTGATAGTTTTCTTTTTTTTTTTTACTACAATAAGGACATTTAATTATTTTGCATAATCTTCTGTATTAATGGCCAGAACCTGCAGCTCTTTGAGATGGTTGAAGTAGTGGTAGCAGGGGCTTTTGGGGTTTTCCATGGTGATTATGCATGAGATCTGTATGCATTTAATGGGAGACAGAGCATGCAAATATCGTGTTTTAAGAGATACTTATTGTCTGCTTAAACCAGCTCAGCTAAGATTACAATAATGTGTATTCATTGTATAAATCCTGAAAATCTGACCGGACTGTGGCCCCTAAAGATAGTTTGGGGACTTCTAGAGGAAACGCAGCAGCATTGGCAGCTCTGAGGAAATTCCCCTTCGCCTGCTGTAAAAGGAGATGAGTGTGTCTAGTGAGACAGGTTTCATGTTCACTTTGGTTTGTTGATAGGCATTGTGCTGCTCTGTTTCAATAGGAAGGGGAAAATCGAATCTTCCTCCCCCCCCTCCCCCTCTCCCAGCTTAATGAGGGTTTTTTTTCCCCATAAGTACAAAATGGGGACAATGCCTTTTTTGAATAAAGCCCTATGTGTGGGTCTCCTTAAGGGCTGTTCTTCTGGTGTATTAACTAAGTGGGGGTTTTTTCCCCCCCAGTTTGTGAGGGAAAAGTATGTTGGTCTGCTCGAGAGCCTGAGCTCGTGATTGGCTGGTTCTGTAGCGGTGCACACTGGAACACGTGGCTGTCCGCAGGGTGAGAGTCCTTATGGTGTGGTGCAGTTGACGCAGCCCAGCAGATGAGCCAGTTGGAGCCCACGCTGACAGGAAGCAGACACCCTCGAGCTGGGACTAGGTCTGAGCTTCACCTCTACCAACCCCTTCCCCCGCAAGTTGAGCCCTTGGGTTTCTGGGTTTGGCGGGACTTAGGAGCAGTGGTGTACCAAGGAGAGGGTGGGGGTGAGTGGGGGCCATCTGTCCCAGGAGATAGCCAGGAAGGGAGGGTGCCATCGAGATGCCCTGACATGAGGCCACTGGCAGAGCCCAGCATGCAGCAGCCAAAAAAGAAAGAAGTGACTCCCTACGAACATCGGGGACAGGGTGGGTTGGCTTATTGGGGCAACGGGCATGCCCAGGTGGGCCTGTCACCCCCGTCGCGTGATCGGAGCTGCAGCGGCCAGCACCATACTTGCAGAACCGCGGTAACCAACGGTAGCTCTGTGGCAACAACTCCCGGAGAGCAGAAGCCTTCCCTGAGGCCCTCCGCTTGGTGCTGCTTTTGTATTTTCCTTGTGGCAGCAGCTGCAGTTCTGTACCTCTCCCTTCCTCACGATCACCACAGCGTTGGGAAACGCTCTTACCGTCTCTATTTGCGCCTGCCCTGCCTCTGACTTTGCCAGCAGGAGGCAGCCAGCACCCTTCCTGTCCCTGCCTCACTGCAGACTCCTTGCCTCCTGACTCCCACGGCTTTCCTGTGCGGCAGGCTCCTTTCATCTTCCTGCCGCAGCAAAACAAATTTAAAAAGAAACTGCTTCGGGCCTTCTAGGTCATGGATCCTCTCACACCAAATGGCCTTCTTGTCCCTCAAAAGCCCACTCGGACCCTCCTCTAGTGGGGCCCTGACTGGATTTCTCATGACCAACAAATGTAAGTGAAAAGGTTTTGGTTTTTCTTAATTCACAGAGAAGAAGAAAAGCGAGCATGTGTGTGAGCATGAGTCAATGAGGGGAGTGTCTCGCTGAGCATGTAATAGTGTGAGGGTCAGTGAGCATGTATGTGAGAGACTTGAGTCAGCGCGTGTGTGACCATAAGGGCATGAGTGAGAGCATATGCGTCAACACGCATGTATAATCAGTGAGGGAGTATGGGTGCATGAGTGAGCATATGAGTGTACGTGTGAAGTGTGCTAGAGCAATGGTTCTCAATCTTTTTCCCATCGTGACACATGTGAGTGTTGTCAGTCAAGTGTAACACATTGCTCATTACAATCCAGGGTGGAAACTTAGGTAAAAAAGAGGTTGGGTTTTTTTTTTCTCTTAAGAATGATATAAGAGAAAGAGGAGTACTCTTTGAACAGAAGTTACATAAATAATAAACCTCCCATACCAGAACAGCACCAACTTCCATCACTCAAACAGTAATCACCTCACCTAAGAAAAGGCAACACTGAAATATTACACCAGGCCTTAAAACGCCAATACTACTCCTATTAGGAAAATGGAATAAGTCAGGCTGCTATAGAGCCCTACACAAAACTACACACCAGCAGAAAACCTCACCTCAGTCACATGTGCTGACCCTCACCTAACAAAGAATAAAGAGACCATAAAGCATAAATAGAAACATGCAGACCAAAACTGAACTGGAAGCCGCAACAAGCCAGGGTCTCTGCAACCTGGCTATCAGCACTTTAAGCCCGGGAGGAGGAAGAGTTTGCATCTTGCTGGGCAGGGGGAGCAGCTGGGCCAGCGGAGGACCAGGAAATGTGGGGCGTGCTTGGCGACACACCAGTTGAGAACCACTGTGATATAGAATGTGTACGTATGTAAGAGAGGAGAGTTTGTGTACATCCCCCCCCCCCCCCCCCCACCCCCAACTAATTCACAACTATCTCAGGGTAACTGGAATCAAAACTTCCTGGATATGGAAAATTAAAACTAATAAGGATTTTTTTTTTTTAATTATTGGATATTTGTGGTGGTTGTTTTTGAAATATTTTATTGGTGTTTGGGAAATTTTTTAAAAATTTGTATACGAGTTAAATTACCGGATGTTTTGTTAATCAGCTGTTTTGAAAAATATATGTACATATTCTTTAGTATGATTTTCCTATTTTGATTTTTATATTTCTTGATTTTGTTCCTTTCTATGAGGAATAATTTCTTTTTCCACTGTTGTACTGCATATTGAGTCTGACTTGTTGCAGTTTCCAGTTCAGTTTTTATCTGCATATTTCTGTTTCTATTTTATGGTCTCTTTAGCCTGTATTTGGTGAATGTCTGTTTTGCATGTGACAGAGGTGAGAGATTCTGCTACGTGTGTAGCGATCTACAGCAGTTTGGCTTATTCTGTTTTCCTAATAGGAGGTATATTTGGTATTTTAGGGCCTGGTGAAACATTTGCATTGTTGCCTTTTTCAAAACTTGGCTTTTCACAAAAGCCTTCACTTAAAGGTCTTTCCCTCAGGGTCAGATTCACGATGATGTGAGATGTCCGATGCCGTAACCATTTAATCTTATAATTTAATCTCATTATTTCCCCGCAAGCTGTATGTTATAATGCATTCATGCTTTTCAAGTCTGCTGTAAATCCAAGTTTGTTGAATGTTTGTTTATTTATATTTTGTATATTTATACTTATATTTATAATAATTTAATTTTATTTTAAATCGTTCGCTGCTTTATCTATAAATTCATACGAAGTTAGCCCTGTTATCTGTACCCTCTTGTTTGATGTAATTTCCAACTTTGGTTCTGTGTAAACCGACGTGATATGTACTAGTACAGGAACATCGGTATATAAAAGCCTTAAATAAGTAGGTTTCTTAGTGCCCACCAGCATCCCACCTCTCTCCCCCTGGGTTGTGTGTGTGAAGGAAGTTTGGGCTGCCCCACTAATCCATGACAAGCTCAGCACGACTGGAAATCAAAAGTTCACAGGTAGAGAGAGTGGGGGATCAGGCAGCATCTGTATCCAGGTGGAGGTCAGACAGCATTGGTATCCAGGTAAAGGTCAAATCCCTGAGACTGGGGGGGGGGGGGGGGGGAGGGAGAGTGGAAGGAAGATCAAGGATCAGGTTAAGGGGCAAGGCAAGGATTAGAGCAGGAAAGCAACACGTGCACCCTGCAGACAAGTCACAGCCAGGGGAGCTGTTGTGAAGGCATGGGGCTGGGCGCACGGCAGGGGTTTAAATATCCCACCATGCTGACATCTCTAGGCACCGTTCCATGGTTTCCCACCTTGGGGGGCGGTGGGTCAGCATGTATGCCTAGGGGAGGGCAGCACCATGAGCGGGTTGGAGGAAACGGCAATGGCAGCGTCCTGGTGGCGGCGTGAGGAGCGTTGGCTCTGGGGTGAGAGTGCAGCCGTTCGCGGGGCCATCCCGCCACTGGCCAAACATTACATGTGGCATTGCAGAGAGGCAACGTTAAGACATGCATGTGTGTGATTAAAAATCCCTCCTGCTTTAAACAGTGTCTCCCGAGAGGCTCCAGTATAAGCTATGAAAGCTTTTGGCTTGGTCACTGTGCTGGGTGACTACATGAGGAAGACAGTTGTGTCAACCTGTCCTGACTGGTTCAGCCTCATTCTTTTAGTTTTTCTCACGCCTTGTAAAAGTATTGAAGGTGTTGTCAGGGTGAGGGTGTGAATAGACTTGCTCAGAGAGAACTTGTGGATTTTTTTTTAACCTGGCAGTGTCTCTTCCTCCTTTTGGGCTTCTAGGTAATTTGGAATGGGGTGCCAGGATCTCTGGTATCATGAGCCTTTGTTTGCAACTACCTGGCAGAGCTGTAGCGACCTTAGGGTCAATATGGCCCTGACCATAGTCCCCGCAGCCCAAAGGGTGTCCAGCTGCTGCGGTTCATGGTTCTGCCACTTCCTCCCTGCCTGCAGCCCACGCTTGAAACCTGAGCTGTTTGAACTGCAGGAGAAAAGTAGTCGGTCAATTCAACCCTGCCTCTGCCACAGCAAGCTGGGCCTTGCAGGACCAAGGCAACTCCGCCGCCACCCTAAACAGAATGCCGTGGCCTAGGTTTGCAAGCCCTCTGGGTATTTTACTTGAATAAGTGCCTGAAAGGCAGAATATAAATCTAACAAATAAAAATGAGGGCAGACCCAGTGGTCCCCCAGGGGGAGAGCCAATGAACTCGGGCTACTGGGGTTAAATCGGCCTATCCACCCTCAAGCAGGGCAGACTGACCACTAAAAAGGAGGAGGAGGAGGAGAGCCTGGGTTGACTTGCACACACTCGTCCCCCATTCCCTGTCTCCCCTCAGTGGTGTGCTCTAGGAGTGCAATACTTGTAGAATGAGACTCTGGCTTCTTGGGCGTTTCCATTTGAGTTTTTGCATTCTCCAATCAGTGATTGGTCTCTTTGTTTATTTATTGAGTTTTATATACAGTCATTCGGTTACGCCATCATAACTGTTTACAAATTTCAATACAAGTAAAATAACACTTAAAATCAATAAAACAATAATAATGTTCTGCTTATGAGACCGAGGTGAGGGATTCTGTTGGTGTACATGGTCTGTGTAGGAAACTATAGCAGTCCAGCTTGTTCTGTCGTCCGTCCGTTCCCCCCCCGAAGGTGGTGTATTGGTGTTGTAGGGCCTGTAGTAGTACTACCTTTTTATAGGAAGAGTTGTTGCTGTGCAAGTGCTGGTTTTTAGTGCTGTTATGGTGTGGCAGGTATGCTAGAAAAGGTTCTAAATGTTTCGGCAGGGTTTTGTGGTTCAACACAATGTGCCTGGTAGTGGAGGATGTTTGATTTGCTTTGACAAGGTCTAGAACCTATTTAATATAATCCATGGTTTTAAGGTGCACACTTTTTTTTTTTTTTTTTTTCTTCAGCCCTTACTGTTTTTAACAAGGTAGAGATGACTCATCAGTAGGGTAGAGGTCAAAGATCACATGTAGTAGACCGGGGTCATACCTGTTGTGGTGTCTTAGAGCAGGGGTCCTCAGACCCTTCAAAAGAAGGGGTCACATGAGACCTATCAAATCACTGAGTAGGCCAGGATGGGAGTTGGTGGTCCACTCTCTGGAGTTTGCTGGGTGATTGGTTTGGGGAAATATATCCAACCTTCTTAATGATTTGAAATGGAGGAGACATGGTTTCCAGGGGAGTAAGATAAGGTAGTGTCAGTATAGTAATTCTAGATGCTGGAAAGTCTCGTTCTGGGGGAGGAATGGGTGGCATACTTTCCTGTCTTATTCTCCTTCAGTTTCATCTATTTCTTCCCTTCCCCCAAACATCCTCCTCATACTGTGGTAGCTGAGACCCAGGCTTGGGCCTTTTTTTTTTATGCTACTACCAATGACCGGGCCCCTTTTGTCATCATCACTCCATGGCATAGCATCCCTGTTGGCCCGGGGGATGCACTGATAGGAGCAGGCATGGTACCACTCTGTCCCCTGTGTATCATTTTGCCCTTGGGGACTGAGAAATGCCACCAGCCTTCCTGCTGCTTTGTGTTTGGGGAGGAGGAAGGATGGTGAAACATTTTTTCTCTGCAAGCTAGATTTCATCCATGGAAGGAAAAATATAATGGGCTGTAGTTTGTGGATCCCTCTCTTTTTGTTTTAGAAAAACACACACTTTTTATAATCTAAAAGCCTGCCAGCTTATGGCTTCATGTACAGGGTGAGGGTACACTTCTTCATTTGGCCTTAGGTGCCAAATTGGCTGGCTATGATTTTGCTATCTGTGGTCCTCCCCCCCCCCCCCCCCCCAGGCATTGTAGCAATAGTTCTGAGCCAAGGCCATGCCTAGGACTCCTTCTGGAACACTGCAGTCATGGGCTCTACATCTGGCTATAGGTATCACCATTGCACAATGACTCGAATCTCCAAGCATTCCCAGCAGAGCTGGGAGACAAAGCCCGGATCTCTGCATAGTTGGGTGCAACACTGCCACTCAGCCAGCCTGCCTGTAGAGAAAACAGGATCCATTCCAATGGGCTGGAGATCTGACATTAGTCATTTGTTGTGTGTTTTTTCTTCTGTTTAGTTTGCCCAGCTATTCTGTCTCTTCTAAGGATATGTTCCAACTGCCAGCCAGAATATGAATGCCTGAAAGATCTTGCCTTAATCGGCATAGTTAGGGGTGGAGGAGGGGGGTCTCTTTTTTTTTTTTTTTTTGCTTTCTCCTTGGTATTAAACAGTCTTGGATAGATGAGCATACAAGATCTCAAGATCTTATTTCTCTTCTGTACCCATCTTTTCATGCCTAACCACAAAGTGCTGCAATCTAAGTGGTTACCAGTGTTAGTATGGTCTTTGATCAAATGTCCAGCCTCCTAGGTCCCCTGTGCAGCTTGCCATACACTCAGCTGAAAGTCATTTTTGTGCTTCTGCTAGGATGGCAAATATTTATATGGTCTTCTCTGCCATTTGTTCTGGCAGCACTAACCCTCATTGAATCAGTGTAGTACAGTGTTTTATAAACACTTAAATACATGCCACTGGTCACACATGCCACTGGTCACACTTTCCCCTATCTCCTCACTTTTTAGCAACCAAAGATAGTGTGTTTAATCCATGCCCTCTTAAATTCTGTATTAAAATAGATATTTCCTGATGTTGCTCCTCAGTCTTCCACCTTGCATCTTCATGTCATCTTCCTTTGCTCTAGAACAGAGGTTCCCAAGTCTGTCAGCACTTAAAGGTTCGTGCAGGCCTTATGCTACAGTATCTTGAGGAGCTGTGAGACCAGGCCCATCTACAGGACCAGTGCGGAGGCAAGGGGAGGATCTGGGTAGGGGCAATAGGGAGAGAGGTCTCATACTGTCAACGACTTTTAGGGGAAGGCAAAGCCTTCCAAATTAAGGGGACCCAGGAATTTTCTCCCCCTTCCCCCCCCCTTGCCATTGGGCATCCCAGTTTCAAATCCAGCCCTGGGGGATCAACTGTGTCAAAAGCAGTGGAGGAAGGGGGCCTGGACCATGAAGTCACTGAAGACTTTGGCGAGAGCAATTATCAGGGCTGGATTTAAGATTTTCGCACTCATAGGCAGGACCCTGCTAGGAGCTTGCGCAGCAGGGATTTCACCAAGAGATTGCAGAACAGGGGGGAGGGTTGTATGGCCAGCGTGCCACCCTGGTGCCTCTTTGACGTGGCAGTAGCACATAGTTGTAAAGTAAGTAGGAGAAGGTTCCTCTTAGGCCTGGGTATTTGGTGCCTTCAAAACTTGGTGCCCTAGGTAGTTGCCTATGCCAAAATCCGGGTCTGGCAGTTATAGGTCTCCTGCTAATGTCCTAGTAATAAAAAAGAACAAAGACACGTATTTGGGGGTTGTTAATAAATAAATAAACCCTTGTTAGTCAATTTTGATTACAGATGAAAATTGAGATTATTTGTGAGAGTGTATAAATAGAGGAAAGTCCAGAGGGAAGTGGTGACATTCCCATGAATGGCTGCTTGACTTTGGATTAAAAATCACTTGTTTAAAAGCAAACTTGGACAGCAATGAAAAGCAGGCTTGTAAACAGTTAAGTAATAGTTGGCTGGAATGGGGATCCAAAGCAAGATGTCCAACATGAAGAGCTTCTTTGAGGCTAATAATGTGTGACTAAAATGTGTGAGCAGGTTGCAGCTTGCGCAGGAACAGACCTCAGATTTGGATGTGGAGTGCACAGGAGGAGGCAAAAGCAGTGAGGATGGTAAGGAGCTTATCAGGGCAGACCTTAAAATCTGGTTCTGCTATTTGAAAAAAAAAAAAACTTGACAGTGAAGGGTGACATTTTGGACATGCTGACTTGAAAGGAGAGATCAGAGATAGGTGAAGTGGAGCAATGGATAGAAGACCAAGGGGCAGCTAGTAGAGATGAGGACAGCTACCTCTTACATGGAGACATCCCAGGCTGAAATATTGGCAAAATAGAGGGCCTAGACAACAGGTCCTCTGAGGTTAATGAATATGATACAATGCTGGTGATGCAGATAATAGCGAAAGCCCTACTGGAAGAGAGTGAAAAATGTAAGGTATGGAGCTGGTGCCCATACACGTTGAAAGAGCCCTCAGGACCTTGGGCCCTCAGCAGGGGAACCTCCCTGGGGACTTTCCAGTCAGAGAGAATACTGGCTAAAGCTAGAGTAAATGGTACTTTTTTTATATAGGAAGGTCATAAGATGGCCATCTACAATGATATTTAGTTCCAGTCCCCTTGAGGAGAAGAGGGGAGTTGCAAGAAGTTATGGCTAAGCTTCACAGTGAGAATGTGCAATTATAAATGGCTGTTCCTCTTTGGCTTGCTTTTTTTTACCATAAGCGGGATAGGTGATAAAGATTAAGACCAAAGAAGTAGCTATCAAAGCTCTAGAGAAGGCTGGCATTGAGGTGGCAAGACCTGGCTGAGGGGGTCAAAAAGGTCTGTGGAGCTTTCTTCCTCAGTAAATCAAGCCTTCACTAGATGGCAACACATTCCACCTGGCAAGAAATCTACTAGGGATGTCTCATTTGTAGAGATGCAGGAGAGCTTCTGTGACATCTAATGGTTTTGAGGTAACAGCTCTGTCTTGAAGCCTACAGTTAGAACTGTTGATAAAGAAAAGTAAAAACCAGAAAATACTCTTAAAGTTTTGAAGGACTTATTCTGGCATGTTGGAACTGGAGAGCCTTTGGGTTTACTGAGAGAGGGTGGCGACCTGTTTGGGTGTGATTATTCTTCCCTGTCATATCAGGCTGATTTGGGGTGGAGATGTGGGCAGGTTTGAAGGAGGGAATAAGGGGGAATATTTGGTGGTGGGGTGGGGAATTAGGGGGAAAGGAGGAGGTCTTTGAAGATGGGGAGGGAAGGAAGAGTTGTTTAGATTTTAAACTAGATCTGCTCTACATGTTTAATACTGAGTAAGCAGGAGGAGTTGAAGGAAGGGCGTGACTCTTAAGAATGGTTTTCCATTGAGCAGCCTTTCAAATATAATTTTTCCTTAAGCCCACTAGGGGTTATTTTTTAAGTGCTGTGTAAACATTTTTCTTCATTGAGTTTGTTTGGTCATCTAGGAGGATGGTGTTATGTTGAGATTAGTCCTGGAGGCATTTAAAAGGTTTCCTTAGGACTCATCTGTAAGAGAAATCTTTTCTTTCCGTGAGGTTTTTCTGTGTACTGTAAGAGCAAGATTAGATGTAGCTTTTTTTTTTTTTTTTTTTAATGAAGGTTTTTGTTCTTTAGGGTATAAGTGATTTCACTTTTGTCAATTTGTTTTTTGTATCTTTCTGCTGAATTTTTTTGTCTGGTTGGGTTAAAGGGGTTTTCAAGGTATCTTGGGATTGAGATGTGGTTTGGGTTTCTTATTTTGGTTTTCTAATTTTGTATTTTATTGATTTTATGGGTGGTATACAACTTTATTGATTTATTTGATTAACTTAAGTTACTGTATATTTTGACATCTGTATTTGATATCCATATACACTTAGTCTCCTTTTTCATGTGCTGAGTAAGTTTGTATTTTTTTTTTCTTTGGCCAGTTTAATACTGAAGAAGACAATTGTTTCATTAAATGTCCAGATATTCCTATTCAGAGGCAATTGTTTAAGGAACTACACAGGTTAAGGGTGGATACTGCCTATATAAAAGTCACATTTCAGGAAACAAGATGGAAGTCTTTTATAGAATAGTCTACATATGGATAATGCTGGCTTCTGATTGCCAAAATAAAGTGGGATGCATGGGTATCCTTTTCCTTAAGGAGCTAAGTATTTGAATATTATATGTTAAGGACAAAGAAGGGTGGATTCATATTTTATTAATGTGGAGATTGTGATGGTAGTTACAGGATAAATATTGGCTAATGTAAGAGATACCCTGACCCCAACCTCTTATGGTCCTTTAGTGGAATTTGTGAAAGGGCTTTGATATTAGGAGAGAGTTTATCCTGAATTGGATAATTAAGGCCTCTTCAACTTCTCTTTGAGTACATAGGAAGAAGCTGATTAGTATGATGGGAATATTAGATGTATGATGAGCCTTAAATCTGTGGGCAAAGACTTAGCTTTTTATTTTATGCCAAATGATGTATTCTCCTGAATAGATATTAGCTTCCTCGTTAATGGAGCAGGTAGCTAATGCTCATATAAGGGCTGTTTGGATGGATCATGCCTTAATTTGGGTAAAGGTTAATTTTCTCTCAACAATCTCTGAAGAGATTTTGGGAACTTAATGATACTCTTCTACAGAATAAAGAAATTAAAAAAAAACTGCAACAGGAGATTAGGGAATATCTGCAGAGTGGTTAAAGGCACAATTGAAAACTTTAAAGATTTTATAAGTTACCAAATGTTATGTGTGAGGTAAGCTTAGTTTGAGCATGGTAACAAAGCATCCAAACTGTTAGCCCTCAACAGCCCAAGAAAAAGTACATCAGGTGAAGGATCGGGAGGGGCAGCTGTTACGGTATAAGCTCAACCGAATTTTGAAGAGGGTTATCGAACCTTACCAGAATCTGTATTTGGTTGACACCTCCATAAGGGACTAAGTTTTGGCAGAAATATACTTAGCTACCTTGACTTTGGAATAACAGGAACATTTAAACAAGAAGTGACAGAATGTAGGGTATACTTAGCCATGCTAATAATTGACAAGTCTCCTGGGTTACAGGCATATAGCCTGATTTTTCTATAATGTGAGCAGGTGAAACTGCACGTGACTCTCTGTATAAAACTGTATACATATACAAAACCAATGAGAGAGATACAACAAAATTTACAAATACAAAGTGTACAAATTTTTTCAGCTAGAAAAATGAAGTAACACCTATATATAAACAACCAAAGCATAGGAATACAATTTGTGCAACATATAAACATTATTATTTTTATTTTATTTAAAGTCTCTTCTATACCATCGTTAAGCTAGTTGCCGTCACAACGGTTCACAATAAGGCACATAAATTAAAGTTACCAAATGTATTAAATTATATCAACGTAAACAGGTGCTATCAAGGTACGGTAACATAGTTTCATAATAAATACTAATTGTTGGGTGTGATAAAACATGTCCATCTCTATCTTTATCAGCTATAAAATGAATTAATGGTTAAATCTTATCTTTTGGTGTTGATACGAGAATATAAAATAAAATATACGCATTGATTAAGGTGGTGTGTGTGGGTGTCTTACTGACCGCATTCTACACTTTCCTGGATTTTACTCTCTGCTCTTTGTGATACGCTTGCTTAAATAGCCATGTTTTTAAACTTCTCCTGAATATTTTGATGTCTCTTTGCATGGTGTTCCATATTGTAGGTCCTGCTAGGGATAGAGCCCTTTCCCTTATGTTAGTTTTGCTGTTTTGACTGAAGGAATAGTGAGCAGTGCTTTGTTTGCTGATTTCAGGTTCTTGTGAGGGACGTGTACGCGAAGGGCTGTGTTCAGTCATTCTGCTTTTTCATTATGTATTAATTTATGTATGGTACATAGTGTTTTGTATTGTATTATTTGCTCAATGGGTAGCCAATGTAACTCAGCTAGGGCTTCAGTGATATGGTCTCTTTTACTTTTACCAGTCAGAATTCTAGCAGCCGTGTTTTGTAGTATCTGGAGTGGTCTTATCGTGGTAAGGTAAACCCAGTAGAAGGGCATTACAGTAGTCAGTGCTTGCAAAAATTAAAGCTTGTAACACTGATTGGAAGTTTGGCATTAGCAGTGGTTTTAGTCTAAGAGTCATAAGTTTGGCGTATCCTTCCCTTACTTTTAGAGAGATGTTTCATACTTAGTTCCGTATCAATTATCAGTCCAAGGTTTTGTACTTTTTCAGCTAATTCTATTTGGTTATTTTTGAGTGTGATAGGGTTTTGAATGAATGTAGGAATTCTGTTTTCTCTATATTAATTACTAATTCCATTTGGTTTAGTAGTTTGATGTTGTAATGTGAGAGGTAACATAATAGCAGCATGTATATGTTGAACAGCATGGCGGATAGGGCGGATCCCTGTGGCACTCCTGTTTGAAGGTTTATTTTTTCTGATATTACATCTTTGAGCTGTACTTCAAAGTATCTGTTATTTAGGTACAAGCCGTTAAGCCCGTTAAAACGGGCTACATCCCTCTGTCTCTCACCTCCCCCTCATTCTCTCTCCCCTCACTCTTCACCACCCCCTACCTCCCTCCCTCACACTCACCCACTCCTCCCCACCCTCCCTCTCCTCCCACTCAGTCTCACTCACTCCCTCCCCCCTCTCTCCCTCCCTCTCACTCACACTCAGTCCCACTCACTCTCCCTCAGTCCCACTCCCTCCCTCTCTGTCCCACTCCCTCCCTCCCCCCTCAGTCCCACTCCCTCCCTCCCCCTCCCACTCAGTCCCACTCCCTCTCTCTCCTCCCCTCTCGCTCAGTCCCTCCCTCTCTCTCTCCTCCCTCACTGCTGCCGCCCGTCTTCGCCGCCGCCGCTGCGGCCCTGACTCTCACCTCTCCCTCATTCTCACTCTTCCCCACCCCCTACCTCTCTCCCACACACTCACCCACTCCTCCCTCCCTCTCACTCAGTCCCTCCCCCCCAGTCCCTCCCTCTCACTCAGTCACTCCCTCCCACTCTCTCTCTCCGTCCGTCCCTCCCTTGCCGCCGCTGCCGGTACTGCCGCCGCCATGTTTTTTGTTTTTTTTGACGCTGCCTAAGACCGACGTGCTCGCCCGCACATGCGCAGTAGAGCTGCTCTCTACTGCGCATTTGCGGCACGTCTGTCAAGCGTCGTTTATTAGGTAGGATGATCTGAGCCAATTGATTGTTTTGTTGCTTAATCCTATTTCTTCTAATCTTATAAGATGTCATGATTTACTGTATCAAATGCCACTGACAGGTCAAGCATCACTAAAATGTAGTGTTTATCGCTGTTGAAACCTCTCATCATGATGTCTGTTAGCGTGAGCAGTAGTGTTTCAGTGCTGTAGTTTTTGTGAAAGCCATGTTGTGATGGGTAAAGGATATTGTTCTCTAAGTGTTCTGCTAATTGATTTTGTATGGGTTTTTTTCTATTAGTTTGGTAATTAGTGGTAGGTTTGACACTGGTCTACAATTGCTCAGGATGAGTGGATCGCTGTTTTTTTTTTCTTTAAAATTGGTTTTAGGATTGCCCCTTTTAGTGTGTCTGGCATGGTTCCTTCTTTTAAGGATAAATTGATATTTGTTAATATCTGAGAGACTATGTTGGCTAATTGTTTTATTTCTATGGTTGGTATTATGTCAAGTGCATGTGGGGCGGGGTTTATCTTTTTTAGCGTAGATTCGACTTCTAGTCTCTTCTAATCTCTTTTTTGCATTTTAATTTTTTTGTTTAGTTATCTTGGGATCTTTGCTTTTAGGTTCTTAATTTTGTCGTTGAAAAATTAGCTCTTTCATTACATCTATTTATTGGAAGGTTTTGGGGAGGGTCAGATTTGTCATTTTGTGAGATTTTTTACTATGGTAAACAATGTTTTTGGGTTATTTGCAAATTTTTCTATTAGTGCTGTAATATTTCTTTGCGCTGAGAATTACTTGTTTATAGTAGGCTAGGTGTTTTCTGCATTTAGTTAGGTTTTCATTTGTCTTATTTTTTTTTCCATTCTTTTTCTTTTTTCCTTAGATTTCTTTTGACTTCCTTTATCTTTTCATTATGCTAGGGGTTTGTTTCTTTGGGTTCCTTGATGCTAATACATTTTATTGGGTTTATCTCATTAGCTAAATTTTTGGTTGTTTGCATCCATGAATAAACTTCCCATTCATGCTTCATTCATACATTAAACATTGATATATAGACAATATCCCAATAACTGAAAATAGACAGTATTTTAGATTTTATATATCAGTGCATCAGAAATTCATTCTCAAAGGTAATGATGTATAGACTCAAAAAAAATCATATAATTGATTTACAAAACCTCCCAAATTTAAAGAATGCCTTCCAAACAATCTTGTTCTGTTGTAAAGAATCTTCCCCTGTTAGAAGTACATATGATTCCTTCACAGGACTTCCCGAATCTGAAAGATGTCTTCCAAAACAATCCTGTACAGTCAGTCTTCCCCCCACAAAGGACCCTCGTTTCACCCAACCAGGCTTCCTCAGGGGGATAAATATTTACAATAGGCAAAATCAACAAATTGCTATTATACACAAAAAAAATAAAGCTTACTACCCCACTTTAATTATATCTGTAAACAAAATTTACCACAAAAAATCTTTTAAATCCACATTCTGACACCAAATGGAATTGCATCAGTAGTACCCAATTCAATGGTATCCTCTTGCATCGCTCCCATGAAGTTACCGAAACACAAAAACGAAAACTATTTATTTCAAATGTCTTAAATCCACATATCTTTCACACACAAATGTAACTATTATAATTTTTCACAATTTTCAGAAACAAACTGCTACATGGTGCATCTACTAACTGAATTTGCCAAACAGTTCTGCCACCAGTGGTGTACCAACGCTTATGTGCCTCACATACACCTTTATATTTTAAATTCGCCGACCCAATCAGAAAAAGGAAAATCGCATGAATGCCAATCATTCTAAATCATCATTAAATCCAAAAAGCACCGATATCTACCAATTATGAATAATACCTCACATCCTTATTTTAAATTCGCTGATTGCAAAAAAGGAGGAAAATCGCATGAACGTTGACCATTCTATATCATTATTAAGCCCGAAAGGTGCCAATGTCTGCCAATTATAAATAGTGTTCCCATTGGTGCAACCTACACGAAACATCTATGTAATTGTTTGAGGAAATTAAATTCTTTGTGATCAATCGTATGTGATGTTTGAACTCCAATGAGCAACCACAGGGGCATTAAATAATCCTTTGCTTAATATCTCTCTTAGTTTGCCCTATATAGATGTATGAGCATGGACATATAATTGCGTATGAAAACACATTTTGGATGTACAGGAAAAAGACTATGTAAAACATACATGTCGTAAATTCTTGTGGCTGAATTGTTGGATAACAAGCACATTTGTCACAAACCAAAATCCCTCACATGGAATTTGTCCCCTATTTTCATTATGTACATAACGAATAAAATTACCTCAAACCAATCTATTTCTTAAATTCTGACCTTTCTTAATGGCAAAGATGGGCTTTTTCACATGTATGGGAGGCTGAGCTAGAGTCTCAATGCATGGATGAAACTATGGTGCAGAGTAGAGTGTGTTAGACTTGTTAGGAACTGGAGAATGTTCGGGGAAGGGGGAGCATATGCCAACAGAATGGGCTTCACCTTAAATCGGGGTGGATCCAGGCTGCTGATCCTAACTTAAAAAAAAAAAAAAATCAGCTTTAAAGCTAGAACATGGGGGGGGGGAAAGCAGACACACTCAGCAGCACATAGTTTGGAGAAAGGTATCTTCAGTGGATTATGGGAAAGTCCATTAAGTTAGAATGTTGTAATAGAGAAGTTCTGACGATCGAACACGTCCTTGATGACGTCATGACGTCCGCAAAAGAGCAGGCTATTTAATTAGTCAGGCTAGTTGGAAGCGGTCTCTAGCTCGGCGTTTGTTGGAGAGGATGACTTGAGACTTCGGTCCTGCTTCTAAGAGGTGACCGCACCGTTGTCAGTTAAGTACTAGCTTTCACGAAGTGACATGCTGATTTTTTGTTACGGTATCTATTGTTTGTTTAGAAATCAGACTCCTGAAGAAGCAGCCGGCAGGCTGCGAAACACGGCCGCTGTTGAGTCGGCATCCCAGACACCTTTCTATAAGAATGCATCGGTATGATGTTTTGTGAATGAATGGGATTTAATCGAGTGTCTGAGATTTGAATGTGTTATGTCATCCTACAAAAATACCTCAACCTCAGCGCATTGAAAATTTGTTGCTAGAGACATTGTTTTTGAATTCGGCACTGCCCCAATGAGAGATATTCACCGTGGGCTTCTGAATATTTTGGCTCTGAATTCTGCACTGCCCCGATGAGAAGAAATCACTGTGGGCTTTAAAACATTCTGAAAAAACAGGCTGCAAATGATCGAGAAGACCGGACGGCTCAATAAGTATATTGTGCACGTTGACAAAGGCTTGCTGATGCAGTCCTGTTTCTATCAAATTATCACTTTAAATGATTGTTCTGATTTAATCCTGACATAGACGGTGTGATTAGTGAATACTCGTGGCGATACCTTTTGTGTTTTCTGTTAGTTTCGACAGGGTCGCGATTCTTTTGCTCTTTGTTTGGTTGCTGTAATAGAGAAGTGTACATAAAAGTTGAGAGAGCCCAGATTTATTTACATATTGAGCACGCAAATAAAGGTGACCGAAACTCCTTTATAGCGTCTGATAATAAGCAGGATGTGTATCAGCTACTAAAGAATTTCCCCCTTTCTAAGATTTGATCTCCCTTCATCATAATTATTTGGTGCACTTACGGTAGTGTATACTTATCCCAAACTGGATTTACATATGTTAAACAAGCCGTTAAGCCCGTTAAAACGGGCTACATTACATTTTGTTTTCAGTCCATTTTCTAACACAGCACCCTTCTACACTTTTTCTCCCTCTCTCCCCCTTCCCCTCGTTCACTCCTCCCCTTTCCTCCACTCAGTCTTACTCACCCTCTGTCTCCCACTGCCTTCTTCCCCTCCACTCCCTTTTTCTCTGCTCCACAACTTCTTACCCTTCCACTTACTCACATCCCTGTCTCTCACCTCTCCCTCATTCTCCCTCTCCCCTCACTCTTCCCCACCCCCTACCTACCTCCCTCCCACACACTCACCCACTCCTCCCTCCCTCTCACTAAGTCACTCCCTCCCTCCCTCCCTCCCTCTCACTCAGTCCGTCCCTCCCTCGCTACTGGCCGCCCTCTACCGCTGCCACCCGCTTTAGGATTTAGGATTTATTTGGCTTTAAAAGAAAAATCTGACCATGGTAAAACCAACTTCAGACGTGTCTTTATGAAAAATGGACATTAGCAAAAATACTCTTTTAGTAATTTAGGATTCATATGTGCAATTGTTAAACACCTAGGGCAAGAAGCATGATTCTTAATGATGAAAGGATATGTTATGACCATTACATCACTGGTCTGAATCTTGGCTCAGGTAATGGGGTTTGGGGGGGGGGGGGGGATTTGAATAGTTGGGTTAGCATGTGCAGGAGTAGGTATGATTGTTTGTACTGGATACTGGGAAGGGTTCAGCCAGTTGTCCTGTTCTTTTGGTTACTTCATTTGGTACTCTGTTCCTGCACTTGTTATAACAATAAAAAGATTTGAACATAAATAATTGCAGAGACTGCTCTCAGTTAAACAAGCATGGTGCAGTTGAGTTACATAAACTCAAAAACATGAGCGCGTAATACCAGAAAAGGTTATTTTGGGTCATGAGAATATGGAACACTTTACAGTCTAATTACCCTTCTTAAATTGTTTTGCTTGTCTTAATTCTAGGGTTTTGTTGCATCTACCTTGAATTTATTATGACAATATAATTTGGCATAAAGGTTTTGATTTTTGAGATTTTGTTTTCTTTAAGGTTGTTAGTTTTGCCACTTGGAAAGCTTTGTGATACAAAAGGTATCACAACTTACTAAGATACCACACTCATATCCAGTGTGCATTATGGCACAGAGAACCATTTTATCAGCTGGAATCACATTTCAGTGCTCCTGCATTCCTTTGTATCATGTAGTCCTCAATGTGGACGTCACCTGTGGTTTCTTAATCAGCCAGCATTTCAAAGGCTAACACAACATTGTATGTTCTTCACAGACTAATCACGCCCTGTGTCCTTATGTGCAGTCATTAAATACACACAACACAGAGAGGAAAAGGGCATCCAGCCCCAGACTCTGAAAGGTGACGTTTGGCTTGCATTAAATCCCTTTGGCTAGCTGGGATTGCAGATATAAACTCCTTGCCATCCCTAATCCATTTAATCTCATGGCTATGGAACATTTCCAGAAGGAATAAGACTGAACCACTATAAGCACACAAATCATACTCATTTGGAGAGTCTGCCTCAAGAGAAGCCATAAAGCAGCATTTCACCCAATCAGGTGCACAGACATCACCACTCCATATCCAAGTAGCCAACAGCCAGGTACCGTGACCTAAATAAGTCCATTGTAGCTAGTGACTAGCTTCCAAGTGACTCCTCTGTGAGACTTTGGATCCAGGTCTGATTTATTACAACTTCCAATGTTCTTTGATTTAGGAATAAGACACAAGATACCTGTAATGAGTTAAAAAAAACAAACTCATCCTAATTTCAGTAGAACTTTTCAGCTGAATGTGATGCATTGCAGACCATATCTGCAGCACATGGAAATCAGAGCAACAGATAAAACCGTGAACTGCTGAGCATACCATAAACAGCCAATACATAATAAACGTGCAGGCTGCTGCAGAATGGATTTGTGTGCTAGGGCTGACCTCCATGGCTATGCCAAACACTGCCTTGTAATATGCAGCTTGGTAGAGATTCCCAGATCTTTTGCTCCCTGTCAGGCCGATACAGTAAGGACGCGGTAGAAAGAGTGCGGTAGTGCCAGGCGCACCCTTGTTTGCTGCGCGCACAGTTCGGATTACATACCGCTCGATACAGTATTTAAATGGCATGCAAATGCAAGCCGTGTCCGAGAAGCGTCCATGAAGTGCAATCCATTTTACTGTATAGAGCGCTATACAGCGCCTATACAGTAAAATGGGTGCGCTGGTACCTGTCATTTCAAATGACATTTGAAATGACAGGTACCAGGAAGTGGATGGTTCTCCTACGCTCGGGCATCGGGGATTGCCAGTCCTCTTCCCCCCCCCCCCCCCCTCCCGAAGCAAGGCGCAGGGTGAAAATTGACTCGACATGTTGTTAAGAAAATAGAAATTGTAACTAAAGTAAACTTACTGCATGCTTCCAGCAGCCCCAGTCGTCTCTCCCCTCCTCCCGAGGCGCCCACCGCGGCTCCACTGCCTCCCGGGGGCAGCCGGCGGCGAAAGCGGCTTCCAGCAGCCCCGCTGGTGAAGGTGCATGAACGCACGTCCAATATGGGCGCTCAAGGCACCTTCGCTGGCTTGAGCGCCCAAATGGGACGTACAGGTGGTGTGAGCTCATCATGCCAAAAAAATTGCACTGGCAGGCAACTGGAAGATTGCCAGAGCGGCGGAGCCAGGGCTCGGGGGGGGCTGTGCGCGGGAGGGGGCAGGGTGGCAGCTCCCCTACCTTTCCTGCAAGCGGGGCAGCTCGGGCTCGCCTGCCTGCCTTCCTCCATTCCGCCGCTCGCTGCCTCCCCGGTGCCATCTTGCAGCTTGTGACTTCACCCCTGACCCTTGAGCGCCCAAACGCCGGCGAAGGTGCATGAACGCACGTCCAATTTGGGTGCTCAAGCAGCGAAGGCGCATGAGCGAACGCCGTGACCTTTGAGGTCCATCCGGGCGCTCAGGTCATGGTGTGCGCTCATGCGCCTTCGCTGCTTGAGCACCCATATTTGACGTGCGTTCATGCATCTTCGCCAGTGGGGGCTGCTGGAAGCCGCCTCGCGGAGAGCGCCCGATCTGCCATGGGCTGCTGAAGCGGGAGAAAGAATGCTGAAAGAGAAAGTGAAGGGACATTTGTGAGTCAATGTCCCTGTCAGCGCGGGCCCGTACGGGAGACCGGCACCCATGGACGCGGCCAGGGCAGGTGAGCGGGGGGCTGGGGGAAAGCTTGCCCATGAAATTTCACGGGCAAACTTTACCGCCTACCCTCTAATGCAGGGGTAAGGGTAGGCGGTAATTTAGCAGGTTAAAGACGCGGCTAAACTGCAGGTTAAAAAGGCGATAGGCGGGGCGCACGTTACTGTATGGGAGGGAATAGCTAATCGGAGCGTTTACATATATACATGCAGCGGGCGGAAAGGGTTACCCGTTGATTTAAAGAAGCGGTAAGGATGGGTTAAAAGGGATAGTGAATCGCGGGTTGGACTTGTGCGGCCAAATTGCGGGTACAAAGCGGGTTAGAAACGGGGTAATCGCGGCCGCGCTTTACTGTATCGGCCTGTGTATCAGCTAGAACTGGGGATATGCAGGGGCAGCATTTCACAACTTGTTTTGGGAGGGGAAGGTCCCAGTCATACAATGGTGATACCTAGTAGCTGGATTTAGGGTCCATGATTGCAGGGTTCCAAAAGTAGCCCTGGTGTCAGGGCACATGCAAAAGGTATTAGGTGCCTTAGTGCAAGGCTATAAAGTTTTCCTATTTCTCCCCCCCCCCCCCCCCCCAACAAATTAAACTTCTCAGCTGAAACTAGAACATTGCAACTTTTCAGATTAGAGCAGGGGTTCTCAATCCAATCCTCAGGACACATCTTGCCAGTTGGTTTTCAAGATATCCATGATGGATTTGTATGCACCACCTCCATTGTATACAAATCAATCTCATGCATTTTAATTATGGATAACCTGAAAATCTGACTGGCTAGGTATATCAAAAGACTGGGTTGAGAACTTCTGGCCTGGAGAACAACCTTTACTGATCATCTAAAAGGGGGACTCCTTAACATACAGTAGGTTAAAAAAAAAAAAAATCCGAAATACAACCTGGTGATATACTTAGGTGTGGCTGTCTCTTACCACTAAAGACAGGAGTGGGGTGGTTTACTTTTTACATTTTCATGTAATACTTATTCTGCTGGTTAAAAATATACTACCATTTAAACTTCTCAATTAGTGACTAGTGAACATCCAAAATCCCTAGTCTGATATCTAACTAACCAAGCAGATTGCTGTCTTTCTAATTGGACAGTAACACATTTTGTGAATACAAATAGAATATGGTACTTGATTTATCCTCATGAGAGCTTAGATAATGGGAAGTTGCATGCCTATCATTATGGATCGTATTTTAAATATCTGAATGCAGGTCAGTTAGGGAAAGGGATATCCAAGTTACTGAGGTTTAAACACAACATTGTAGATGCCTTACTTAATACAGAATTTTGGCATAATGACACGTGTTCCTCTTAAATCAATTATGTCCTTCAGAAACTGGAAGAAGGATCCGTATGGAAAAAAATAGGAAAAAGCATAAGCACTGGTAAATTAAATGTAAAACTAAGACAACTAAGAATTTGAAATGAAGTTAGCCATAGAGGCAAAAACTCAAACTTAAAAAGAAATTAAAAAAATATAAGCAGCAAACCTGTGTGGGAGTGGGTTGGACCCTTAGATGTTCGAGGTGTTAAAGGGGCACTTAAGATAAGACCATTGCGGAAAAACTACATTTTTGCTTCTGTGTCTACTCATGAGGATGTTGGAGATACTGGTTTTGGAGACAGTTTTCAAAGGTGATTCAGATGAACAAATCGCAGTGAATCTGGAAGGTGTAGTAAGCCAGATTACTAAAGAATAGCAAGCTACCTAGACTGGATAGTATATACACTAGGGTTTTGAAAGAACTCAAAAATAAAATTTCAGACCTATTAATAAAAACTTGTAACATATCACTAAAATCCATTCCTCCTGAAAACTGGAAGGTGGCCAGTGTAACTCTGATATTTAAAAAGGGCTTCAGGGATGTGTAAGGCCAATTTTAGGCAAGCTAGTTAGATCTCCGGAAGACTTTACGTGAGTAGTCAGCTATAGATCAGAACAGACTCCAATGATTGATAAGGATGAATCAATATATTGCATGTGATTTGAGTGCAGGGGCTGTACAAAGGCATGACACTATTACCATTTCTTCCCTCATTCCTGAGACTTCCTGGCACCAATGTGCTGATAGAGTAGGGATGGCCCCAAGGAACATTTGGTGTCCCTGGGACTATCAAAGGCCTTGACATTTTGTATTTATCACCTGGGACAATCAAATTCTAAAACTAGTACCTGTACCAATGAACTAATAAATTAAACAATTGATGTTCTTTACCAAATGGGATATCAAAGGGCTGTACTGAAATATCTTCCTGGGTAAAAGTGCAAATTGAAGCACCTAACTTGCAGAGAGATATATGACATAGCATTTGCTTATTTTAATTAGATGAGCTGAGAAGGAGCAGAGAGCAGATAACTGGTTCTTTCCTCAGAGTCTCCGGGCCTGAAAAGTCCTCCAGGTTTCCTATGAAGCTGGCTTACATAAAAGGAGGGCATGTAAGGGAGGGGCTCATCCTATTGTTCTTTGATTAAAGTTCTATCTTTAGTTTTCACAGGACAAGCAGGATGGTAGTCCTCACATATGGGTGACATCACAGGATGGAGCCCAATCACGGAACACTTTTGTCAAAGTTTCTAGAACTTTGATTGGCACCTACTGGGCATGGCACTAACCCTGCAGCCAGCAGGGGTCCCCCCTTCAGTCGTCTTTGGTTTGCGCAGCAGTAGCCACGCGGTTAAGGAGCTCCGCAGAGATTCCTGACAGGAATTTTCCTCACGAAATTACTGAAAACTTTCTTACCCCACAGGGGTCCCTCCTTCAACTTTTTTAAGCCGCGGTACTCCGGTAAGTTTTTTTTTACCCATTTTCAGTCAATTCCTGTCGAGTTTGGCCCTCGCGGCCTACTGGCCGTCGACCATACTGTGACTCAAATTTTTCAAGGCCATGGCATCAGGGTTCCGTCGGTGCCCGGACTGTAACCGCACCATGTCCATAACAGACCGTCATAGTCTGCGTAATGTGTCTCGGATGTGAGCACGATGTCCTGACCTGTACCAAATGTGCCCTAATGACACCAAAAGGTCGCAAGGCCAGAATGGAGAAGATGGAACTTCTCTTCCGTGCTCAAACCCCGACAGTCTATTGCATCGACGTCAGAACCGGCACCGTCCACTTCGCCAGTATCGACCACTGGCCGGTGATCGTCCAGCATCGATGACTTTTCGGCCTTCAACTATCTCTACTTTCCCTCAGGACAGAGGGGATCATAGAGAAACAGACATCGGAAGTCTGTTTCGAGGGAGCAAAATCATTCGACCTCGCCACCGTCGAAAAAACCCCATCCCCAAAAGGCACAGACATTTTCTGCGACTGGGTCACCGAGGCCACCCTCACCCGGGTGGGTATCGGGAGCTGCAACTCCGCCTTTAACGATGGTCCCTCCGGCTATGCCTCTTCCTCCTTCTCCCTTTCCGGAGCCGGGGCTGATTGCTCCAGGTCTCAGTGGAGAACTGGATCGGATGGTTCAGGAGGCCATCGACAAGGCGATGCATCGACTCCAAGTTCCTCCGGCACTGGTGCCGATCATGGAGCCGACCACCGACCAGATTCCGGCATCACCGATTGGATCCCGGGTCACCGATAGCTCTGGTGCCCTCTCCGCTTGCTTTGTCATTGGGAGGAGAAACACCGTTCCGAATCCCTCCATAAGATATTTCCATAGTCTGTATTTGACTATGGAAATATTTTTTCCTGCTTTTTCTGTTTTATGTAAACCAGTATGATTTGCATTTTAATGTAAGAATGTCGGTATATAAAAATTATAAATAAATAAATAAGGAATTCTGCCGATGCCTCAGCCATCGATGTCTGTGCCACCGATCCATCCATCGATGCCTTTGATGCCTGCACCAGTGCCATCGGTGCCTCCAATTTTTCCTTCGCTTTCTTCAGAGCCTAGATCTGGACCTTCAGGAATTCCACCGCCCTGTCCCCCCTCTGGCCCCTAGAGGGGCAGGTGCTGATCCCTATGATACCTGGACTGATGATTCTTCACCACCTTCTCCTACTGAAAGCAGGAAGTGTTCTCCTCCAGAGGACCTTTCCATCATAAATTTTGTGAAGGAGATGTCTGAATTGGTTCCCTTCCAGTTACAGACCGAACAAGATGACATGCATCAAATGATGGAGCTGTTGCAATTCCTGGATGCTCTCAAGGAAATAACCTCCATCCCTATTCACCAGGTTCTTCCTGATCTCCTCAAAAAGAACTGGGAACACTCTGGCTCTGTTGCTCCAGTCAACAGGAAGGCTGACACCACTTATATGGTACAGTCAGCCCCAGGTTTTCAAAAACCTCAGTTGTATCACCAATCTATGGTTGTAGAATCTGCCCAAAAGAGGGCAAGGAGATCAAAACCCCACTCTTCCTTTCCCCCAGGCAAGGAGCAGAAATTTCTAGATGCCATTGGTCGCCGTGTCTTCCAGGGCTCAACGCTCATCTCCCGAATTGCCTCCTATCAGCTCTATATGACCCTATAAAACAGGGTCTTATTTAAGCAGATAGAAGAATTAAGACTCCCTGCCTCAATTCCAAGAACAACTTCAAACCCTACAGGTCAATACAGTAAAGTGCGGCCGCGGTTACCCTGCTTCTAACCCGCCTTCTACTCACAATTTGGCCGCATTAGTCCAACCCGCGATTCACTATCCCCTTTAACATATTCTTACCGCCTCTTTAAATCAACGAGTAACCCCCTTCCGCCCACGGCATGTATATGAGATGTAAATGATCTGATTAGCTATTCCCCTCCCCCCCCCCCCCCCAATTCGGTAACGCGCGCCCCGACTATCGCCTTTTTTTAACCTGCTAATTTACCACCTACCCCTACCCCTGCATTAGAGGCAGGGGTAAGGGTAGACTGCAAACTTTCCCCCAAAAGAAAACCTAAAATCCCCTCCCCCCGAAGCGACTGGACATGTAAAATATGTAAAACGTCATGGGCTTCGCTGGCTAGAGCACCCGAATTGACGGGCGCTCAAGCCAATGAAAGCACATGAACGCGCATGCGTGACGTCACGGCGTACGTCATGCACGCCTGTCCATGTGCTTTCATTGGCTTGAGCGCCCATGCGCTACGGGCGTGCGTTCGTCAGTCTTCGCCGGCGGGGGCCGCTGGAAGCCGCTTTCACCGCCGGCTGCCCCCTCTGGAGGACGGCAGAGAAGGCTGAAAAAGAAACAAAATAAGTTGGTTACACTTATTCACATATTTTACATGTCGAGTCTCTTCAGGAGGAGGGGATTTTAGGTTTTTAGGTTTTCTTTGGTTAAAGTTGGGATCCACTTCCTGGTGCCTGTCATTTCAAATGACATTTGAAATGACAGGAACCAGCGCACCCAGGATACTGTATAGGCGCTGTATAAAGCACCTATACAGTAAAATGGGTTGCGCGGGCCTAACTCTTCAGACGCTTCTTGGATGCGGCTTGCATTTGCAAGCTATTTAAATACAGTATCGAGCGGTAGGTGAGCCGAACTGTGCGTGCGGCAAACGCGGGTGCACCTGGCACTAACGCAGCTCTTCCTACCGCTCCTTACTGTATCGGCCTGCTAGTGAGCAAGGGCTTTGAGGCAGGCAAGCATGAGATAAGATCATCTTACCCTGCTAGCAGTGTCAAAGATATTGTATCTGCAGCTGCTATTTCAGCAAGAAGATGGGCCAAGCTCAAGTCTTCAGACCTTCGCCCTGAAGTACAGGACAGATTGTCCGACCTGCCCTGTGTAGGAGACAATCTCTCTTTGGCAAACAGATTCAATGGACGGTGGCGGAACTCAAGGACCATCATGAGACCCTGATACAGCTCTCTCTGATGCTTTCTGAATATTCCTCAAAACAGCCTCTCCGAAAGGACACTAAGAAGTCATTCTTCTGTCCGAAGAAATCCTACCCGCCACTGTCTAGAACTCGTTCTACGAGACCTTTCCAAAAAACCCAGTCTTGTCAACTACGAAAACAAAAGCCTCAAGCAGCTCCTCAGCCAGGCCTTGCTTCCGGTTTTTGACTCCTGCATAGAGAGCAGCAGCCAGCTTCCACTGCCTCAGATACCAGTGGGAGGTCGATTGTGCCATTTCAACAGTTGGCACTCAATCACCTCAGACCAGTGGATCCTGGCAATAATCGCTCAAGGTTATCATCTGAACTTTCTCTCCATCCCACCAGACTCGCCACCTTTACCGACATGGAGAATATCCAACCACTCCATCCTCCTGGAATAGGAGGTTTCCCTCCTCCAGTCCAAAGCAATAGAACAAGTGCCCTACTCTCAAAACGGCCTAGGGTTCTATTCCCAGTACTTTCTAATCCCCAAAAAATCGGGAGGCGTCTGTCCAATTCTGGACCTATGTGCCCTCAACAAGTACCTCCAACGAGAAAAGTTCAAGATGGTAACCTTGGGTTCTCTTCTTCCTCTTCTGCAAAGAGGAGACTGGTTCTGCTCTCTAGACCTCCGGGACGCATACACACACATTGCGATAACTCCATCTCATCGCAAATTCCTGAGATTTCTGGTAGGCCCCAAGCACTATCAGTACCGAGTGCTTCCATTTGGCCTCGCGTCTGCACCACGAGTCTTCACAAAACGCCTCGTAGTAGTTGCAGCCTTCCTCGGGACTCAGGGTTAGATGTGAACACTATCTAGACGATTGGTTGATCAGGGCTCCCACTCAGCAATCTGCTCTGTCGTCCCTACATCTTACCTTACGCACTCTGATTTCATTAGGATTTCTCGTCAATTACGACAAATCCTCCTTAGTCCCATCTCAAACGTTATCATTCGTAGGGGCAGACTTGGACACCTTGCAGGCAAAAGCTTTTCTGCTGCGACAGCGAGCTCTCTCTAGTCTCTCTCTTACACCATCAACAGTCTCAGCACCGCATGACTGCACGCCACTTCCTCATCCTGCTGGGACACATGGTGTCTTCAGTTCAGGTTACCCCCAATGGCCCACTTGGCCATGAGTCATGCAGTGGACTCAATCCATTCAGCCCCTGTCTACCATTGTCCACGTCACAGACTCACTCAGTCAGTCTCTAGCATGGTGGAAAAACTGGATCAATCTCCTCCAAGGCTTTGCCCTTCCAGGCTCCAGACCCTCAAATAATTCTCACCACCGATGCTGCCAACCTCGGCTGGGGAGCCCATGTGGCCGAACTGCAGACACAAGGATCTTGGTCTCCAGAGGAAGCCAAACACCAAATCAATTTCATGGAGCTGCGAGCAATCAGATATGCTCTCAGGGTATTTTAGGATCGCCTGTCCAATCAAGTCATCCTGATTCAGTGTGGCACATCAAAAAACAGGGAGGTAGTGGCTCCTACCTTCTGTGTCAGGAAGCTGCGCAGATATGGACGGAGGCTCTCTCCCACTCAATGTACCTCAGGGTCACTTGCTTGCCGGGAGTGAACAATGTGTTGGCAGACAAGCTGAGTCGCACCTTTCAGCCGCATGAGTGGTCTCTCAACCCTTCAGTGGGCGGACTCGATCTTCCAACAATGGGGTTACCCTCATATAGACCTCTTTGCATCACTTCAAAACCGCAAAGTAGAGAACTTTTGCTCTCTCACTCGCAGAAAACACTCTCAGCCAAGAGATGCGTTCTCCCTCTCATGGGCGACCGGTCTCCTATATGCATTCCCTCCACTTCCACTTCTCTCAGACTCTCGTGAAGTTACGTCAGGACAAGGGAACCATGATTCTGATAGCACCTCACTGGCCATGCCAAATGCGGTTTCCAATACTCCAGGATCTCTCCGTTTGCGGGCACATTCCCTTGGGAAAGGACCCGCTTCTGATCACTCAAAACGACTGGTGCCTACGCCATCCCAATCTTCAAGCCTTGTCCCTGTCGGCCTGCATATTGAAAGGTTAATTCTTCAGCCACTTAACCTTTCGGAGCCAGTTTCCCATGTCCTGATGGCTTCACGGAAGCCTTCCATGAGAAAATCCTACCTTAACAAATGGAACAGGTTTAAGTCATGGTGCTCTTCTCAATCCCTTGAACCCCTTTACCTGTCCCGCCACGAAGTTTCTAGACTATCTCTGGCGCTTGTCAGAATCTGGTCTAAAAACTTCCTCCATCAGAATGCATGTCAGTACGGTAGCTGCCTTCCACAAAGGTATTGGGGACATTCCTATTTCAGTAAAATCCCTTGTAACACGTTTTCTGAAGGGCTTGCTTCACCTCAAGCCTCCACTGTGCTCTCCGTCCCCTTCTTGGGACCTCAGTCTGGTTTTGGTCGGCTCATGAAACCACCATTCGAGCCTCTCTAATTCTGTGATATTCGCTATCTCACATGGAAAGTGATTTTCCTTTTGGCAATCACTTTGGCTCGCAGAGTTAGTTACAGGCTCTAGTTACCTATCCGTCTTACACTAAACTTCTCCAGGACCGGGCAGTACTCCGCACTCACCCTAAGTTCTTGCCTAAGGTAGTATCTGAGTTTCATCTCAATCAATCCATTATACTACCTACCTCTTTTCCCAGGCCCCATTCCAATCCAGGAGAGCAGGCTCTGCATACCCTTGACTGTAAACGGGCTCTAGCGTTCTACCTAGACCATACAGCTGCCCACAGGAAAAGCACTCAAATTTGTCTCTTTCCATTCCATCAAATTATGGCAGCCTGTGGGTAAGCAGACTCTCTCCTCCTGGTTAGCGGACTGCATATCCTTTTGCTATCAGCAAGCAGGCATTCCACTTCAGGACCGTGTTAAAGCATACTCTGTGAGGGCCATGGCGACTTCAGTAGCACACCTATGCTCGGTGCCACTTCCTGACATTTGCAGGGCTGCCACCTGGAGTTCTCTCCATACCTTTACAGCCCATTATTTCTTAGACAAGGCCGGAAGACAAGATTCCATCTTCGGCTGGTCAGTCTTGCGCAACCTATTTACAACTTGACGTACCAATACCCTTCTGCCTGCCCGTTAGGGCTCAGGATGCCCTCCGCCAAATTCCACCCCAGTCCTAGTGCCTTTGCACAACTGGGTACATTTGGTACATTCTCAGCTCGGTACTCGCCCATATGTGAGGACTACTGTCCTGTGAGAAAGTAAATGTTGCTTACCTGTAACAGGTGTTCTCACAGGACAGCAGGATGTTAGTTCTCATGAAACCCGCCTGCCACCCCGCAGTGTTGGGTTCGTTACATTTCTTATTTTATTTTTCAGCACTTCTGTAGCTTTTAAACAAGACTGAAGGGGGACCCCTGCTGGATGCAGGGTTGGTGCCATGCTGGGCATGCCCAGTAGGTGCCAGTCAAAGTTCTATAAACTTTGACAAAAGGGTTCTGTGATTGGGCTCCATCCTGTGATGTCACCCATATGTGAGGACTAACATCCTGCTGTCCTGTGAGAACACTGTTACAGGTAAGCAACATCTGCTTTCTGTCTCCTATTTACTCATATAGATTTATGTACAGCTTAGTGATACTGTATTCAATGTTCCTCCCAGCATACCACGGTTGATGCCATTGATCCTGGGGGTTCCATTGATGCCGCCAGTATACTTGGGGCACAAGCCCAGTGCCCGTCTGGGCCCCAGCAAGGAGGAGGGTCCTTATGACCCATGGAGCAATGACTCCTCGGAAGCATCCTTTCCTGCCCAAGGATTGGGCAATTGCCCTCTCCTCACTGGCCGCCCTACAGAAAATCTTTTTGGAAGCAATGGGATGGTCACAATGTGTTTCTAATCTCACTCATAAAGCTGGCAAATATTAGATCTAGAATATGTCCTATCACAATAATTGCCTTATCAGTACTTCCCATGCTATGCTGCCCTGGTCTGATCACCAACTAATAAAAGCAGAAATAGACTTCCTCAACCCAATGTGTAAAACTTTAAATCAAACTTTTACTTTCAGAAAAAAAGATTAAATCAGATATACTTGCAGAAGCAATTAAAAGTAAGCTAATTTATTTTAATCAAGCTAATGCCTCTTCAGCTTTTGACTCTTGGGATATAATACTCAATGAAATAGCTGAAAACCTAAGCCCAATACAGATTACACCATTCCAAAAAACAGAACACCACAAAAAAAAAAGCCATGGTGCAATGACTAGCTAAGATGCACTAAACAGACACTGAGAAACAATGGCGGAAATGCCCAACTGCAGAATCCCTAGGAAAATATAGATCTCTCCTAACAAAATACCTTGCACTAATCAACAAAGCAAAAAAGACTACTATGCCAAACAGATTCATGGGGTAATTAATTCCGAATTGCTCTTCAAAGTAGTTAATCAAGGACCAGTCTTCCACCATATCAAGTAACTACTACTTCTCAAAGAATGCCTGCAATGAATATGCCACTTATTAGACAAAATCAATAGGTTAAAAATATACTTTTCCACTGGCCCACCAATAAAAGAATCTGAAGAAAAACATGAACAGGCTAAATGGACCGCATTCAACAGAGTATCTACATTTAAATCGGTCAATTCATAACTAAAATTAATCCTGCCATTCACCCACGTGACCCAGCAATTGCAACCAGAATCAGTCACTCACTCTTTGGAGGATTGGTACCAGATGGGGCAAAACAAGCTGTGATAAAACCTGTCCTAAAAAAATAAAACAGGTAGAATTGATGATTGGGGCCTGAAGAGAGACATGGATTTCTGAAGCTCTCTATTTTCCTATTCTTTTTTCTTCAATATGCCTCATACCAAATGTAAGGCTCGGATAAGGGAAGAGCCCTCAGTTACTCCCAAAACTGACCCGTTACAGCTTACCATCGAGGGCTTCATGACTCTGAAACTGAGCTTGTTTTGGAGGCATCTTCAGTGTCTGGAGTCGCGGAGCAGGCGGCTCCATTATTAGTCTTTGTCACTCTGAGTCCCAGCGCTCCATTTACCCCGCCTTTGCCCCCTGTGGCGGCCATTTCTCGAGATTCCACTCTGTCGGGTGGGCTGGAATGCCCTAGACCGACAGTTACTGGGGAGGTCTCCCCTGAAAGAGCCGCGACAATATCTGCCAACATTTTAAAGAAATTCCCGATCTCTGAGCAAATTGGAGACTCAGAGGGTGAGGAGGATCCATCTGTTCGAATCTGTTTGGCAACTTCTACTCCAGGGGGAAATGTGAGTAGTTTCTCTCAAACTGCTATACAGAGGAATGAAGGTATGGATAATTTTCACCTTGCTAGACATTCTGTGATAACCCTGGACTCTATTTGGTCAGCTTTAGTTACTTTGGAAAAGTCTTTCTTCACTAGTTGATGTTACTTATACTTTTTCTAATCAAATTCAAGTCATTGAAACCACAATAGACTCTCATTCTCAGAAGTTGGAGGGTCTAAATCAACAAATTACCACATTACAACAGGTTCAAGATACGATGATTAAATCTGACTTGTTCCAATTGAGAACGTTGGAAAACATTGAAAATTCTCTTGGGGAAATTCAAAATCCTGAGGTTAAGATACCTAAGTCTAATTATATACCTCCTTTGGAAATGTTTAAAAAATATTTAACTGAGTCTCTTAAGATTCCTACTGAAGCCATTCCCCCTGTTAAAGCCTATATGGTGGTAAAAATTGGATACAGGTCAAGAAGAAAATGTCCAGGAGCTGGAGCCTAATTTATCTCAGATATTGGAATCCTCTATGGAAGTGACTTTCTCAGCGTGGAGCTCTTTTTGTCTCTTTGGTTTTTCCTCAGGACAGAGATTTTTCTTGACAATTTTTTCGATACAGGTTTTCACTATTCTTTTGCCAGCCTGTATGGGTATATTCGGATATCATTCATACAGCCCAAGAAAGGCGTAAAAAATTCTTAACAATGCGCTCTGAAATTATGGCACTTGGTGCAAAGTTTACTTTAAGATTTCCATGCAAATGTTTAATTTTTCACCATGGAGCTAGATATATTTTATTTAGTTCCTGCTTCTTTGCATGCATATCTTGACTCCTATATCTCTGCTCCTTCTGTTTAGCATTATATATCAGTGATGGAATACAATGTGTTATGCTCAGTGTAATGTCTGTTAGGTATCTCTCTTATTGCAAGTATAATATATTTCTTATGTTATTGTACTAATTTCCAGAATCTCCTGCATGTTTATAATACATGCTAGATTCTGGATAAATCAATATTATGGAATTTTTTCTTTGTATTTTACTTATGACATTTGTATTGATATCCCAGTATCTTGCTGTATTTCCACAAGTTATGTGCTTATAAAAAAAAAAAATTGTAAATTTCAATTAATAAAAAAAATAAAAATTGGATATTTGCTGATTGTCCCAATTTCTTTTTCTCTCAAAAGTTCTTGAAAAAGCAATGTTATCTCAACTGGAAAACAACTAGAAGACCATGATATTCCATATCCAAACCAATTCGGATTCAGAAAAAATTGCTTAACCGAGACTTTACTTGTATCTTTAATGGACCTTGTACTACAGGGATTTGACTATGATGAATCCTACATACTGGTTCTAATTGATCTTTCAGCAGCCTTCAACACTGTAGACCATACCTTGCTATGTCATCACCTGAGGAAAAATTGGTTTGCAAATGGTTCTCTTCCTTCTTATCAAATAGGACATTCCAAGACAAACTGGGCAACCTGTTTCCCTATTGATACAGGTATCCCCAGGGTTCCACACTCTCATCAACACTATTCAACATTTACTTGCTTACTCTGTGCAAATTACTGGCAGAATTAGGAATTGCCACCTTAAAGGCAGATGACATTCAGTTCTACGTTCCTCTTGTGAAATTATTTTGAAAATATAGCGTTAATGCTCTCAACATACAGAAGGGCAATACAGCAAGAACTATCCCAACTCTATAAATACAAAACTGAAATCATTTGATTAAGGAGAAAACTCCTCTGGTTAAACCTCTACCCTTAGACCTGGGTCATTTTCAAATCAGACTCTCTGATCAAGTGGGGGACTTAGGAATCCAGTTAGATGAAAAGCACATAAATTAATACAGGAGACACAAAGCTGCGCATACTACATAGACTGAAACCTTTACTAACGTTTGAAGACTTCCATGCGGTTCTACAAATGCTCATCTTCTCAAACAGACTACTGTAACTCCCTATTACTTGGACTTCCTAATTGTCTAAAAAAAACTACAGTTACTACAAAATGCAGCAAAACTAATAGGAATGAGGAAATTTGGTCACATCACACCCTCACAGTTAGCACTATATTTGCTACCAGTACAATCATGAAAATATTACAAAGTATTAACATTTAATATTTAAAATCAGCCGCTCTGAAAATCCTGGGCTGATGGTTGTGACTCTACAACCATACATGCTGCAGAGAACTCTTAAGATCACAAAAGAAAGGACTGACTGTGCCTACAACATGGAAATAAGAGATTGTGTGTCTTCCACAGCAGGCCCAAAACTCTTAATTCTCTACCTGAGACAATACGACTGATACCAGTAGGAAAAATATTCAAACGTGAGCTAAAAACATGGTTATTCAAAAATGCGTATAACCTAACTTAAAGTAACAGAATGCAGAGTCTGCAATAATGAGACACTTTTATCCTCTCGTTACTAATTAATATCTGACACCTCAACACTGTAAATTTACTGAGACAATTTCTGTTCTTCCAGCCTAATGTTCCCAGACCCCTAGCAAAAATGAGCTAGAACTTTACTGTAGACATTTAGTGAAAAATGTATTAGAACATCATTGTTTATTGAAATTACTCCCAATTGTGTTGATCTATAGTATGAATGTTACTTTTGTAAACTGTTGTGATCTTCAGTTGGAATGATGGTATAAAATGTCTAAATACAGATGTAACTTTTTACAGATTAGTTTGTGTATTACTGCATATCCTGGGAGTGTTAAGTGCTATATTTGTTTCTAGGGGTGTGCATTCGTTCCCTACGAATTGGTAATCCGCAACGTATATGGCCATATGTGGGGAAGCAAAACGTATCGCGATTCCCCACGAATACAATGACTCTTCGCCGAATTATTCGGCCGCCTAAAGGAGCAAATAACGCCCCCCCCCAACCCTCCTAACAACCCCCAAAACTTACCAAAACTCGCGGGGGTTCCGGGAGCCATCTCCTGCACTCAAGCCTCGGCTGCCGGTATTCAAAATGGCGCCGATAGCCCCTGTGACATAGTAGGTCAAAGGCTATCGCCCCTGTCACATGGTAGGAGCAATGGATGGCCAGCTATTGGTGCCATTTTGAATACTGGTAGCCAACGGCCCAAGTGCAGGAGGTCGCTCCCGGACCCCTGCTGGACTTTTGGCAAGTCTTGTGGGGGTCAGGAGGGTCAGCCCCTGTCACATGGTAGGAGCAATGGATGGCCGGTGCCATATTGTGCTCCTACCATGAGACAGGGGCTGACCAATGGCACTGGTAGCCCCTGTGACATAGTAGGTCAAAGGCTATTGGTGCCATTTTGAATACTGGCAGCCAAGGCTTGAGTGCAGGAGATGGCTACTGGACCACCAGGGACTTTTGGCAAGTCTTGGGGGGGGGGGTCAGGAAGGTGGGGGGGTTGTAGTTTAATTTTAGCCAGGAAACGAATAAGAATTGACATATAAAGGTATCGGGGGGGGGGGGGCCTTGCCGAATGCAACGTATCTGCCCCCCCGACAAATACGAATCCCAAATGCAATGTGTGGCGTCCCTCTGCACATCCCTATTTGTTTCCATTTCTCCAGGTTTGCACTGCATGCAGAGTGGCTTTTTTGGGTTTCCATTCCAGTTTCTCCATATTTGTAATATGTGATCTTTCTGTATTTGGTAAAGGCTGGTTTTGAATGTGTGACCAAGGTGAGGTATTTTACTAGCATGTAGGCATTTTGTATCTGTCTTATTTGTTGTGTTTTCTCAATAGGACATGCATTGGTAGTGAACTGCTGTCTTTTCTTAAGTAGGACTATTGAGCCTGGTAGTAGAGGGCGTTTGTGTTAGTTACTGAGATATCACCAGAATATATATATATATATTTGTAAGGTGAGTTGTACAGGGAATATTCTACTTCTGCTTTGCACCCATTGTTGGGGTCAAGGGGGGGCGGTTCCTGTGAATGCAGAGTGCTTACATTTAACCTCGTGACAGTCATGTGTTCACTGTGTCATACTTGTGAGGACCATCTGTCAGGTGTGTTCTGACAAAAAAAAAAAAGATTGAGAACCACAGATGTAGAGAACCTAAGCTAAGCAATAATATAAATTGCAGGCAGCAATGTAACAAACAGATGAGCACATACTGAAGAGTAGTAAATCACCTGGACCGGATGGTATACACCCCAGAGTTCTGAAGGAACTAAAAAATGAAATTTCAGACCTATTAGTAAAAATTTGTAACTTATCATTAAAATCATCCATTGTATCTGAAGACTGGAGGATAGCAAATGTAACCCCAATATTTAAAAAGGGCTCCAGGGGCGATCCGGGAAACTACAGACCGGTTAGCCTGACTTCAGTGCCAGGAAAAATAGTGGAAAGTGTTCTAAACATCAAAATCACAGAACATATAGAAAGACATGGTTTAATGGAACAAAGTCAGCATGGCTTTACCCAGGGCAAGTCTTGCCTCACAAATCTGCTTCACTTTTTTGAAGGAGTTAATAAACATGTGGATAAAGGTGAACCGGTAGATATAGTATACTTGGATTTTCAGAAGGCGTTTGACAAAGTTCCTCATGAGAGGCTTCTAGGAAAAGTAAAAAGTCATGGGATAGGTGGCGATGTCCTTTCGTGGATTGCAAACTGGCTAAAAGACAGGAAACAGAGAGTAGGATTAAATGGGCAATTCTCTCAGTAGAAGGGAGTGGACAGTGGAGTGCCTCAGGGATCTGTATTGGGACCCTTACTTTTCAATATATTTATAAATGATCTGGAAAGAAATACGACGAGTGAGATAATCAAATTTGCAGATGACACAAAATTGTTCAGAGTAGATAAATCACAAGCAGATTGTGATAAATTGCAGGAAGACCTTATGAGACTGGAAAATTGGGCATCCAAATGGCAGATGAAATTTAATGTGGATAAGTGCAAGGTGATGCATATAGGGAAAAATAACCCATGCTATAATTACACAATGTTGGGTTCCATATTAGGTGCTACAACCCAAGAAAGAGATCTAGGTGTCATAGTGGATAACAAATTGAAATCGTCGGTACAGTGTGCTGCGGCAGTCAAAAAAGCAAACAGAATGTTGGGAATTATTAGAAAGGGAATGGTGAATAAAACGGAAAATGTCATAATGCCTCTGTATCGCTCCATGGTGAGACCGCACCTTGAATATTGTGTACAATTCTGGTCACCACATCTCAAAAAAGATATAATTGCGATGGAGAAGGTACAGAGAAGGGTTACCAAAATGATAAGGGGAATGGAACAACTCCCCTATGAGGATAGACTAAAGAGGTTAGGACCTTTCAGCTTGGAGAAGAGACGACTGAGGGGGGATATGATAGAGGTGTTTAAAATCATGAGAGGTCTAGAACGGGTAGATGGGAATCTGTTATTTACTCTTTCGGATAGTAGAAAGACTAGGGGGCACTCCATGAAGTTAGCATGGGGCACATTTAAAACTAATCGGAGAAAGTTCTTTTTTACTCAATGCACAATTAAACTCTGGAATTTGTTGCCAGAGGATGTGGTTAGTGCAGTTAGTATAGCTGTGTTTAAAAAAGGATTGGATAGGTTCTTGGAGGAGAAGTCCATTACCTGCTATTAAGTTCACTTAAAGAATAGCCACTGCCATTAGCAATGGTTACATGGAATAGACTTAGTTTTTGGGTACTTGCCAGGTTCTTATGGCCTGGATTGGCCACTGTTGGAAACAGGATGCTGGGCTTGATGGACCCTTGGTCTGACCCAGTATGGCATTTTCTTATGTTCTTATGTTCTTATTCACACAGGCTGCAGAAACAGAACGGTGCAGCTTTGCATACCGATGTACTTACTCTGCAGTCACACAGTGCTCAGGATCCTATATCTTATGATCCCTCATTGCACAGTGCAAAGATGCTGCCACAGCTCTGAAGCAAAGAATATAATATCATAGACATGTGCTGGATTCTTTGCATATTTCAAGCCTGTTGAAGCATATCGAAGCTGCTGACACATCTACAATAGACTTCAATTTTTCAGGCTGCTTTTGCCAACACAGCTCTGCACAACCCATCATAGATCTGCAGGAGAAGGGGTTAAGTTGCCCCTGCCACTGCCAATAACTTGCACTGCCTAGACTAGTGGCGAATGGACTTTGCCTGGAGATTGCTAAGCCAATGACCTCAATAGTTTCTCTTATTTTTAAAAGGCTGCCCAATCTCATGTAGGAGCCTGTCCTGGTCTCGGAAGAGGGTATCCTCCTACCACCTATGCCAGGATAGAGGACACATCAGTTGCTTGACCAAATTGCAGACTTGGTGAGGAGTTGCTTTACATTCCTGACCAAGGAGATGGGAGGATTGTTCCAACCTCTCCTTTCTTCTATAACTTTGGTGATACCACAGGCCGGAGTCTGAATAAGGAGAGGGAGCATGAGGCACAAACTCTACATTCCAAGCATCTAGTGCAGCAAGGTGGGAAGCATGGAGTTAGAAGGTGGAGGTGGTGGAGGAGAAGGGCATAGATGAAAGTGACTTGCCCAATGAGCCACTTTCACAAGGAAAAAGTAGGGAGAGAGAAGTGGAGATGATGAGGAGTTGCAGAGTGAATGCTCTTGCAAGCAAGAGGAGCTTGAACTGTATGCACAAATAGGAGCCAATCTAGTGACTTAATCACAGACTCACATGAAACTTTTTTTTTTTGTAGGTGCAGAATTCTTCATTAACACCCAGAGAGCCCTTATGCATTTCAGCATGTGCTTAAATGACTTGACTGTCTCTAATCATAAGCACAAATGTAAAGGTGCAAGTGCAGGGCCCAAGCCCTTCCTGCTTGGAATCTAACCAAATGCTTATCCCTTCTGAGCTAACTAACCATTTTCTTTCCTGCAGTCATAATCTCTTGCTTACAGCAGTAGCCATGGTGACTGTATATGTTGTATAAATAAAGGGATGTGGCAGGCCAAAGAGGAAGGTCTTGTTTGTGCACACTTAGATCACAGTACCGCAGGGATGTGTGCTTTTTGTGTTTCACTGCATTGTACACCAGGTGGTGTTTGGGTTTTTTTTGTTTTTTTATATATGGGGGGGGGGGAGTGGAGATTGCATCTCTGAAAAGTTATGCACCAGACTATCAATTTCAATGGAGATGTGAGGAGGAAGAGCTGCTAGTCTTTACTGCTGGTGAATTTTCATTTCCTCTGTGAAAAGTGTAGGGGAAGAGTAGCATCCCCAATTTGCATGTTTGGTTTTTAGACTCCAAGCATGTTATAAGGTGGTTAGACTACCAGAGCCTTAACTTGAAATATGTTCAGCTAGCATCTCCAGGAATAATCTGATCTATTTGGTACATGTCATTACTTCTGTACATTTTTATCCTTTCTGTGGACTGGGGGGGTCCTGCAAAAAGGTACCTATAGAGATTGTTCTGTGTTCTGACCTTGGAGCTCATGGTGTCTTTGAGAGATTCTCATTTGAAGCAAAGCTAATCTTTTCATTGCAATATGTCAGCCCTTCGTGCCTATGATAACTGGGTGTGGATGTTACTGGTCTGGAAGCTTCTTACGCAAAAAGATAAGATGGGTACATTTCCTTGGGGGGGGGGGAGGGCTGCAAACAGGTGTGTTTCAGAAGGGGGGGGCAGATTTTATTCTTTAATTATCCTTTTATGAAATTTTTAAAAGGTAACAAAATATGAATAGTAGTATGCTGGGAAAACTTCTTGGTTTCTTCCAAGAGTCACTCTACACTCAAACATAATAATCGATCACAGTTTTTTTAATTTACTTACTGTCTTTACTTCCAAACTTGCAATTTAATATCAAAGGCAAACTTACAATGGCCATGCATGTGTATGCTGAACTTCAGCTCAGTTCTGTCTAAGAAGTGCTGAAAAAAACCATCTGTCCAAACCTATCAAGAACACAATACACTGGTGCTCATAAGTTTACATACCCCTGGCAGAATTTGTAAGATGTGTAGCATTTTAGAAACATATAGAAACATAGAAACATAGAAATGACGGCAGAAGAAGACCAAATGGCCCATCTAGTCTGCCCAGCAAGCTTCACACATTTTTTTTCTCTCATACTTATCATTTTCTCTTAACTCTTGGTTCTATTTCCCTTCCACCCCCACCATTAATGTAGAGAGCAGTGATGGAGCTGCATCCAAGTGAAATACCTAGCTTGATTAGTTAGGGGTAGTAGGGGTAGTAACTGCTGCAATAAGCAAGCTACACCCATGTTTATTCCCTTTACCCAGACTGTCATACAGCCCCTATTGGTTGTTTTTCTTCTCTCCTGCCGTTGAAGCGGAGAGCCATGCTGGTTATGCATTGAAAGTGAAGTATCAGGCCCTTTTGGTTTAGGGTAGTAACCGCCGTAACAAGCCAGCTACTCCCTGCTTTGTGAGTGCGAATCCTTTTTTTTTTTTTTTTCTTTTCTCCCCTGCAGTTGAAGCTATTCTGGATATGCGTGAAGCCTCAGCTTTTCTTATTCCCCTGCTGTTGAAGCAGAGAGCTATGCTGGAAATGCTTGATGTATCAGCCTCTCCCATGCCATGAAGCAGAGAGCCATGCTGGATATGCATCGAAAGCGAAGTATCAGGCACATTTGGTTTGGGGTAGTAACCGCCGTAATAAGCCAGCTACTCCCCGCTTTGTGAGTGCGAACCCTCTTTTCTTCTCCCCTGCCGTTGAAGCAGAGAACTATGCTGTATATGCTTGGAAAGTGAAGTATTAGGCTTATTTGGTTTGGGGTAGTAACCACCGTAACAAGCCAGCTACTCCCCTCTTTGTGATAGCAAATCCTTTTTTCCACATTTCCTCTTGCCGTTGAAGCTTAGAGCGATGTTAATCAGAGCGAAGGTAATCAGAGTAGGAGAAGCCATTGTCCTGTGCACACGCTGGAGTGATTTCCCTTGGAGGACGTGTATATTCATTGTGCAACCTGCATTGTGGCTTAAGTATTTCTGCTTATTGCTTTGAACCTGCATCGTGGCTAAGTATTTCTGATTATTCTTGAAGTTGTGTAGAAAGCTTCTGTGCCTATTTATAGTGTGTTTCATTTCTTTATAGTAAGAAATTATTCCAGTAAGTTCATTTGCTGTTTGCTTGCACAGGGCTTACTGCTTTGTATTTGTGCAGAAAGCCTCTGTGCCTAATTCCTGACTGTTTTAATTTTCTTTATAGTAAGATAATAATTTTCTAGTAAGTTAAATTGCTGTTTGTTGCACAAAGTTAGAACCCCCTCACTGTTATTTAATGTTTCATATTGTGCTCTTCTGTGATGCATAATAGTTTGATTACAACCATAATATATACCTTTTTCACTTTAATCACTCTGAGGTAGATCTTTAAAAAGTACGCCGGATTTTATAAGATACGCGTGTAGCCTATAAAATCCAGGGTCGGCGCGTGCAAGGCTGCGCAAAATCGGCCGCCTGTGCGCGCAGAGCCAAGCGGCCTCGGAGGGAACTTTCCTTCTGCATCCCCCCCACCTTCCCCTCCATTCCCCTATCTAACCCACCCCCCAGCCCTACCTTTGCTGTACAAGTTATGCCTGCTTGAGGCAGGCGTAACTTGTGCGTGCCGTCTCTGCATCCCTCGGCACAGGCCGCAGTGCCGGGGGACTCGGGACCACCCTCCCGGCCTGCTCCCTGACTCGGACACACCCCTGGCCGGCTGGCACGCCCCCGGACATGCCCCTCCCACCCTTTTTACAAAGCCCCGGGACTTGCACGCGTCCCGGGGCATTGCACGTGCCGGCGGCCTATGCAAAATAGGCGTGCCGGTGTGCAGGGCTTTTAAGATCTACCCCAATGGTTTTTGAGTGTAAATATTACTATCCTTATCATAAGGCTTGGGGGTAAGTGCATGGACTACCCTTAAGAGAAATTTGAGGGTAACCTACATGGCTCAGTAGATACTATCATAAGCTTGCTGGCAGACTGGCTGGACCATTTGGTCCTTTTCTGCTGTCATTACATGTTAAATTTTATCTTATGATAGCATCTATTGTGCTGGCAGGTTAACCCCAAGTTTCTCTTAAGGGTAGTTCATACACTTACCCCCAAGCCTTATGATAAGGATAGTAATATTTTACAATAAAAATACCAAGCAACTATTTAACCCATAAAATATTACTGCTAGCAACATTTTTACTGGGTGAGGAGTCAATGCTGCTTGACTTGCTTTGCTTTTGAATTTGGTCATAGAAGCACGAAAATGCTTTTTCCCTTACGTCTGCAAATCAGTACCTCAGACCATGAAAGTCGGGGACCATGATGGTTGTCATCTGAATCTAATTTCCTCTCCTTCCTCCTCCAAAGTGGACGGTGATATATTGCAGTTGTCAAAAGTATCAAGGCTTATTGGTTGAGGGTAGTAATCCCCGTGCTTCTGCTAAGGGTAGTAACTGTCTTGCTGAGCGGGTTACCACCATGCACTCTCTTCATTTTCATCCTCTAGCCTTTAGGGACCCACAGTGTTTATCCCGTACCCCTTAAAATCTTGTTTTTTTGTCTTCACCTCCTCCAGAAGGGCAGTCCAGGCATTCACCACCATCTGTGAGGAAATATTTCCTGATGTTGGTTGTGAGTCATCCCCCCCCCCCCCCCCCGGAGTTTCATTTCATGACCTCTGGTTCTACTGTTTCCTTTCTAATGGAAAAGGTTCAAAGTTTGTCTCATTAAAACCTGTCAGGTATCTGAAGGTCTGTATCATCTCTCCTGCACCTCCTCTCTTCCAGGATATACATATTTAGGTCCTTCAGCTTCTGATCCAATCAGATGTCCCTCCCCATATATTGTGGCACAGCAGGGAAGACGTCCGTAGTTCTCTGCTTCTAGTACAGTGGTTCTCAACCTTTTCCCCATCGTGACAGACCTGACAGACCACACTCACATGTGACATACTGCTCATTACAATTCACAGCAGAAATAAAATAAATGTACAGTATTTTTAATTAAAAATGACACAAGGAAAAGATATGTATTCTGTCTGAACAGAAATTGCATAAATAGTAAATATCCCACACCAATTTCTAGTATTTATTTATTTGGTGCTTTTCTATACCAGAATTCATGATACAATCATATCATGTCCGTTTACATGGAACGGGGGTACAGTAACCTTAGATATTAAAGCGGAGAGAAGCAGAAGTTACAATAAAACAGGGGTGCTGGAACTGGGGGAAGAGGAAGACAAAGCATAAGTAACTTAACGGCGAGAAGAACAATTATTTACATTGTGCTGAATGTACAGTAATGATTGCTCTGTTGAATCAGTGAGTTTCGGGAAAGGCTTGTTTAAATAACCAAGTCTTAAGCCTTTTTCTAAAAGTCACCAGGCAGGGTTCTTGTCTGAGTTCGGGAGGAATAGCATTCCATATGGTTGGTCCCACTGTAGAGAAAGTCCGTTCTCTGGATGATGGATGGTGTGTGGATTTGGTTGGGGGGGCGTGCAGGGATCCTCTATAGGCTTCTCTGATAGGTCTGGATGAAGTGTGTAGTTTGAGTGGGAATTGAAGGTTGAGAGGGGCTTGGTTGTGGATGGTTTTGTGGATGATGGTGAGGGACTTGTGTAGAATTCTGAAACGTATTGGTAGCCAGTGTAGATTTTTGAGAATGGGAGAGATGTGGTCTCTTCTGCAGGAGTTTGTCAGGATTCTGGCTGCCGCGTTTTGAAGCATCTGAAGAGGTTTGATGGAAGAGGTGGGGAGACCTAGCAAAATGGAGTTGCAGTAGTCTATCTTGGAGAATATTACGGCTTGGAGGACAGTTCTGAAGTCGTGGAAGCGAAGAAGTGGCTTAATTCTTTTTAGTACCTGCAGTTTATAGAAACAGTCCTTGGTTGTGTGGTTGACAAATGTTTTTAAATTTAGACGATTGTTGATTAATACTCCCAGGTCTCTTGCTTGGGTAACAAAGGTATTGGTGAGTGACCTTTGAGGAGTATCACTGTCCGGGGAAATGAGGAGGAGGAGTTCAGTCTTAGCTGAATTGAGTATCAGGTTTAGGTTAGAGAGGAGGAGATTGACCTCTTGGAGACAATTTTCCCAGTGCTTGAGTGTTTTTGTAATGGATTCTGTAATGGGGATCAAGATTTGCATGTTGGTGTATAGGAAGTGTTTTAGTTTAAGGTTAGTTAGCAGCTGGCACAGGGGAAGGAGGTATATGTTGAAGAGTGGGGGACAGGGAGGAACCCTGAGGAACTCCTAGTGATGAATTGAAGTGAGGGGACTCTTTTTATTGTTGATTCTGACTTTATAGCCTCTGTTACTGAGGAAAGATTTGAACCATGTAAAGGCAGTTCCTGTAATTCCGATGTCAGTCTGTTGAGGAGGATAGAGTGTTTTACTGTATCAAAAGCCGCCGCGAGGTCAAGGAAAATTAATAAAAGATTGTCCTTTGTCCAAACCATGATGAGGTGATCTGTCAGAGATGAGTAGGGTTTCGGTGCTTAGTGCCTTGCGTAGCCACGCGTATCTTATAAAATCCGGGGTTGGCGCGCGCGAGGGGGTGCACATTTGTGCACATTCAGCGCGCCGAGCCCTGCGCGCGCTGCCCGTTCCCTCCGAGGTCGCTCCGATTTCGGAGCGACCTCGGAGGGAACTTTCCATTCACCCCCCCCCCCCCCCCACCTTTATCTTAAAAGTTACTACTGCCTCCGGGCAGTAGTAACCTACGCGCACCGGTGCAGCAGGCCCCGACACAGGCCGCTGTTCGGGGCACTCGGCCATGCCCCCCCCCCCCCCCAGGCAAGCCCCGGGACTTACGTGCGTCCCGGGGCTTGCACACGCCGCCGAGCCTATGCAAAATAGGCTCGGCGCGCAGGGGTTTTTTAAAAGGGTTACGCGCGTACCTTATGCGTGTAACCCTTTTAAAATCCAGCCCAAATTGTTCTGTCAAAGGGGAAGAAAAGGCATGTAATGCCCCTTATGAAGGTAGACTGCATTCTGGATAGGAGTCAGTCCAGGAGGAAGACTTCCTATTGGGTCAAGAAGAGGCAGAGGAAAAGCTGACAAATAGCTTCTCCAGGTCTGACTAACTGGGGCCCTAATCTCTAAAGTGACTCTCAAACTGGATGAGGACTGGCCGAAGGAGGAAGAACCCAGAGGGGATCCAGTCCTCACAGGAATTAAATCAGCCACTGTCTTTCCCGTCCATACAGCAATTAAATATGCTTCATGCAGAATGGGAACTCCCTGATGCATCATTACTTGGCTCTCCTGCCATTGAATATTTGCTCCCTTTGCAACAGCAAGAGTTGGGACTGTTTAGTTCTGCCCCCAGAGTGGATGCATCAGGGGCAGTGGTTATAAAAAGAACCACGATACGGTTAAGGGGGGGTACAGTGCTAAAGGATCCACAAGATAGGAAGGTGGCGTCTGCTTTCAAAAGATCCTTTGATGTGCCAGTTTATCACTCTAGGGTCTGGAGTCCATCCAGCGATCTGAGGAGGATATGTAGTACAAGCATTGATTTGGTGGATGCAACAGGCACATGGAGTGGGGAGGTAGAAACCACTCTGTGGTGAGGCTGAGATGGCACATTTTGAATCAGCAGCGGCCTTGATGATAGACAATCCTATACCAGGGTTTTCCAAATCTGTCCTGGGGATCCCACAGCCAGCCAGGTTTTCAGGATGTCCACAATGAATATGCATGAGATACATTTGCATATCCATGAAGAATCAGTGTATGCAAATTTATCTCATGCATATTCATTGTGGATATCCTGAAAACCCAACTGGCTGTGGGGTCCCCAGGACAGGTTTGGAAAGACCTGCCCTATACAATCCAGTCAAGTCAGTGGCCAGTGAATAAGGTACAGCCCTTCAAGGCAGCAGATGCAGTGGGCCGTGACAGACACAACTGAGGGCCAGTATCATGTAAGGATCCACAGTGATAATATACAAAGCCACTCCTTGCTCCCACCAGTAGGCAGACACCTACATAAATACTATGAGTAACAGACCTGCAGAACACAAGCCCAATGAGTCTTAGAAGTCATTTATTGGGGATTTATTTAGGCTTTCAGCTCCAAGGCATGAGAAGCCTTCGTTCTTTCCCCATGCAAGATTCAGAAAAAGGTGGCAGAACAAGTAAAAATAGACAATACTACTTTAACTGGAAGCAGTGGTACCTGTACCAATAGAAGAAAGAAAGATATTCAATTCCCTTCCTTCCAAATAAGGAAGGGACAATTCTGAGAGGTGTGAATCAGTCTCTAAAAATACTGTACTTCTGCATGGAGACCTTGAAGACTGTGACAGTGCAGTAAGAAAGAGGATACCTGTCAGCTTTGGATCTGCCACATCCCTATCAGAATCATCCACAATATCTGTACTTTGCTGTACTGTCAAGTCACTATCAATTCAAAGCTCTGCCTTTTGGACTAGCCATAGCCCCTAAGACATTCACAAATGTAATGGAAATGGTAGCAGCCTACCTGCACAGAGAATGAATGAGTACACCTATACCTGGATGATTGGCTGATTAAGAATGGACTTCTTGCTGGAGGGTATGCCAAGTGACAGACCCAGTTTTATACAGATACTGGAGAAATTGGGATGGGTGGTGAGCAGGGACAAGAGTCAGATGGAGTCCTTGTAAATACTGACCTATCTTGGAGTCCAATTCAATACAAGGAGAGGTAAAGTGTGCTTAATGGACAAATGAATTAACAAGCTACAGGCCCAGGTGAGGGAAATGTTATCAGCGGTTTCTCCTCAGACATGCCAGTATTTACAAGATCTAGGCTCTAACAGCAGTGATCCAGGTAGTTCCCTGGGCAAGGGCCCACATGTGCCTTCTGTAACAGAGTCTGCTGTCAAATGTTCCTGCAAAGTCAGGAGCTCAACAAGGTGTTACGGATGACAGTAGTTAGTCTAGTGGTGGTTGTTGGCCAGTCTAAAGAAGAGAGTAAGTTTGGCAGCCCCATTGTTACGATTGCCATAGATGCAAGCAAATCTAGTTGTGGGGGTGCATTGCGAGGGGCAAACAATGCAAGAGTGCTGGTCCCATATAGAAGCAGCATTCTCCATGAGCTTCCTGGAGCCCTAAGCAATCGGGTGAATAGTAAAGAGTTTACTCCCCAAAGAGGGGAAATCAGTCGGGGTATTTAGAATATGCCATGGAACAAGGAGCATGCATTACTTGCATGCTCCTTGTTCCTCCATTACTTGCATGCTCCTTGTTCCTCCTTGCAAATTCATTTGCAAGGAGGAACAAGGAGCATGCAAGTAATGGAGGAACAAGGAGCATGCTCCTCATAGGTTCTCAGCTGCTCATAGAGGAGGAGCCCTCAACATAGAAGCCAACTTCCTAATAGATCTAATGGAAATGTACAAGAACACCAAAGCAAGAGTTGTTCAGTTGAAAGAGAATGTGGATCCAGAGGGAAAGATGTATTAATACAAGTGGCCCAGAACCACACCAAAGTATATATTCCCCCCCCCCCTTTGGCTAATGGTAGGAAAGGTGGTGAGAAGGATTATGGACCATCCAGGGCCAGTTATACTGATAGCTCTGGATTGGGCAAGACACCCTTGGTATGTGGATCTAGTCAAGCTCAAGTTAGAAGAACCAGTAAGATTCAGTTAAATAAGACTTGGCTTAGTAAGGACTGGTATTCAGGGAGGATCCAGCACAATTTTTGTCTTGCGGCATGTCTCTTGAGAGGAAGAGGTTATTGAGAAGAAGAAAATAGACTTTACTGAAGGCAAGAACAACTTCCACCTCTAACATTAGAATTTGTAAGATCTTTGAAGGGTGGTGCAGGAAGAGTGGTGTATCCACGACTCTGCAGTTTCTACAGGCTGGACTAGATAATGAGCAGTGAGCTCATTGTTGGTACAGTTGGTGACTGACTGAATGCCGTAGTGGGGAGTGTATATGGGCCTCCTTAGTGTCTCTTCAATATGTTGTCGACTTCTTGAAGGTGACAGTCTGGATTAGGCTGCCAATGAAGCCACTAATTCTGCCATGTTTCCTAAACCTGGTGATGAGTCCTTGCTATCTAACCTTTACCTAGCTCTAAATGCATCAAAAACTGAACTACTTTTTATCTCCAATCATCCTGACCGTATTTCCCACCCACACTCCAGAACACAGCCACAGCCCACTCCCAGCTGCATTCCGTAAGAGACTTAGGTGTCCTCATAGATCAATACCTAAACTTCAAACCCTACATCAAATCTCTCCTAAAGGGGGGTTTCTATAAATTAAATGTCCTTAAACTCAAACCCCTACTCCACACTCAAGATTTCCGTACTGTAGTACAGACTACCATGCTCACAAAACTGGACTACTGTAACTCCCTCCTACTAGGCCTTCCCGCCTCCACCATCAAACCCCTCCAGATTCTGCAAAACTCCATGGCCAGGGTCATAACAAATACCCGTAAAAGGGACCACATCACCCCCATTTTAAAGGACCTGAATTGGCTGCCTATTTCCTTCCGCTCACAATACAAAACTCTTACCATCCTTCACAGTTCATTATACAAATACAATCACACCTGGCTAGATGAAATGCCACGTTTTCCACTCCACTGACCGCCCCACAAGAACCACCGTTGCAGGTACCCTTCACACCCCATCCCTCAAATCTGCGCATCTGTCCCTCACCAGGGAAAGGGCCTTCTCCATCGCTGGTACGTCTTTTGGAATTCCCTCCCCACTTTCCTCCGTCTAGAGCCATCCCTACACAATTTTAAGAAAGGAGTCAAGACATGGCTCTTCAAGCAGGCCTACCCTGATACAAACCAAACATAGACAGTCTCCTTTGAACAGTACTTCCATGATGGCTTCCTTAAACCATCCTCTTGCCCCTCCCTTACCCCAGCACTCTCACCTTAGCTCCTCCTCAGCTCAACCATCCCTTATTTCCGCCTTTTACTTCCTACATTTTTATGCTGTTGATAGCAGCCTTGACGGATAAGATGTATAGAGCGATTATATAAGATGTATATAGTTCCTATTGCATTCAGTTCCCATCTGGTACGCAGTTCCTATTGTACACAGTTTATTGCTTTCCATCTCCTTCCTTTATTTCCACCTTTATCTCCTTCCCCCTTCCCTCATCTCCCTTTTCTTGCCTGCCCAATCTCCCGTCCCCTTGTTTATTGTAATTTTCCTCTTTTTCAGTTCATTGTAAACCGGCATGATGTGTTTTACGAATGTCTGTAAAGAAAAGCTCATAAATAAATAAATGAGCCTTGACCAGGGCACCATTTGAGCCTCTGAACATCCATAAAAGGTCTTGGGTTGAAAACTGTGATATTAGTGACTATTTCTTAGCCAGAACTCTTGAGTTGTAGGCATTATCCTGTAGGGAGCCTTACCTGACCTGTTTAGGAGAAATGGTCACCATTAAGCTGATCCCCCTTGTTCTTATTGAAGGTAATATCTGATAACTAGAAAGAACACAAAACAATCTACAACAGCATTTAACTTTCAAAAAGATGACTGATAAAATGAGGAATATGGTTAGGAAAAAACTGAAAGGAGCAATTGCAAAGGTTGAGTTTAGCTCAGGCATGGATGTTTAAAAATACCATCTTGGAAGCCTTTAACAGATGTATTCCACACATAAGAAAAGGTGGAACGAAGGCTAAACTACTGGCATGGTTGAAAGGTAATATCTAAAACATCTTTCAAGAAATGGGAAACAGCATATGCACTAGAATGTCAGATGCAAAGAATTTGAAAAGAAGCTTGCTGTGGAAGCAAAAACTCCTAATACATTTATCTCGGGTACCTCGGGTACATTTGAGGTAAAAAGCCTGTAAGGGAGTCAGTTGGACCATTAGATGATCAAGGGGTAAAAGGAGCACTTAGGGATGACAAAGCCATAGCAAAGAGACTAAATTAATTCTTTGCTTCAGTATTCACTGAGGAAGATGTAAGATACACTATATCAACTTTGAATATCATTTCTAGTATGGGTATCTGGGTTTCCAGAAAGCATTTGACAAAGTCCCTCATGAGAGACTTCTTAGGAAATTAGAAAGTCATGTGATAAGTGGCAGTGTCCTTTTGTGGATTGCCAACTGGGTAAAAGATAGAGAATTTTCCTAGGGGGGGGGGAGGTTGAATAGTGGAGTGCCCCAGGGATCTGTTCTGGGACCAATGCTTTTTAATATATTTATAAATGGCCTGGAAATGGGAACAACAAGTGAGCTGATCAAATTTGTCGAGGACACAAAATTATTCAAAGTTGTCAAATCACAAGGGGATTGTGAGAAATTGCAAGAGGACCTTGCAAAACTGGGAGACTGGGCATGCAAACGAAATTTATGTGGACAAGTGCAAAGTGATGCACTTAGGGAAGAGTAACCCAAATTATAGCTACACAATGCAAGGTTTCACATTAGGACTCACCATTCAGGAAAAGGATCTAGGTGTCGTTGTTGAAAATATGTTTAAATCTTCTGCTCATTCTGCAACAGAAAGCCAATAGAATGCTAGTGATTATTAGGAAAGGAATGGAGAATAAAACTGAGAATATCATAATGCCTCTGTATTGGTGCGACCTCATCTTGAGTATTGTGTTCAGTTCTGGTCACCATATCTCAAAGATATAGCAGAATTAGAAAAGGTACAGAGAAGGGTGACCAAAATGATAAAGGGGATGGAACAATTCCCCTATGAAAGCCTAAAGAGATTAGGACTCTTCAGCTCAGAGAAGAGATGGCTGAGGGGGGATTATAGAGTTCTATAAAATGAGTGGAATGGAACAAGTAAACATTTATTCAGTTGCCTACTCTTTAGAAAAGTACAAAGACTGGAGGGGGGGGGCACAATGAAGTTGCTGGGTAGTACACTTAAAACTACTAAAATACTTTTTTTTTACTCAGTGCATAGTTAAGCTCTGGCATTTGTAGCCAGAGGATGTGGTGAAAGCTATTAGTATAGCTGTCTTAAAAAAAAAACACAAAAAAAAAAAAAAAAACTTGCACAAATTCCTGGAGGAAAAGTTCATAAAAATTAAGGGTAGAGTTGCAGAAATTCACACTGTGTTCTTGGGATAAGCAGCTTGGAATCTAGCTACCCCTTGGGATCCTGCCAGGTACTTGTGACCTAGCTTAGCCACTGTTGGAAACAGGATCCTGGGCTTGATGGACCCTTTCTCTAACCCAGTACGGCAAGCCTTATGTTTTATATAAATCAAGTATGCTTATCAGGCTTTAGGAAAGCAGAATATCTAGGTCAAATGTAGCTCAGACTTCTAGATGTACACAAGGCTCTTAAGATTCCTAGAGGTCACAAACGATTTCTGGAAGTCAACTTTTTTTGCTGTTTGCAGGGTCCTGCAGAGGAGCAGCGGCCTATGAGGTAACAGTTGCACAATGGATTAAGGAAGTGATTGGAGCAGTGTACATATTAAAGGGAAAGCCAATGCCAGAGGGCCTAAAAGCACATTTGGGCAGGACAGATTAGTGGCCCCAGGAGAAATCTGCAGGACTGCCACATGGGCATCACTACATTAATTTACAAAATATTATAGGCTGAACCTTCAGGATAGGGGAGAGCACAGCCTTTGCCACAGGATAATGTTCTTACCAGGTTTTTTGTTTTTTTTTTACTTCAGTTTTTATTTCTATATTCATATAACTTTACTGGCAAGACTATTTTACATATATTGCTGATGTAACTCCTTTTTTTTTTTTTTCTTTTATGGTCTCACAGCAGGGAAGAGGCCAGCAGTGGAAGATGACTCAGGGGTCAGAGCTCGTGAACCTGAATTTCCTCTCAGAAACTGAGAGGGAGCTGATCCTGCAGGTCCTGCAGCGGGATGAAGAGCTCCGAAAAGCAGAAGAGAAGAGGGTTCGGTAAGATGTGCGCTGGGGAGCAAAGAAATACCATTAGGCGCAGATGGGTTCCGGTGGGCTGTCCTTGCCCCTAAATTTCTTGCAGGGACACGTCTGTTTACATATTGACAGATATTTGTCAATGTGTATCTGTACTTCCATCAGACCTCCCAAACTTCCAGCTCCCTGGCCTAAGCTCCTCCAAAGCCCGACTGGCAGCACAGTTTGTTTTCTGTAATTCTCTTTAGGACTATAAATGCCATCCTAATGTATTCATGCATGGGTGGTGTTTTTTTGTTTTTTTTTTTTCTTCTTCCTTTCTTGGAGCAGGCGTTTGAAAAATGAACTCCTGGAAATTCGAAGGAAAGGGGCAAAGAAGGGCAGCCAGCGCTACGGTGAGCGGACCTGTGCCCGCTGCCAGCAGAGCCTGGGCAGGCTGGGCCCAAGGGCCAATACATGCCGCAGCTGCAATCATCTGGTGTGCAAAGACTGCCGCCGGGTGAGCCCCAACGGCAGCTGGAAATGCAACGTCTGCATAAAGGAAGCGTGAGTCTAACCTCCTTAGGGGTGTTTTGCTTCTGAGTTGTTTGATTGCAGGAGGGTGGTTTCAGTAGGGAGTTGTGGAGTGAATTTTTATTTTATTATTTTTTTGTGTGTGCCGGTTTTATATAGGAGGGTGGGGGTAGGGCTGAACGGCTGAATTGGTTTTAATAAGGAGATGACTATATGAAAACTTGGAACAAAGTCCGTGTTCTCAGCTTTCCACAAAGTAAAAAGCATAGTTTGAACTTTTTTTTATTACTTGCAGAGATTTAAAGAAGTCCACTGGTGACTGGTTCTATGACCAAAGAGTGAACCGTTTTGCCAACAAACTTGGGAGTGACTTGGTGAGGATGTCCCTCAGACGGAAGCCTCCAGGTAAGCAGGAGGCGTTATTAATCCACTAATAGTTCCAATGATTTGGGGCATTCTGAAGTTTTAGTAGTGTGCTTTGGTTGGTGAGAATACTGCTGACTCCTGCATTGTACGATTTTTTTTAATTTTTTTCTTTTTTTTTCTTTTTTTCTTTTGCTCTGCCCAGTTGTGAGAGAGTTTGTGTATTTCTTTTGTTGAGATTCTGGATCAAAGTGGAAGATATCCTATGATTTTAGACTTGTTTGCAGGTGCTCAGAGTTCCCCCAGTAATTGACGCAGGCCGATAACAGTAAAGTGCGCTTAGCTGAGTGCACTGTTTATTCCTGGTTGGATGCGCGTTTTGGACGCATGTCCACAACCCCTTATTCAATAAGGGGGTTCAGCATGTCCAACCCCCCCCCAAAAAAAAAAAACTAAGCGTTCATCACACGCAAATGTATTTTGAGGCTATTAGTCATTCGCCCCAGATACCATTTAAAAAAAAAAAAAAGTTAGTCTGATCCACACATTTTACGCTCAGAGCAGCCTGAAAAAGTGTACAGAAAAGCAGAAAATACTGCTTTTCTGTTTATTCTCTGACTTAATATCATGGTGGTATTAAGTTGGAGTAACCAAAGGTTAAAAAAAAAAAGTGTGCTGTCGGGTTAGGAAATGGGCATTCATAAAATTGAGCATCCGTTTTCCTAAACCGCTGCCAGCCACCTCTTCAAGGAGGCACTAGGGGTGCACAACTCTCCCTAGCGCCTCCTTTTAGCACAACCCCTCATTCGTCTGCTGTATCGCGTGCCCAGGAGAGGAGTATGTTTGTGCGTTGAACGAGCGGGCGCCGAAAACGCACAAATATGGCCTTACTATATCAGTCTGATTCTGTTTCCAGTGGAATTGCTAGGATCATTCAACTACAAAGAGGAATGTGTTCAATGATCACATAAACAGCATTATTTACTCTGTGATGGGGGCTAATTCATGAAGATCTATTTTTTTTTTGTGCCTATTCATTGTGATGGTAAATGGAACTCTCTCTGAAGAGAGAGCGGTTTTAAGCGGTGTACCACAAGGATCGGTTTTGGGACCGGTCCTGTTCAATATCTTTGTGAGCGACATTGCGGACGGGATAGAAGGTAAGGTTTGTCTTTTTGCGGATGACACTAAGATCTGCAACAGAGTGGACACGCCGGAAGGAGTGGAGAGAATGAGACGGGATCTAAGGAAACTGGAAGAGTGGTCAAAGATATGGCAGCTGAGATTCAATGCCAAGAAGTGCAAAGTCATGCATATGGGGAGTGGAAATCCGAATGAACTGTATTCGATGGGGGGGGAAAGGCTGATGTGCACGGAGCAGGAGAGGGACCTTGGGGTGATGGTGTCTAATGATCTGAAGTCGGCGAAACAATGCGACAAGGCGATAGCAAAAGCCAGAAGAATGCTGGGCTGCATAGAGAGAGGAATATCGAGTAAGAAAAGGGAAGTGATTATTCCCTTGTACAGGTCCTTGGTGAGGCCTCACCTGGAGTACTGTGTTCAGTTCTGGAGACCGTACCTTCAAAAAGACAAAGACAAGATGGAGGCGGTACAGAGAAGGGCGACCAGGAAGGTGGAGGATCTTCATCGGATGACGTATGAGGAGAGATTGAAGAATCTAAATATGTACACCCTGGAGGAAAGGAGGAGCAGAGGTGATATGATACAGACTTTCAGATACTTGAAAGGTGTTAATGATCAAAAGACAACGACAAACCTTTTCCGAAGGAAAAAAATCAGCAGAACCAGGGGTCACGATTTGAAGCTCCAGGGAGGAAGATTCAGAACCAATGTCAGGAAGTATTTCTTCACGGAGAGGGTGGTGGATGCCTGGAATGCCCTTCCGGAGGATGTGGTGAAGACCAGAACTGTGAAGGACTTCAAAGGGGCATGGGATAAACACTGTGGATCCATAAAGTCAAGAGGCTGCCAATGAAGAGTGGGTGACTCGCCAGAATGACGGCTACTGCCTGGAGTCAATACCCTTATTAAATAAACATACACAGGCTTACTGTGACTCCAAAATCGCTCTAAGCTTCAACAGCAAGAGGAAATGTGGAAAAAAGGATTCACACTCACAAAGAGGGGAGTAGCTGGCTTGTTACGGCGGTTACTACCCCAAACCAAATGTGCCTGATACTTCACTTTCGATGCATATCCAGCATAGCTCTCTGCTTCAACGGCATGGGAGAAGAAAATCAACCAATAAGGGCTGTATAACAGTCTGGGTAAAACAAATAAACATGGGTGCAGATTGCTTATTGCGGCGGCTTCTACCCCTAACTAATCAAGCTAGATATTTCACTTGGATGCAGCTCCATCACTGCTCTCTACATTAAAGGTGGGGGTGGAAGGGAAATAGAACCAAGAGCTAAGAGAAACAGATAAGTATGAGAGAGAAAATTTGCGGGGCAGACTAGATGGGCCATTTGGTCTCCTTCTGCCGTCATTTCTATGTTTCTATGTTTCTATGTTTAAACAGATAACATTATATACAGAATCATTCCCTACTTCAGTTTATAGACAATGGTGGTCAATAATGTGCTGGAGAAGGGTCTTGTTAGCCACTGGGTGAGTTATTTTATGGAAAAGATGTCTTGAGTGCAGCAGAGCAGGTGAGAGCTGAGAAAACTGGTATTACATGACTAGCAGTGACCACCTACCCTATGAACTAGCATGAGTGTGTGGATCCCAAGAGTTTTGGAGTAATGAGTGGCAAATTTTACCAAGGGCGGAGAAGTTTCTACCCATCAAAGTAAGTTATTTACAAAATAGAGAATGCATTTTGGGTTTATGATCACTTTCATCCTGACACTTTGGAAACCTACATAAAACCTCTGGGGGAGGGAAAACCCATGTAGTAAATTTCCAGTGTCTGGGTGTCATGAAAGATAGTTCTTCCTTCTCACCTTGGGGTAGCTTGCTGAGGGTCGCATAGCAACCATCTTAGTTCTTCTGTATCTCAAATCTGAGGCAGAACTGCTGACTTAATAACTGTGTGCATACGTTTTCTGCAAGCTTTGCAGGTTTGTGACGAACCAAAGCTTTGGGACCAAACATAAGAATAAACACTCTTTTTTTTTTTTTTTAAAGCTGGTATGTAAATATGTGTGTATTGTTTGTTTCCAAAAATGTCTGGCACCATTTTGACCAGCAGCCCTGGAAACTGAGCCAGAAGTGGCAGGGATGTCTTTACTGTAACGAGTCCCCCTGCTACTGTGTTACTTGCTTCCTTTAATTAACCCTTTGGCACTGATGATACAGGGAGCATACCTGAGCTGGAAGCTGGTAATGCTGTTGTGCCGCCTACAAAACTCTAGCAGTTGATACCCAGGGGTGTAAGTTGTGGCATGAACCAATGCAAGGGGGATACTTTGAGACAGAGGGAAAGGGGCTGCTAATCTGAGCCCACAATCTTTCCTAGTTTTTGTTTGTCATTGCTGAAAATGACCCATCTGATAGCATAATGCTAAAATGGTGCCCCAGAGTTAAAATAAAACAATGTACACATCTTTATTAATTTATTTTTAATATACATGAACATGTTCATCTGTGTACTCTGGATTTGAAGTTGAACTTCCTTCACTGCTTTCTCTCCATATTCTATCAAATGCAATTTTTTCTTTCTTCTCTCACAAGCTCACAAAAGAGAGACGATTGGACAGGCTCTCCTCCAACAGGGACAGATCGGTGAGCCAAAACCTACAGCCAAACAGGGGCAGCAGGGCCCTCAAGAGCAGAAGAAGGGTCCCAGGTAATTAGGAGCTGATGCAATGGAAGATCTTTGGTAGCGGTGAGAGTCGTTCTCTTGGGGTGACATGTAAGAAGGAAGAAGTCATCCCTTTTTAACTCTGGGTATCTGCTGTCACCCAGAATAGGTCACATTCGAAGTGATGTAATTCAGGTCATCAAGATGTTTTTTCTTTTACAGCGGGGACTGTGGACCTCTTTTCATCCTCAAATGTTTTTGCAGACACCCTACATGCTTTTCTTTTGCATGACATAAAATAAATGAGATGCATTTTTTTTTTATATTTAAAATTTATTAATTTAACCATAACCAACTTTGGATATCTATACATCAAGCAAATATCAATAAGAATCATTGGTTATCGAACAACCTTCCGACATCAACATTTATAGATTATACATTGTACAATCCCTCCCCACCCAGGACAATGGACACAGGCACGTAATTTAAAGATTGTTGTGGTTTGCCATAGTTCAAATGTAAGCATGGCTTAAGAAAAGATACTAAATGTGCATTCTATATGTCATGAATGATTCTGAGCCTTTAATATTAAATAATGCCTACTGAACTAAACTGAATACATAAGGAGGGAAATTTGTCCTCATAATTGAAGGCTGAGGCCAGCAATGGCCTCAACCTACTACTCCAGCTGCAATAGGGAAAGGGAGGCAAGTTAAACAACAAAAAAAAAACAAAAAACCAAACAAAAACAATTCCAGGCTGGCCACTTATTGGTGTCTATTTTTCTGCCAGATCATGCTAAGCGCAGACTTGCAGTTTTCAAAGGGAAACTGCCCACAGGGTTTTTTGTACCTGTGTACTTTTCATCTCCTTTGAAACAAGTGCAAAGCGTGCACATGAAAGTGTGCATGAGGATTTTGAAACTAAACATGTACATGTACTTTCCATCCACCAATCTAGCCTGGCTTTTTTTTTTTCCCTTTGCAAATAACAGTATGCATGCTGTTCAGTGTAGATAGTCTTACCCTAGTGGCAGGGAGCAGCAATTTTCAAAGGGGCTTTTTATATAAATTCTGAAAACAAATTCCCTTTTAGCCTGCTTTTCTTTTATACTTTTTTGATTCTTATACATAAGATTTAAAAAATATATATATTTTTAGAAAAAGCAAACAGCCTGCTTTTCAAAGGGAAGAACACAAAATCTCCATGTTTGTGTATCCCCCCCAATAACTTCTTTTTTTTTTTTTTTTTTTCTTTTCATTCCTTTTCAGTCTCTGGCGGTCAATTCTCCCTTCATTCCTCTGGACCATGGTGGTCCTCTGTTCCTCTTAATCTCTGGCCCAGCATGATTCCTGGGGATCCTTTCCTTCTCTTCCCCAGTCTCCGGTGGTCCTCCCTTCCTTCCCTGATAGGCTGCCATCTACTCTTCCCCCCCCCCCCCCCCCCCTTAAGCAGGCCAATCATGGATTCCTTTCTCCCTCTTAAACATCTTCTTCCTTCATTCCTGTTTCTTTCCTTCTCCCCTCTTTTCTCTCATACTGACAGTTTCCGTTTCCTCCTTTCAGTCATTCTACTCACTTTTTTGGTGCAGCTCTCTCCTCTCCTCTCTCTGTCAGGCCAGTGGCAGAGTAGGAAACGTTTCTCAGCACTGTGATCACCCTGCTTCCCGCAGTGGCTTCTGAGAGCTGCGATTGGCCCCGCTCTTCCCCACATCCACACGGTGCAGCAGTGGGGCTTATGACCTGCTCAGGCTGCAGTCTGTTCCTCTCTTCCCTGCCTCTGCTGGAGATGCAGGAGTGAGGTTTGAGGCTCAGTAAAAATGGCCTTTCTCTGTCACATCCCCTCCTAGCCTGCAGCAATGTGGGCTGAGGTTTCCAAGGCAGCAGTAGGTCTCATTCTCACTCTCCCGGCCTGTGGAAACAGCTCAACTAATTACAGGCAGCAGCAGCCCAGCTTAACTTTCTTGCACCCCTTCTGGTGGACCTCCAGGGATGGTCTTGTGGACCCAAGGTTGGGAACCACTGTTTTATAGGATGAAAAAGAAGTGAAGCAGGGAGAAATGCCTTATTTTTAGCTCCTGGTGCAGGGACGGTTTTCTTGCTGTGAAGCACATCCTTGATAATTATAACTTCAGAGATTCCTATCTCTGACCAGTTTGAGGCATTCCAGCTTTTACTAATTAGCGAAACACTAATAGATAAGTAGCTGTGCCTCACTGAATAAACAAAGGCTGCTGGACACATGCAGTCTTAGAAATTCCTTAGTCAGTGAATAGTACTAACCATCTAAATGCAAATTACAGAAACCACCTTAGTACATCTGAATCCAGGAGTTCAAAGCACAGGCACCAACCCCCCTGCTTCTCTGCTGGGAGGTATCTGAAGTAGTCACTATTTAACGACATCTCAGATGCAACTGACTTAACTATCTATCTTTGTACATATATCCAGCCTTTTTAGCTCAGAAGGGTTAGTGAAAGCAGCAGTTCACAACAAATTATAAATTGAAATACTATAAAATACAATTCATGAATATTCAGTAAATAGTGTAAAAGAATGCATCAAAGCTAGACAATTTTGATTCCTGAGGGTCCTCTACCTTCACCTCCTCAATGCACCTATGTGGTTTTAAACTGAATCATATTTAATCTCCATTTCCCTGTGGTTCTCTTTTTGTAGCTTGCCTGCTGGAAGCATAGATCCCAAGGAGCAGAAGAGTGACACAGAATCCATGGAGCAAATGAGCCTGAGCAGTTACAAATCTGATTCCAAGAAGAGCACACCAGTCACGTCCAGGTGATGGAAATTCTATTTTATTTAATAGCTTTTATATTCTGCTTATATTAGATGCACCATTTTAAGCGGATAACAAATAAATAAATACAGCAATAAACAATACACAATCAAAATCATAAGAAGAAAACGCCTGTCCAAACAAATGAGCCTTCAGTTGTTTCTGAAATATCTTAGTTGGAACTAGTACACAAGTCCTGTGTGGCAACTATTCCATAAGGATGGCCTAATAATCTAAATGGCTCTTTTTGCAAGTGACCTGAAGGTGTGAAGTATCTTAACTGAAGGAATTTTCAATAGACTCCTATTGGAGGAATGCAGTGGTCGAGAAGGAACATAACATAGAAATGATGGCAGAAAAAGACCAAATGGTCCATCCGGTCTGCCCAGAAAGCTTATAATAGTATCTGCTGTGCTATACAAGTCACCCTCATGCTTATCAGTTTCCCAGCCCCATCAAAGACCAGGTGCTTGTTGGTTGCTGTTTGAGTCCAACTCTCCATTACCTCTTGTCATTGAAGCAGAGCGCAATGTTGGAGTTACATCAAAAGTATCAGGTTTATTGGTTAAGAGTAGCAACAGCCGCATCAGCAAATTACTCCCATGCTTGTTTTCCCAGACCGTAAAATTCAACGCCCTTGTTGGTTGCTGTCTGAAAGTTTATTCTCTGCATTTATTTGTTCCAGAGGGAGAGGTAATTTGCCTTTAGCAATCCCTGAGAAGGAACTGAGCCCTGCTCAGGGCCCATTGCTCTGACCACTAGGCTACTCCACTCCATATGCCTCCAGTTCTTCGGGAAGATCCAGGAGAGCCAACTAGTGCCGGCAAGACGCATGCTGCAGCTTCTGGGGCACATGGCCGCAACCGTCCCATGTCACCCTGTTCGCCCATCTGCATATGGGCCGAACCCAGTGGTCCCTGCGCTCTCAATGGCAGCAGGCCACCCAAGACCTCCAGGTCCACATCCAGGATTCCCTGGCTCGTTGGAGATCCCCCATCCAATCTGGAGCAGGGATTGCTATTCCAGGCTCCCCCCAACCCAGATTATACTTAGAACATAAGAACATAAGAAAATGCCATACTGGGTCAGACCAAGGGTCCATCAAGCCCAGCATCCTGTTTCCAACAGTGGCCAATCCAGGCCATAAGAACCTGGCAAGTACCCAAAAACTAAGTCTATTCCATGTAACCATTGTTAATGGCAGTGGCTATTCTGTAAGTGAACTTAATAGCAGGTAATGACTTCTTCTCCTCCAAGAACCTATCCAATCCTTTTTTAAACACAGCTATACTAACTGCACTGACCACATCCTCTGGCAACAAATTCCAGAGTTTAATTGTGCATTGAGTAAAAAAGAACTTTCTCCGATTAGTTTTAAATGTGCCCCATGCTAACTTCATGGAGTGCCCCCTAGTCTTTCTACTATCCGAAAGAGTAAATAACCGATTCACATCTACCTGTTCTAGACCTCTCATGATATTAAACACCTCTATCATATCCCCCCTCAGTCGTCTCTTCTCCAAGCTGAAAAGTCCTAACCTCTTTAGTCTTTCCTCGTAGGGAAGTTGTTCCATTCCCCTTATCATTTTGGTAGCCCTTCTCTGTACCTTCTTCATCACAATTATATCTTTTTTTGAGATGCGGCGACCAGAATTGTACACAGTATTCAAGGTGCGGTCTCACCATGGAGCGATACAGAGGCATTATGACATTTTCCGTTACCACAGATGTGTGTCACCTAGGTTGGGGAGCCCACGTAGACTGCCTCCATATCCAGGGTCTCTGGGACTGCCCAAGAAGCCCATTTTCAGATAAATGTCTTGGGAGCTGCGGGTGATCCAGTATGCACCGTGGGCCTTCCGGTATCACCTGGCCAACCTCATTCGGACAGACAACCAGGTTGCCATGTGGTGCAAGGGGGTACCAGATCTTTCCTCTGTCAGGAGGCGGTACAGATCCTGGTCCTGGATTCTGGCTCAGGGAATGTTGCTCTGGGTGGTCTACGTCACAGGGCAGATAGTCTGAGTCACACCACCTGATCTCAGGAGTGGTCCCTGAAGCAGGAGGTAGAGGATCAAATCTTTGGTCTCTGGGGAACCCAGGACATGGATATGTTTGCCGCCCCCTGCAACAAGAAGGTTCCTCTTTCTTTCTTTTTTTTTTTTTTCTTCACTTTTTATACCAAATCCTAACATTGTTCAATGGACAGAAGTGTTTACAGTTCATAAAAATCCAGGTCCAACAAATTCTATATTTAAACATGAATTTAATATTTTTAGTATATTTTGAAATCTTCCCAAATATCCTACAATAAATAGAAAAGAACTTTATTTCTTTAGTTGTATAACCAAAGAATTTTTTTGCTATGTTTATCTAACAATGTTGTCTATTAAACTTATTTTCAATGAGGAATAATCTCTGCATTGCCTTCTATTGAACGTTGACATATCTGAACAACTGTTTATTATGAATATTCTACTCTTTAATTCCTGAAATGACATCTTTTCTCCAATAAACCAGAACCCTATTAAAGCCAAAAAAATGTAACTACTTTAGCTAGTTTTTATTTTCTTTTACCAAGGGAGAAATGGTCATTGGTGTTTTTTTTTGGGGGGGGGGGGGGGTGTAGTGTGTGTGTGTGTGTGTGTGTGTCTTTTTCGTTGTTTTTAATAGCTGCATGTATCATGGGTTATGATTACTGAAGTTCATTAGTTTTTTGTTTTTTTTTTTGTTTCCAGGAGAAACTCTTTAGAGAAAGCCGGCACCCCTCAGGGTGGAAGGAGAAATCTTGGACCTTCTGGAGCAAATGTTGGAACACTTACAGTTCCTGTCCGCTCCAGAGACCATTTGTCTGATTCAGAAGGGGTAGGTTCTTTATCCTTAGAAAGGGGGAAGTGTCATGTAATAAATGTTAGCTGGAGTAATGTTCTCAAGGATCTGAGTGCATCCTGTTGAGGGCCCCCCCTCCCAACTTCTGTTTTTGTTCCCAGGAGCTCCGTCTGGGAAGTCGGAGTGCGGGATCAGCCGATGAAAACGAAGCTATGTTTGAGAGAAATCCCAAACGCATCCTAAAGCCTTCAGGTAAGTGGGACCATTTTTTTTTTCTTGAGTTGTTTGATATGGGGATTGTCTGAGCCTGGAAGAACACATCTTTAATGTAAACCTGTTTTTTCTTGTCTTGTTGGCTTTTTAGATTACAGCAAGTCTGTGATGGATCTGCGCCCTGGAGAAATGGAGAGCGAGGGAGTCTCTATGGGAGACCGAAGCAAGTCTGTTCCAGGACTTAATGCTGAAATGGTTTGTATACCAGGCTTAAATTCAGTCTTACGTGGCTAATAAAGAACTTTTTCCTGTAATTGCAACTCAAAACCTGAACCATGCAATTGCTTTGCAGAAGTATTCATAAGAGTTGAACTGCTGATTAGAGTACATTTTAAATAAGAGACAGTATTGAAGGGCCTCTTTTCCCCTTCTGGATGCATTGTATTTTCTTGGAACTTCTATAAATGAAATTGGGCAATTGTCAACCAAAACTAACCACATTCATTTCACTGGTTTCTCAATGGAACCTTTTAACTTCTCATTACATATCAAACCAGTTGCATTTGATGCCATTAAAGTGAAATAGGAGTGAGGCTAGGGACGTTCCAAATCCCTCTGAGGATTTAGTTTCAAGGGGCAAAGGAATATCCTGTAGCTTTTTCCCTTTTTATAATAGGTATAACACATTCATCCAAAATCTTCTTTTTTTTTTTTTTTTTTTTCGGTGAGGAAGTCAGAATTCTGATTTAAAGTCTATCATTTAGTAGGTATCGTAACTTCCTTTCCTTGAATCCTTGTTACACCAGTCCAGATGTGAGTTTTCTCCCCTTACTAGCAGATAAAGACAGGGCATACCTTTTTCTGTGACATCACTGGTAATTACCATGGTACAGCTCCAGCAAAATGTCAGTTTTTAATGCCGTAGCTTTGATGTAAGAATACTAAGATTGACACTCTTAAATATTTATATAATGTGAAACACTTAACATAGGATCGTTTCTTTGGCATCTCCTAACTTTTGTGTTGGATTAATGAAGAGGAAGAAAGAGGAAATGAAAAGTAAGCCTCCAGTTGCCTCTTAACAATTTTTTTTAAACGAGGAGTACACCCCTTCAAAGTGTGCAGGCACAACTTCCCAGGAGGGTCCTGGACTGACTTTAGGAGGATTCAAGAAAAGGAAATTATCAGGTAAGACTAAATTTCTCCGGTCTTATGCTGCTACAAAAATCCAGATGTTTGGGAAATACCCAAGCCCAATTAATCTGGTAGGGAGAAAGTCAAGGCTGCCCGGAACACCAGCTTCAAAGACTGAAATGTTTAGTCGAAAGAATGTAAGAAAAACCAACTGACCAGCTTACCAAATGTTCTCAGGGCCAGATGCTCCGCCAAAGAAGAAATTTTGGCCTTTCACTGAATTTGCCCAAAAACTTCAGAGGTTGCTAGCCTTTCAATAAATCTGAATAGAGTGCTTTTTTTTATTTTATTTTATTTTTTAAACCATCTAACTAAAGACACTTTATTTAGGCATTGTATGTAGTCATTCCAAAAGATCACAACGGTTTACAAAAGCAACAATCGTATTATAGGTCCAACACAATATCTGAAACACGTTGACTAGAGGACTAAGAGTGGTTATTTGAGAAGTTCCATTTCAGTAACCTTCACATATTAGTAGTGAGTTGTCTTAATACACTTTATAACTCTCATTACTTATCACTCATTCTTCTGACATTGTTTTTTATTTTGTGGTTATCTGCATATTGATATAGTATGTTAGATCATATGCATTTTTGAAGAGCCAGCTTTTTAGCTCACATTTGAAACTTTCTGATATCAGGCAGTAAAGTCTCTGATAGAGAATTCCACAGCTTGGGGCCTGCTGTGGAAAACGTTAGGTCTCTTATTTGTGTTAGATTGTGTACTCCGTGTTGGAGGCACAGTTAATAGTTTTGTTTTGCGATCTTGTCATTGGCTGTGGGGTGCATAGTTGGACTGTCATGCCTATTAGGCATGGGTTTCTGTCGATAATACTTTATAATGGGTTCTGGATTGTACTGGCAGTAGTGCAGTGCTATCAGTGAAGGGGTCATGTGGTCAAATTTTCTTGCCCTATTAAGTCTTGCTGAGGCACTTTGTTATTACTGTAATGGTTTTAGTAGTCCTGAAGGTAGGCCTGGTATTAGGCAGCCTGTGGACAGTCTGCCTCCCGACTCTCCCGTGAAGGGGTATGTTCAAGGTGCATTTCAGGGGGTGAGGGCGCCTTTATTGAACCGCCACCTTTTATACCTCGGGGAAGGGCTCCCTGATGAATTTCAAAGCTGTTCCCGTCCCGGGAATGTGCATCAGCGGTGGCCATTTTAGGTATTTCAGATGAAACACTTCCTGCTTCTCCGGGGGCTGGGGATCCGATTTTTTTTTTTTTTTCCCCCCCCGATTTGAGCCCGGTTCGTGCTCGGGGGGGTGGCTCAGACCCCCCCCTCACCTCTCCCGCCCCCTCCCCCCTTCCACAAAAAAATCAGCACGGACCTGTTTTTCATCGGATTTTGTGCTTTTATTACATGAGTCTTATTTAGCAAGTTTACAAAGGGAAGTAGACCCCCCCCTCAGTGGTTTCCCTCCCCCTGTGCGGTCTCTTGATATGGTTCAGGACCCGCAGGGTCCAGTTGGGGTTCGGGTGGTTCCGGGTGTTCCCCCTCCCCCAGCAGGACCTCCCCCCGCTTCCCTCTGACCCGCTTGATTTAGGGGATATTGATACTACAACCCAAGCCCCCCCCCCGCTGGAGGTTGATGACCCCTGCGCTTATTTCAGTGGGAAGAATTGGAGCCCCTTATTCCCTTCGTTCTCCAAGAGTTGGGAATTGATGCCCCACCAGATGACTCTGTGGCAGCTGCAATGACACCAAATGCGGACCCGGTCCTGGCGGAACTCGGGGCGTTACCGCGTACTTTTCCATTTCACCCTATGCACCGCCTGCTTCTCCTCAGGGAATGGGAGTCCCCAGAGGTGAGTGGGCCTCCGAGTTGGTAGGGCTATGGATAAGCTATACCCGCTCCCTGAGGACTGCCTGGACATGTTAAAAATCCCTAAAGTAGATTTTTCTGTCACTGCTGTTACAAAACGTACTACCATTCCCGTGGTGGGCGCTACTGCATTGTGAGATGTGCAAGACCGTAAGCTTGAATTTTATTTGAAACACATTTTTTAGGTCTTAGCGGGCGGAGTCCGGGTGACTATTTGCAGCAGTCTCATGCAGCGGGCAAGCCTTAGGTGAATGCAACAGTTACTCAGCACCCAGGACCTCCCGTCTGTGGAGGCTGAGTGTTTAGAGGGTGCTAAAGCCTATGGTGCCGATGCCCTTTATGACTTGCTTCGGGTCTAAGCTAAGGCTATGGTTTCTGCGTTTTCGGCCAGGCGTCTTCTCTAATTATGCAATTGGTCCGCTGATGCTTCTTCCAAGGCTCAGTTGGGCACTCTTCCTTTTAAGGGCAAGTTGCTTTTTGGTGAGGACCTGGAACAGCTTATTAAGTCCTTGGGTGAAAACAAAATCGATAAGCTGCCAGAGGACCGACCCAAACAGTCGAAGTCTTTTTTTTCCCCGACTTGCTCTCGCTTCAGGGGGAACCGCCGTTATGCTAGCAGAGCCCGCGACTCCTTTCCCAGGGGAGGCGTGTCTTGGTCCCATTCCTTTCGTGGCCGTCGGGGTTTCCGAGATGGCCATCAGCAACTCACTACCGCTAAATCAGCTCCCCAATGAAATTCAGCCGGTCCATTCCTCCGAACGAAACTTAGGTGGGCTTCTTTCTCTGTTTCTCGAGGAGTGGGCCAAAATCACTTCCTATCTCTGGGTCCTCGATGTGATAGAACACGGCTACGCATTAGAGTTTGCCAGGTACCTGCCGGATCCTTATCCTTGCGGCCTTTCCAAACGGCCTGCGGTCTGTCACACCCTTTTGAGACTTCAGGATTTGGGAGCGATCCTTCCGGTTCCGGTGCAAGAACAAGGCGCCGGCCAGTATTCAATTTGCTTCATTGTTCCCAAAAAGGACGATTCCTTTCGCCCCATTCTGGATCTCAAAAGGGTCAATCAGGCCCTCAAGGTTCCCCGTTTCAAGATGGAAACTCTGCGGGCAGTAATTGCGGCGGTCCGTCCCAGCGAGTTCCCCTCTTCCCTAGATCTCATGGAGGCTTATTTTCACATTCCAATTCTTCAGGAACATCAAAAGTTTCTTCGTTTTCAGATCCTAGGCCAGCACTCCCAGTTTCGGGCTCTCCCATTCGGTCTTGCCACCGCCCCCCGCACTTTCACCAAGACCATGGTAGTCGTTGCGGCAGCTCTCCGTCGGGAAGGGATCTTAGTCCATCCTTACCTGGATGATTGGTTGATAAGGGCCAAGTCCGCCACTCTCTGCACGCTCGCGGTAGACAGAGTTTTAGCACTTCTCACATATCTCGGCTGGATAGTCAACTACTCCAAAAGCAGTCTTCGGCCCTCACAAGAGCTAGAATTCCTGGGCACTCTTTTTTTCAACACTCGGGTCGAGAAAGTTTCTTTCAGACGTGTGAACACTCAACTTGATCGATCAGTTGAACACTTTAGTCACTCTTCCGCTTCCCATGGCATGGGATTACCTGCAGGTTCTAGGGACCATGGCTTCCACAATCGATCTCATCCCCTGGGCATTTTGATCATATGCGTCCCTTACAGAGAGCATTGTTGTCCCGTTGGAAGCCGAAGTCGGAACAGTATCAGGAGATTCTCCCTCTCTCCGACTCTACCATCGTCAATATACAATGGTGGTTCTCCCCGGCTCACCTTCTCAAGGGGATGCCTCTTTTGACTCCCTCCTGGGTCATAGTATCGACGGATGCCAGCCTCTCCGGATGGGGGGCTGTCTGCCAATCCCATGTGACTCAAGGTTTCTGGTCCCTGTCCCAGTCTCGGTGGCACATCAATTGTCTAGAAGCCCGAGTGGTTTGCCTGGCCCTCAAGTTTTTTCTTCCTCTGATTCGCCACAAAGCGGTCCGAGTGCTATCAGACAATTCCACCACGGTGGCTTAGATAAATCGACAAGGGGGGACTTGAAGTCGTTTAATGGCGCTAGAGGCCAGCAAGCTTTTTCTCTGGGCAGAGAGGCACTTGAATCGCCTGGCGGCTTCCCACATAGCAGGCAAGGAGAATGTCCAAGCAGACTTCCTCAGTCGACATCTCGATCCTGGCGAGTGGGAGTTGTCAGACGTAGCGATGGATCTAATCGTGCGCAGGTGGGGTCCCCCTCACCTAGACCTCATGGCGACACTAGCCAACGCCAAAGCTCCCCGGTTCTTCAGCCTGTGGAAGGAGCATTGCTCAGAGAGTGGATGCACTGGTTCTTCCCTGGCCCTCCGATGTTCTTCTTTACGTGTTCCCACCGTGGCCGTTAGTGGGGAAGGTTCTTAGGAGAATAGAGCTCCATCGCGGACCAGTCATTCTCGTGGCCACCGAATGGCCCCGACGGCCGTGGATCGCAGACCTAGTGAATCTCACTGTGGAAGGCCCTCTTCGTCTTGGTCATCTGCCCCATCTCCTGCGTCAGGGTCCCATATTTTTCAACCAGGTGGATCGCTTTTGTCTAGCAGCATGGCTTTTGAACGGAGACATTTGAGACGCAGAGGATATAAGGAAGAGGTCATTGCTACCTTCCTTAGGGCTCGTAAGCAGTCAACTTCGCTTACCTATGTCAGGGTCTGGAAGGTTTTTGAAAATGTCTGCGAGGATTTGGGCATTTTCCACTCGTTCCCCTTCTGTTGCGGTGATACTTTCTCTCTTCTTCAGCGAGGTTTCTCCAAGGGTCTTTCGGTCAGCACCCTGCGTGTTCAGGTCTTGGTTCCCTCCTGGGTTCCATTGAACCCAGGAGGGAACCTCCCTCCTAGGTTCCATTGAAGGTCGGCCGGTAGCCTCTCAGAGGCACTAAGCATCTAAAGCCGCCTATCCGGTCTATTTGTCCTTCATGGAGTTTAAATTTGGTTCTTTGAGCTCTTTGTATGGCTCCGTTCGAACCTCTTCGTCGTGCCACTCTCAAAGACTTGACTCTCAAGACTGTTTTCCTGGTTGCTATCTGTTCAGCCAGGAGAGTGTCCGAGCTTCAAGCTCTATCTTGTAGAGTCCCTTTTCTTGCGTTTTTCGGACTCTGGCGTCTCTCTCAAGACGTGCCTTCTTTCTTACCTAAGGTTGTTTCGTCTTTTCATATTAACCAGTCCGTTGAACTTCCCGCTTTTTCTCCAGAGGATATCGCAGCCTCTGGTGGTGGTGATCTTCGTCATCTAGAACTTAAACTAGTCTTATTGTGTTATCTTGAGGTCACCAATGATTTTCGTGTCTCTGATCATCTTTTTGTCCTGTGGGGTGGACCCAACGGGGAAGCAAGCTTCTAAAGCTACGATCGCTCGCTGGTTGAAGGATGCAATTTCCTCTGCTTACATTTGCAAGGGCTGAGCAGTTCCTGAAGGCCTAAAAGCTCATTCTTTGCGTTCTCAAGCGACCTCTTGGGCGGAGTCTCAATCTGTGTCGCCGCAGGAAATTTGTAGGGCGGCTACATGGAAATCCCTTCATACTTTTACTCGTCACAACCACCTCAATGTTCAGGCTCCAGTCTTTGGTTCCTTTGGTCGGCAGGTTCTTCGAGCGGGACTATCTGCGTCCCACCCTTTGTAGGGAAGCTTTGGGACATCCCACGGTCTGGACTGATCCTGGTACATACAGGGAAAGGAAAATTAGTTCTTACCTGATAATTTTCGTTCCTATAGTACCAAGGATCAGTCCAGACACCCGCCCATTCTTTTCTGTCCGCTCGAATCTTTTTCCAGGTATTTTTTCTTTTTCCTTCTTATAGGATTTCTTTGATTCTTTCATAGTCTTCCTGGATTTTGCTTATAGGCACCGGAAGCATCGTTACGATGATCAGGGGTAGTTATACAAGAGCGTTTAGTTTACACAGTTCATTCAATTGTACTGTTGTTTGTTGGTTTAAATTACATTTATAGTTATCCTGTTACTTGCTTGATCTTGTACCTTTCTGCTTTGACAATGGGTTATACTGAAGGTTCCTGGGTGGGTTCTGTCCTTATATGGGCAAGCTTCAGAACTCTGGTCTGTCTCCACCTGCTGGAACGGGGGTTTACCCACGGTCTGGACTGATCCTTGGTACTACAGGAACGAAAATTATCAGGTAAGAACTAATTTTCCTTTGAGCCTCTTCTCTCTTGTGAACTACGACATCTCACTTGGAAGGTACTCTTCCTTCTTGCTTTGACGTCTGCTCGCAGGATCAGTGAGCTACAGAACCTACCCCACCTACACGAAATTCCTTCATGACCGGTTGGTCCTTCGCACTCATCCACATTTTTGCCAAAAGTAATCCATGGTGTTGCCTACTTTCTTTCCAAAACCCACTCACATCCGGGTGAGCGGGCTCTGCATTCCTTGGACTGCAAGCGTGCATTAGCTTTTTATTTAGAACGCATTGCAGGCCATAGGAAGTCCACCCAGCTATTTGTCTCCTTTGATAAACTTAAGCTGGGGAACCCGGTGGGCAAGCAGATGCTATCCTCCTGGTTGGCAGACTGTATTTCTTTCTGCTATCAGCAAACAGGTCTTCCACTCCAGGGCCGTGTTAAAGCGCACTCTATTAGAGCAATGGCAACGTCGGTGGCACACCTTCATTCTGTACCTCTTGCTGACATCTTCAGGGCTGCCACATGGAGTTCCCTCCATACCTTCGCAGCTCATTATTGCCTGGACAAGGCTGGCACAAAAGATTCTATCTTTGGCCAGTCTGTTCTGCGCAATTTATTCTCAGCTTAATCCCAGCTTCCTTCCAGCGGCCCGCTGGGAATTTCAGGCTGCCCACTTATCCAAAGCCACCCCTGTTGTTTCTGTTGCACGTATTTGGGTGCTTTTGGTATATTGCGTGGGCATCCTCGGCTCACTATTCACCCATATGGTGAGGGCTACCATCCTGCTTGTTCTGTGAGAAAGCAGAGTTGGTTACATGTAACAGGTGTTTATTTAAGAGCTTTTATATACCAATGTTCATGTACTGGTGCATATCACGTCAGTTTACATAGAACCAAAGTTGGAAATTACATTGAACAAGAAAATTAGAAAATTACATCGAACAGGGAAAATTAAGAAACAAGAAAATTACTTCGAGTAAGAGGGTGCAAATAACAGGGCTAACTTCGTGAGAACTTATAGATAAACATCCTGCTATCCCTGTGTTCTCACGAAACCCACCCGCCACCCCGCGGAGTTGGATATGCTTGCAATTTGTTTTATTTTTCGCACGTACTTTTTACTATACACGAGACTGAAGGGGGACCGCTGGATGTACAGGTGGTGCCAGTCAAAGTTCTAGAAACTTTGACAAAAGTGTTCCATGATTGGGCTCCATCCTGTGATGTCACCCATATGTGAGGACTAACATCCTGCTGTCCTGTGAGAACACCTGTTACAGGTAAGCAACTCTGCTTTCCTAATGAGCCTCTTATAAGGGACTTTGTCAAACCCTTTTGAAAAATCCAGATACACTGTTAGCCAGCTCACCCTTGTCCATGTGTAACCCCTTAAAAAAAAAAAAAAAATCTTATCAGATTTGTAAGACCAGACTTCCCTTTGCTAAATCCATGTTGTCTCTGCCCCATTAATCTGTTTATCCAGATGGCCAGTAATTTTGTTCTTCAAAACAACTTCTGCTATTTTGGCTGGTATTGATGTCAAGCTCACCAGTCTGTAGTTTGCCAGTTCATCTCTGGAAATCTTTTAAAAATGGCCGATAATGTTGACCGACCTTAAGGTCCTCAGGTACCGTAGACTAGACATCTAGTACTTTTTGTATTTTGTTTCCACCTCCCCTAAAAAAAACAAAACAAAAAAAACCCCCCAAAACCCAGCCCTCATGGATTGAATGGTCTTCCAGCACGTTTATGGCTTATGTTTGCCTTTCCTGCTGGCATTTTTCTGAGTGTAGTGCATAATACTGAACTTCTGGCTGACTCTAAGCTGGAGTGATTCCAGTGCTCTCAGCAATTGCTTGTGGTGTTGGCTAAGCAAGCAAACACCACAAGCAATCTTAGGACAGATACAAAGGACAATGGCAAGGTTAACTAGAGATGGTCTGCAGTCTCGCAGCAAACAGTAAGTTGAAGAGGCTGGGTGGGATGTGATCTTTATTTGCTAATTTTGTTCCCATGTGTCTATAACAAGCAGAGACAGAAGAAATCTGTAAAGTCAATTTTCTTCAGACATATAAAGAATATAATATTTTCATCCAAATCTTTAACTGTAATAAAAATGATCCTGAAATTTTTCTGTCTTAAAATTTTCCATACAGTTCCAGAATTGGCTGTTGGATTTTTTTGATCATTTTGTCCAAAGTGTGTTCTGAGTTTTCTCCTATCCCACAAGGGAGAAGAACTTCATTACAAAATCATTATTTGGCACGAATTACTCTCCTTTCTAAATCCATGCTCAGGTCCCAGAAGGTTTACAACCTAAGGGGTGTGTTTACTAAAGGTTTTTCCCCTTTTGTATCTATGGGAAAATTGCTTAGTAAATAGGGTCCTAAGTTGGTACCTGAGGCATTGCAGGGCAGTGTGACTTTCCTAAAGTTTCGAGGAGCAGCAGAAATAGGATATGAGCTCTGTCTTCCTCTGGCTCTCAGCCCATTGCTCTAGTCACTAGCCCACTTCTCCCTCTACAGCAAATGTCACAAGATTAGATTTTTTTTTTCTTTTTGGAGGACAGAGATTGACAGACTGCCATCTTGATGTAAATAACTGAGACTGCAACAAGCATATTAGAATACATTTATTTTTTTTTTTCTCAAGGCTTAAAAAAAAAATTGCACAGCAGTATGTAGATCAGAATAACAAAGCAGATATACTGAATGATGCATCTTTTAAATGGAAACCAATGCCCAATAAACCAAATTCTGTTGTGATATAGAGGATTTCTCTTTAAGGATAGGCTTTCCAAAAAATAAACCTCAAATCTTCTGCCATCTGCTGCAGACTTATGTCCTTCTATCTGCTCAGAGGGCTCATGATTTATTTCTTGCGCCCTAGGATGAGGAAGAAGAAGATATTGATAATCTGGTGGCAATTCATCGAATGACTACTGCAAGGAGCAGCCTACATAGTGGCACCTCCACGGTGAGTCTTCCTGGCACAACAAAGGAGGCTGGGCGAAAAAAAAAAAATCATTGAGTTGTAGCTTGGACATACCTTATCATATTGTGTTGATCATTTTAAATATACAAAGTGCAAGTATGAAACACTTTAATTTTTTGTACAATAAGACTCAACTTTTGTTGGACTGGAAGGGTTGATGCTGTTTGCATGCACTTGTCTGCTTTTCATGCTTATCAGTAAGTATTCCATGGTCTATGATGTAAAATGTATGTAAAATGAGGGACTGCACACCACTTACTTTTACTGACCTGTGCTTGTTCAGTGAGCATGCAAGGGCTGCAGGAGATTAGACAAGCCATGTTTGCTTAACCATGTTACGAGGGATTTCCCAAAACTTAATAAAATGATGGTGAGGAGTCTCAGTATGGTTAAGCTTTACTAGACAAAGGGAAAAGATGCTTGCTAGGAGGGAAGGGGTATTGTCCCTTATTTTCACTTTGCTAGAGAAATCATCATACTTTAATGGTACTGGTAAATTATCCAGAAATAAGACTGGGGTGATCTCTATGAATATAGCGTCTTAACCAGAGTGCTTTAGAATTACATACAGGTAATTTCCGTTAATAGGGAGGCTAAGTTAGCCATTACGTGTGGGGTGACATCTGGTACAAGCAAAAAGTCTAATCTCTCCAAGCAAATAATTTTAAACTCTGAGTAAGGGAGTTCCCATGTGAGCGTTGCCTCTCAATCTGCCTCGGTCTCTTTTTGGGTTTTTTTTTTTTTGTTTTTTTTGTCCGAAAACAGCACAGACATGAACTCATTCTGTCCTAATAATTTTTCTCTAGATATCCCCAAAACCTTTTAAATTTGATATATTTTTTTTAAATTTCAAGTTGCTTTACTTCCTCTGCAACCCCACAACAGCACTTCTTAGTGCTACCAAAAAAATAAGACTTGGCCTTCTTTCATTATATTTGGCCAGAAGTCAATGGTGAGGGGTCTTAAAAGCAGTCTATGGAAAAATTATCTCTTGCCAATGGCATGAACTGTTACCAATACCTCAACCCGGAACGTGACCAGAAGAACTGCTCTGCCTGTGGACCGAGATCCCCACACTCTCAGCATTCTAGGGCACTTTGCATTGAGGAACTGTATAAATCTCTGGAGTTGTAATATCCTTGTCCCACAGTGCAGCTTCATCTGCCTTTCTGGAAAGGAAGTTGAGCAGCAGCTCCTCTAAAATGCCCCCCATCCACTCAGACTGAAGCTGGGTAGATTTCCACCAGCTGCCCTGTATCTAAGACAAAGCAGCATCAATCATTGCAGCCTGCACTGAAGAAACATCTCGCTTAGCGTGTTTGTGCATCGGCACTGGCAATGATGTGGCCATTTTGCACTGCTGGCATAAGCAGCTTAAGTGTTCCCGATTTTGTATAATGCATCGATTCGCCCAATGCATCTTCCCATGGTGCATTGAAGTGCTCTGCACAATGCACCAATGCACCCTGATCCTCGATGCTGCAATGCCACTGAAGCATTTGACTTTGCACACTTATGCTTCTACTCTTCAGTCACACAGTGCTTAGGATCCTAAATCACATGATGCATAGTGCAAGAATGCATGATGCAGCTCTGCATGGCATGCAATGCAATATCGACCAGCACTGGCTTCCTTGACATGTTTCCAAAGACCCATTAAAGCATTCCAAGACATCCAAACACACTACCTCATGAAAGCCTCCACCTCAGATTTCAATTTATCAGGCTGCTTTTCCAACATAGCTCTACACAGCCCTTGCTAGGAGAAGCGGCCAGGTTGCTCCTGCCCCACTCCAGTAAACAGGGAACTCACCCTGCCTAGACTAGTGGCAAAAGGACTTTGCCTGGAGACTGCAGAACCAGTAACCTCTATAGCAGTGATTCTCAACCGGTGTGTCGTCAAGCGCCAGCAGGTGTGTCGCATGCTCCCTGGTCTCTCATTGCTCTTCTCTCCGCTTCCTCCGAGCACTTCCACTGCTGTCATTGCTGCCCGAGTTATCAGAGCGTTCAAACCCAGCCAGATGGGAATGGCAGCAGTGTTCATTGAAGCCAGCAATTGCACCATGGCCTCTTCTTCTTTCGGGCCCGCCCCCCCCCCCCCCCCCCCCCACAAGGCCTGGACGAGGAAGTGATGTGTAGTGGAGCATGCGGAATGAAAAGACCATGCGCCATCGAAAAGTAGCAGCAGCATAGGTCTAGAGCAAGCTCTGAAGCAGCCGGTGATCAGCCAGGGAGACAGCAGCATTAGCCCCCCACGGTCAATGGGATTCTTTTTTTTTCTTGGGCTGAGGGGGTTGGAGGAGAGAATGCTACAACTATATCATTTGTGCTCTGAGGGAGGGAGAGGGAGTGAGCCAGCCAAGTGTATAAGTGAGAGAGAGCATTGTGTGATTGAGAGAGACTGGTCGGGGAGATTGGTATGTGAGACAAACTAGTCCTGGGGGGAAGGGGGGTGTATGTGTGTGAGGACAGCAGCTGCTGCTGCCTCTGATGTGGGCTACTGGCCTGCGAGGGAAAGAAGTAGGAGAATTGCTGGAGAGGGTAAGTAACTGTGGCTTAAGCTCATATTTCTTGATTGACTACCATTTTAAATGGGTATATGTGGTCTGCTGTTTTGAAATATTGTATTAGTGTTGAATGTTTTTAATTGTTAGATGTTTTGTTCATCAGCTCTTTTGAAATGTTTAGTATTAATGTCTGTGGGGGGATCTATAGCAGCTTGGCTTATTCTGTTTTACTAATTGGAGGTGTATTGGTGTTTTAGGGCCTGGCTTAATATTTGTAGTGTTGCCTTTTTATAGGTAGAGTTGTTAAACTTGCATTATGGCATGCACTCAGACTAGTTTGTGTGCATCATTGTAGATCCTAGTACTATGTTATGTGCTATATCTGTCTCCATTTCTCAGTTTTGCACTGCATGCAGAGTGGCTTTTTGGGGTTCCATTCCAGTTTCTGCTCCATATTTGTAATTTGTGGTCTTTCTGTACTTGAAGGTCAGTTCTGTGTGTGTGACTGAAGTGAGATATTTAACTAGCATGGCTTGTTGGTGTGTTCTCAATAGGACATTTCGTTAGTTGTGCACTGATGTCTTTTTGTAAGTAGGGCTATTGTGCCTGGGAGAAGGAGTATGTGTTGCTGCTGTTGAGAACACCAGATTATCTTTTTTGTAATGGTGAGTTGAATGAGGAATGTTCTCCTTCTTTATACCCATTGCTGAAGGTCGGGGGGGGGGTCGTCCTGTGGATGCCAAGTGTACATTTAGCCTTGTGACTATCATGTGTTCAGTGTCTCACATGTGAGAACCATCTATCATGCGTGACCCACAGATAAAAGGTTGAGAACCACTGCTTTTATAGTACCACTTCTAATAGACCACCCATTCTCATGCAGGAGCCTATCCTGGTCTCTGAAGAGGATGTCCCACCACCTATGCCGGGCTAGAGGACTTATCAATCTCCCAACCAAATTGTAGGTTTGGTGGGTTCTTTACCTCTAACCAAGGAGATGGAAGGAATGTTCTAGCCTCTCCTTTTCACTTTCGCTATGGCAGAACCACAAACCGGAGTCCCGATCTCATCATCAGAACCCTTAGAGGCTCTTCATAGTCTATTGCAGTGGACTCTAGTAGGTCAGAGGTTCTAAACCAGGCCACTACTCAATCAGCAGCCCCTACCAGTTCACTTTCTTCACTGGAGTCCTGGATAAGTGAGCCAGTGCCATAAGCTTCAGAAGAAGACTCTACTGGCATACTCTCCAACTCACTCACTCTCCAGACCACGACTCTCCACGAGAGGATCTAGGTTTGAGGAAAATACGGTTATAGCACTGTGTGTTCGTGTCTGCAAAGATAGATTCCCACCCCCATTCTGTGTTCCTTGGCTGCCTTCAAATATTGGATACTCCAGCTGAATCAGTACCCATCCCAATTCATAACATCCTCTGTGTTCTACAGATTAGAATATGGGAAATGCGATAAAGCTGGACATCAAATAGTCTAATCACCAGGCTTTGGTATATTCCAGCTACCTTGCTAATCTATAGTGGTCAAGTCTATCATAAAAAAAAAAAAAAGCGAAGACACGGATTCACTCAAATTCTTCTCCAAAATTAGACCACAAAAGTCTAAAAAAAAACTTTGAAAATTTCTTGCCAAACTGCAATGCTATCTGCTCATATTTCTATCAATTCTATATGGTGAAATATATTCATAACTGCATTCAAAAATTTACTACTTGCTACTGAGCAAGGCAACTACTATTCACAATCACTTCTGGATGCAGAAGGCAATCACCACTTACTTCAATCAGTCTCTAAATCCTTCAATTTCATTTCACATTCCTCCTTAGCCTTCATTAGATCTAGACATACAGCCTGGCTTCCAGCAAGTAGAATCTCCAAGTACGTCCATGAAAAACTAGTGGACCTCCCCTACTTGGGGGGATCATTTTTTTGGCAAAAAGCTCTGGAAGACAGTCACTCAGCTAAAGGACCAAAATTAAGTGGTGCATTTGCTCTTGTCTGTTCTTGAGTAGCCCACCACGGCGTGACGTTACTTCTACCTCTCCAAATGACCATCCTTCCACAGAATACCCTACTGGTCATTTTAGCTCTGTCTGCCACCCCTTCTGGCCAGGCTGTGACAAAAAAAAAATGGCATCAGCAAAAAACCATGCAACAACTAGGGCCTAGCTGTTTTGATCCCTCCAAACAATCTGTTCCTGACTCTCTCCCAGTAGGATAAGAATACAATATTTTGTGGAGGAGTAGCATCAAATCACAAAGGATCCTTGGGTTCTCTGAATTGTGCAGTCTGGGTACCAGTTGTATTTATTCTGGCCACTATCCATTCCTCACTGTCAGCGCTCCACCTAGATGTGTCTTATTTACTGCAGATTCGTCTGGAAGCCCAATCACTTCAACAACAAGCAATAGAGCCAGTCCTAGCAATTAAACATATGTGACATTTCTATTATCAATATTTTCCTTATCTCCAAGAAAATGGGTGGGGCGGGGGGGGGGGATTGTGGCCCATTCTGGACTTGATATTTAAACAAACACATACTCTGATCTGAGAAATACAAAATTAACTCGATCAGCACAATCCTTCCATACATACAGAAGGACGAATAGATGTGTGCCTTGGATCTGAAGGATGCATATGCTTATATACCCATCCACTCTTCTCATTGGTGCTACCTCCACTTTCAGGTAGATTCTTCCTACTAGCAATACTAAATAGTTTGGCCTCTTGTCAGCTCTTGAGGGTCTTTATGAAATGCCTTGCGGTAATGGTAGCTCATCTCAGTCACCAGGAAATACAGGTCTTCCCATAGCTAGGCAACTGGCTCATCACAGTGAAATTGAGAAACATTTTCCCACTCCCTGAGCTGCTTGATAGGTCTTCTGGTCAACTTCGAGAAAATGAGCATGGAGCCCACTTAGCCTCAAATTCATTGAGGCTTGGATAAACTCACTGCAGAAATGCATTCCTGCTTACTTACAGAGCAAATACCATGATGTCACTCATCTGCAATCTTCTTTTCTCCATGCTTCTCAGCCAGAAGGGTCCTCATAGTCCTCTATCACATGGCAGTGGCCATCCATCCATCCATGAGGACCTGTCTTCATATCCGCTAGCTCCAACTGAGCTCCAGTGGAATCAACTAACTCAACCACTTTTCTGTCTGGTGTAAATCATAGTGTCTATGAAATGGGAGATGCAGTAGGGGCTGCACCCCCAAATTCTCAAGGAAGGAGCATCTCTTTTGCTCACTCACCTATCAAGTGGTACTAGTGATGGATGCCTCCACCAAAGGGTGGGGAGCACACACTGGGACTATTTGAACACAGGACGAGCCACTATCTAATCAATCTGTTAAGTTGAGAGCAATCAGATGCAAAAAGTTGTCAGAGCTTATTACCTTAAGGTGAAGGCAATCTAGTTGTGAGAGTCCAGATTCTCATGTTTTATATCAAGCAAGGAGGAATGGAATCATGGCTTCTCTGCTAGGAATACCAAAAAACAAAAAGAAAGACCTTATATTTTTAAATAACACATGTAATCATATTACAAATTCAGTGCTTATATAATCAAAACTACAAAATCTATAATTTGCCGAATGCCACACTGAGTAAAATCTATTAATCACAACATTCACACTATTCACATACTACATACCTAATCCAAACACTCCCTATTCCATAACACAAAAACTCACCTTTACATAAAACACATCCTCTCTCAACTCATATGGCGCAGCATGTATAGAATATATAATCAAGATGACTTTCATAATAAATGTCTTCATTCAACATAGATTATATTAATATATGTTCCTATATCAGCTGCATGTTCCCTTAAAATTCTCTTGCCATTTTTTTTCTCCTCTTAATGCTGCTTGGCTTCCCTTCCTAAACCTCTCAACGAAAAATTCCTCTTCACGCTTCCATTGAGGGCTTCATCAGGGGACTTTAAATCAATACTTAAGACCTATAACACACTTTATTAAAACAATACCCTTCCTCACCATTTAATGTCTCAAATATTTTACCTTCAGAGAAGATATCCACTCTTCTCACAGGGTAAGCAGGATGGTAGTCCTCACATATGGGTGACATCATAGGATGGAGCCCAATCACGGAACACTTTTATCAAAGTTTCTAGAACTTTGACTGGCACCACTGCGCATGCCCAGCATGGCACCAACCATACATCCAGCAAGGTCCCCTTCAGTCTCGTGTATAGTGAAAAATAAAACATATCGCAAGCGAACAGATTCAACGGACAGTGGCTCAACTCAAGGAGCATCATTAGACCCTTTGCCAGCTCTCTGATGCCTTCTGAGTATTCCTCCAAACAGCCATTCAGGAAGGATACTAAAGTCATTCTTCTGTCCAATGAAGTCCTATGCACCACAGTCTAGAACTCGTTCCACGAGACCTTTCCAAAAGGCCCAGTCTAGTCAACCGCGGAAACAAAAGCTGCAAGCAGCTCCTCAGCTGGGCCCTGCTTCCGGCTTTTGACTCCTGTATAGAGAGCAGCAGCCAGCTTCCACTGCCTCAGATACCAGTGGGAGGTCGATTGTGCCATTTTAAGAACAAGTGGCACACAATCACCTCAGACCAGTGGGTCCTTGCCATAATCTCTCAAGGTTATCACCTGAACTTTCTCTCCATCCCACCGGACTCCACCTCTACCGACGTGGAGAACATCCGACCACTCACTACTCCTGGAGCAGGAGGTCTCCCTCCTCCTCCAGTCCAGAGCAATAGAGCCAATGCCCTACTCCCAACAAAAAGCCTAGGATTCTAATCCCCAAAAAATCAGGCAGCGTTCGTCCAATTCTGAACCTACGTGCCCTCAAGTACCTCCACCGAGAAAAGTTCAAGATGGTAACCTTGGGTTCCCTCCTGCCTCTTCTGCAAAAAGGAGACTGTCTCTGCTCTCTCGATCTCCAAGACGCGTACACACACATTGCAATAACTCCATCTCATCGCAGGTTCCTGAGATTTCTGGTAGGCCCCAAGCACTATCAGTACAGAGTGCTACATTCGGCCTGGCATCTGCACCACGAATCTTCACCAAGTGCCTCATAGTAGCAGCCTTCCTCAGGACTCAAGGTGTTCACGTCTACTCCTATCTAGACGATTGGTTGATCATGGCTCCCACTCAGCAAGCTGCTCTGTCGTCCCTAGGCTTACTTTACGCACTCTGATTTCGCTAGGATTTCTCATTAACTACGTGAAATCCTGCTTAGTCCCATCTCAAACTTTTATCATTCATAGGGGCAGACTTGGACACCTTGCAGGTAAAGGCATTTCTGCCTCAACAGCGAGCTCACTCTCATTTCTCTCGCACACCAGCTACAGTCTCAGCACCGCACGACTGCAAGCCACTTCCTCATCCTGCTGGGACACATGGCGGCGTCAGTTCAGGATAACCCAATGGCCTGCTTGGCCATGAGTCATGCAGTGGACTCTCAGGTCACAATGGACTCAATCCATTCAGCCCCTGTCGACCATTGTCCACGTCACTGACTCACTCAGTCAGTCTCTTGCCTGGTGACAAATCAGATCAATTTCCTCCAAGGCTTGCCCTTCCAGGCTCCAGACCCTCAAATAATTCTCACCACCGATGCTTCCAACCTCGGCTGGGGAGCCCCTGTGGCCGAACTGCAGGCACAAGGATCTTGGTCTCCAGAGGAAGCCAAACACCAAACCAATTTCCTGGAGCTGCGTGCAATCAGATATGCTCTCTGGGTATTTCAGGATCGCCTGTCCAATAAAGCCATCCTGATTCAGATGGACAACCAGGTGGCCATGTGATTCATTGACAAACAGGGAGATACGGGCTCCTACCTTCTGTGTCAGGAACCTGCGCAGATATGGGCGGAGGCCCTCTCCCACTTAATGTACCTAAGGGCCACCTACTTGCCGGGAGTGGACAATGTGTTGGCAGACAAGCTGAGTCGCACCTTTCAGCCGCACGAGTGGTCTCTCAACCCCTCAGTGGCGGACTCTATCTTCCAACAATGGGGTTACCCTCATATAGATCTCTGTGTCACTTCAAAACCGCAAAGTAGAGAACCTTTGCTCTCTCACTCGCAGCCAACACTCTCAGCCAAGAGATGCATTCTCCCTCTCCATGGGCAACCGGTCTCCTATATGCATTCCCTCCACTTCCACTTCCACCTATCAAAGGCTCTCACGAAGTTATGTCAGGACAAGGGAAGCATGATCCTGATGGAAACCACACTTGGCGAGGCCAGTGAGGTGCTAATACTTCAGGATCTCTCCATTCGCAGGCACATTCCCTTGGGAAAGGACCCGCTTCTGATCACTCAGAACGACGGGTGCCTACGCCATCCCAATCTTCAAGCTTTGTCCCTGATGGCCTGGATATTGAAAGGTTAATTCTTCAGCCCCTTAACCTTTCGGAGCCAGTTTCCCATGTCCTGATTGCTTCACGGAAGCCTTCCATGAGAAAGTCTAACCACTACAAATGGAACAGGTTTAAGTCATGGTGTTCTTCTCAATCCCTTGATCCCTTTACTTGTTCCACCATGAAGTTTCTAGACTATCTATGGCACTTGTCAGAATCAGGGCTAAAAACTTCCTCCATCAGGATGCATGTCAGTGCGGTAGCCGCCTTCCATAAATGTCGGACATTCCTATTTCAGTGCAACCCCTTGTAATATGTTTTCTGAAAGGCTTGCTTCACCTCAAGCCTCCACTGCGTTCTCCAGCCCCTTCTTGGGACCTCAATCTGGTTTTGGATCTGCTCATGAAACCACCATTCGAGCCTCTCTAATCCTGTGATTTTCGCTATCTCACATGGAAAGTGATTTTTCTTTTGGGAATAACATCTGCTTGCAGAATTAGTGAGTTACAGGTCCTAGTTACCTATCCGCCTTACACTAAACTTCTGCAGGACCGGTCAGTACTCCGCACTCACCCTAAGTTCTTGCCTAAGGTAGTATCGGAGTTTCACAATCAATCCATTATACTACCTACCTTCTTTCCCAGGCCCCACTCCAATCCAGGAGAACAGGCTCTGCATACCCTTGACTGTAAACGTGTTCTAGCATTCTATCTAGACCATACAGCTGCCCACAGGAAAAGCACTCAGTTGTTTCTCTTTCCATTCCATCAAATTGGGGCAGCCTGTGGGTAAGCAGACTCTCTCTCCTCCTGGTTAACGGACTGCATATCTTTTTGCTATCAGCAAGCAGGCATTCCACTTCAAGACCGTGTTAAAGCACACTCTGTGAGGGCCATGGCGACTTCAGTAGCACACCTACACTCTGTGCCGCTTCCTGACATTTGCAGGGCTGCTATCTGGAGTTCTCTCCATACCTTTACAGCCAAATATTGCTTAGACAAGGCCGGAAGACAAGATTCCATCTTCGGCCAATCTGTCTTGTGCAACTTGACGTACCAACACCCTTCCGCCTGCTCGTTAGGATGCCCTCTACCAAATTTCACCCCAGTCCTAGTGCCTATTGCACATCTGGGTACATTTGGTGCATTTCTCGGACATCCTCAGCTCGGTACTCACCCATATGTGTGGACTAACAGCCTGCTTGTCCTGTGAGAAAGCAAATGTTGCTTACCTGTAACAGGTGTTCTCACAGGACAGCAGGATGTTAGTCCTCACGAAACCCACCCGCCGCCCTGTGGTGTTGGGTTCGTTACGTTTTCTTTTATTTTTCGGCACTTCCTGTAGCTTTAAACAAGACTGAAGGGGGACCCCTGCTGGCTGCAGGTTTAGTGCCATGCTGGGTATGCCCAGTGGGTACCAGTCAAAGTTCTAGAAACTTTGACAAAAGTGTTCTGTGATTGGGCTCCATCCTGTGATGTCACCCATATGTGAGGACTAACATCCTGCTGTCCTGTGAAGAACACCTGTTACAGGTAAGCAACTTTTGCTATTCCAAACATCTAGCATTATGCCTTAACGCTCAATTTTTCTTGTCATCGTACTCTGTCTTCCATTATATTGCCTTCTGCAAATAACAGGGTTACAGGGTATCTAGCGATGTCAAACTAGATTATCAAAATTTAAAAAAACCCAAAAAATTACCTCAAAACCTTATAATCCCATTACTTATCCATACAGTACCCATGTTTCTAACAAATATGCTCTCACTAATCCAAACAAACATGCTTTACCTTCTGCATTACCAAAATGCCATTATCATAGAGTAACATAGATTGCTGCTTCAACTCCTACGTAAATCTGAATAATCGGTATATATACTTATCAGTTTAAATCAACCTAATAATGAGAAACCATTAACCATTACACCCTTATAATCACAAAATCAATATACTTAATATATGCATCCTATTAATATGGGCATAAATTATAAAAGCATAAACCATAACGCTCCATTGGTTGACATTGGATTCAATGTCGCATTCTATAGATGAGTTAGGTTTTTTGTAATTTGTCAGGTTGAATCGAAAAATGGAGGTGATATATCATCCATTTTGTTCAATTTGGAGCATAGATTTATTTTTTCATGGCGCACCGTTAGCCCTAATGGATTAAACAATCCAACTGAATGGTTTGCGCTTTTATAATTTAGGCCCATATTAATAGGATGCATATATTAAGTATATTGATTTTGTGATTATAAGGGTGTAATGGTTAATGGTTTCTAATTATTAGGTTGATTTTAAATTGATAGGTGTATATATACAGGTTGTCCAGATTAATGTAGGAGTTGGAGCAGTGATTGCTGTTATTCTATGATATTGGCGTCTTGGTAATGTGGAAGGTAAAGCATGTTTGTTTGGATTAGCGAGAGCATATTGGTTAGAAATCTGAGTAATATATGGATAAGTAATGGGTAACTATAAGGTTTTGAGGTAGTCTTTGGGTTTTTTTAAATTTAGATAATCTAGTTTGACATCGCTAGATAGCCTGTATCACCCCACACGTAAAGGCTAATTCATCCTATCTACAGAAAATGCCATTTATGGTAAGCAAACTTGCTGTCCCTGATCCAAAGAGCTTAGACTTAAATACCTAAGACAATAGGAGATAAAGGACAATTTTCAAATTGCATTGAATACAATACTTAAACTTTAAACTTACCATGGGTAAAGATTACCCATAAATATTTGCATTTGCCTTTTTTGTGCAGAAACTTTTTTCCATGAAAAATAACATGTAGAATTGAAAATGTAATGTGTGCATGTGCCTGTCGTCTCCTGACCTAAATATGGCCCCAGGAATGCTGCCTCTAAATGAGGCTAAAAGTATGTGCATACTCTTGCACCCCACCACCCCCTATGGTACTAAATTTTCAGACAGCAAATTTTGTATAAATAAATGACCTTGTCATCAAAGTCGGTAATCCAGTCACAATGATCATTTGTGGTGAAAATGGTGTTTGAACCCAAATCTTCTAGTTGAATATTTTAACCCAGAAGTGAGCAACCTATGGGACATGTGACCTGTGAGATTTCAGTCTGTCCTATGAAAGTGACATCTTGGCTGGAAGTGATGCTGCTGGCCCGTCAAATTCTGTAGGGATTTTTCTCCCTCCACCTCCAGAGGGGAACCTCCATTGGCACCTCCCAGTGTGACCCTGGGGAAGGCTCCGAAATGTACCACTCCTGTTCTAATCAGTAGGTCCAGATTGGTAGATGAAAGCAAGCTGCTCTCTGTACTGCCTAGGGTCAAAGAGCGCTCTTGAGGAAACGGCTGTTCTGCTTACTGCTCCAGCTCCTCTCCTAGGCAGTGCAGGAACAGTAGGCGGCAGGGGTGAGAGGGGGAGGCTGTAGCTCAAAGCAAAGGACTATTCTGCTCCCTAATCCAGCCCCTCCTCTCCTGTTCTCCCCTCCCCTTCCTGTCTGCTGCAGAAAACAGAAGGGGGAGTGGTGGAGTTCAGGTACAGAAGCTGGATACATTCATTGCATATTTTCACTGTAAATGCCAAATTTAAAAAAAAAAAAAAAAAAGTAAAAGCACTCAAATCAAATTGGTCAACTCCTCATTTCTACACTTCCTGTTTTAAGTGGTTGGTCTCCTTGCAGCCTCTTCCACCGTTCACCTTCCTTCTTGCTTTGTGTGATACCAAAGACTACTATTTAAAAGGAGGTACAGAGTCAAGCTGGCACACAGGTTCTGGAAAGGTACTTCCTGCCTGGGCAGGCCTTGAAGCACACTTACCACCCTATCATACCCCAGCTAATAAAAGAGGGTGGCCTTGCAGAGGACATGTGTGCTGTTACAGGGCAGCAGCATGGGATAGACTTAGTTTTTGGATATTTGCCAGGTTCTTATGGCCTGAATTGGCCACTGTTGGAAACAGGATGCTGGGCTTGATGGACCCTTGGTTTGACGCAGTATAGCATGTTCTTATGAGTTGTAAACTGGTTCTGGCTCTGCCCTGTAACAGCACACACTGTTCCTGAACATATCCAGATCAGTCCAGAGAAGTGGGTTGTGTATCCCTACCAGCAGGTGGAGTCTGAGAACAATTAGAACTTTGGGCACTGCTACATAACGAGAGCGCCACCTGCAGTCACTCAGTATTTCTCTGACTCCAGCAGGTGGTAGAGATGCACTCCTGCAGTCTTCCTAGTTTCTTAGTTATTTTTTTAGTTAGTTTAAAGAGATTTTTTCTTTTTGATTAGGTCGCTTCCTGAGATGTTAGGCACCTTCGTGGGCCGTCCCTCAGTGGAAGCTGGGTGTCCGGGGGGTTGGATACCCCTGTCTAGGTCTCGCCCGCTTCAGCTCGGTGGTGGAAGGCCAGGGGCTCCTGACTACTCCTCACCAAGGCTGCTTTACCTGCTTCCTCGCCTCCTGCACTAATTTGGCTCCGTAAAGTTTTTTGTAAAAAAAAAAAAAAAAAAAGTTTAGCCAGCGGCTAATCTTCTCCTCTGAGGTAAGGAGTCAGTGCAGTGGGGGGCCTGCCTATAGCAGCTGTTTCGGGAGTTTGGCAGCATGTTCCTTCAGCTCCCAGGGCTCCGGGTTGTTCCCTGAAGGGAGAGGATGAGTTGGGCTTTGTGCCCGTTTGCGCAGAGTTTCGCCGCGTTTTTAGCACTGCTCGTGCTGTTTGGGCTGCCGGCATTACATTTTTTATTTTTCTTCCCGCACTGACAGACAGTGCGCCTTTTTCCAGCAGCGACTTTTCCCCTCACAGTTCGACCACGTGGCTGTGCAGTCTGTTATGGACCTTAGCTCAAAATTGCTGTGTGAGGTGCGCGGTCAGGCACTAGATGCAGCTTCCATGTGTGCTGCCTGTGCCTGTTGACCCTCCCCGCGGGGGGGGGGGGGGGGGGGGAGTGCCTCATGCTCCCCCTGTGGGGGAGGATCTTGCAGGCGATGTCACCCCCTGCAATTCTGGGGAGGGGGATCCAGAGGGGTTTTCCCCTGAATTCATTTTACTCATGCACCAGGCCTTTTGAGCTAGAAGGCATTCAGTGTCTAAGAGCGTTCGACAGCCGGTGGATCTGTCAGGGTCCCCTGGTAAGAAGGCACTGGTTGCAGATCCGCAGCAGCGTCCTGGGGAGCAGCCTCGCCAGATGGGGGACACTCTCCAGGTGCCACAAGATCCAGGTGTGGGATCAGGCGCTCTGACAACCCCGGGAATGACTCCGGGGGCAGACCCAGACCTCATTCAGGATCCCAGGGGATGTTGATCCCGATGGTGACTCTCACACCCGCTTAGGGAGATGATCCCAGTGTGGTCGCCTTTTTAAGCGGGATGAGCTGGGGCCTCTAATTCCCCAGGTCTTGGATGTTCTGGGTATAAGGTTTCTCAGGAAGAATCTGACAATGAAGGGGTTAATCCTGTCCTTGATGGCATTCGGGGTCCTACAACCTCTTTCCTGTTGTCCAAGAAGGTCCGCAAGCTGGTAACTCGCTAATGGGATGCTCCGGATGTGGGGCTGAAGGTTGGCAGGGCTATGGCAAAATTATACCCCATGTCTACATATGTTTTAGACCTTCTGAAGATTCTGAAGGTGGATGCGGCGGTCTCTGCGGTCACAAAAAAGACCATTATTCCAGTGGCGGGGGCTGCAGCTTTGAAAGACATGCAAGACCGCAAACTGGAGATCCAGTTGAAGCAGTTTTTTTGAAGTTGCCACTTTGGTCTTTGGGTGGCAGTTTGCTCGAGCCTTATGCAGAGGGCATGCCTGTGCTGGGTTCAGGACTCTGCTTCCACGTCGGGAGTCTGGCAATGGGCCACTACAGGCTGCCCGTCTGGAGGCGGGCTTCGCTTATGTTGCGAATGCACTTTATGACCTGGTGTGCACTTCAGCTAAAAGTATGGTATCAGTGGTGGCGGTGTGTCGACCCCCTCTGGCTGCACAATTGGGTGGCAGATTTGTCCTCAAAGTCCCAGCTTTGTAATCTCCCCGTTAAGGTCAAGCTCCTTTTCAGGGGCGACCTTGATAAGCTGGTTAAGCTGCTCGGGGAATCCAAAGGCAATAAATTGCTGGAAGATAGATCTTCAAAGAATGTTTTTCCTCCTCTGTCTCGTTTTCGAGATTCTCACTGGTATAGAGCCGCCAGATATACTATGCCTTCTGGTCCTAAACAAACTACGGGATGCCAGCAGTCCTTTCGCGGTGGTCGCTGCTCCAGTAGGGACTCTGGAAACCTCGGTGCTGGAAACAGTAAACTCTCCCAATGAAGCCATGATCACCCATTCCGTCATTGAAGCTGTCTGAGGCAGATTATCCAACTTTTACATGGAATGGGCAAGGATTACCTCAGACCGCTGGGTCCTGGAAGTGATCAGACGGCTACGCTCTAGATTTTTCGCGACCAGTTCAGGAGATTGTTTTGGAATCCCGAGTGCCAGGTTCTTATGGCCTGGATTGGCCACTGTTGGAAACAGGATGCTGGGCTTGATGGACCCTTGGTCTGACCCAGTATGGCATGTTCTGATGTGGCCTCCCACGTTAAGCGCGAGGGGGTGTGGGCGACCCTGCAGCGTCTTCTCGAGCTCAGGGCTATTGTCCTAGTTCCGGAGGCACAGCAGGGACGAGGCCGGTACTCTGTTTACTTTGTGGTCCCCAAAAAGGAGGGCACGTTTCATCCCATCCTCAATCTGTAGAAGGTAAACCATTGTCTTCAGATTCCTCATTTTCGAATGGAGACCCTGAGGACAGAAATGGCGGCCGTACAGAAAGGGGAGTTTCTATCATCGCTGGACCTCATGGAGGTGTACCTGCACATCCCAATCTAGTTCAGCCACCAAAGATTTCTGCGCTTCAAGGTCTTGGGGCAGCACTTCCAATTTCAAGCCCTCCCATTTGGACTCTCCACAGCTTCTCAAACTTACACCAAGATGATGGTGGTGGTTGCGGCCTTCCTCCGCAAGGAAGGAATTTTAGTCCACTCTTATCTGGACGACTGGTTGATCCGCGTGAAGTCTCAGGACGACTGCAAGAAATCAGTTCATATGGTGATGTTTACTTTACAGTCCATTGGGTGAGTCATCAATGTGCAGAAGATTTACTTGGAACCCACCCAAGACCTGATTTACTTGGGAGCTCGGTTCAATACCTTGCACGGCAAAGTGTTTCTGGCGACAGACTGAGTGACAAAGTTACAAGGCCAAATCCATGCCCTTCTCCGGAGAGAGAATCAGACAGTCTGGCATCATCTGCAAGTCCTGGGTTCCATAGTATCCACCTTGGACTTGGTTCGTGGGCGTTTACTCACGACCGTTACAGCGTGTGCTTTTGTCGCGATGGAGTCCGGTGTTGGAGCAGTTCCACCTACCAATGCCACTGCTTCCAGAGTCAGTCTGTTATGGTGGCTTTCGAGTGACAATCTGGAACGGGGGGGGTGGACTTGGACACCCCCCGAATTGGCTGATCTCCACAGATGCCAGTCTATCTGGTTGGGGAGCAGTGTATGCACACAAGTCCGCCCAAGGCCTCTGATCACCGATGGAAGGATCCTGGTCTATCAATCGTCTCGAGATATGAGCCGTTCAACTTGCCCTGCAAGCATTCCTACCCTGGATCCAGGGCAGAATGTTACGAGTGTTCTCTGACAATGTGACGACGGTGGCTTACATCAACAGGCAAGGCGGGATGAGAAGTCCCACAGTAGCGCTTGAGGTGCGACTCCTGTTTGCCTGGGCTGAGCGTCGTCTCAGGGGGATTGCCGCTTCTCATGTCGCAGGAGTAGAGAACGTTCAGGTGGACTTCCTCAGCGGGCAACAGCTTGACCCAGGAGAGTGGGAGCTGGCCCTCGAAGCATGGAACCTCATCTGTGCAAGGTGGGGCGTACCACAGTTAGATCTGATGGCAACACAGGCGAATTTGAAGACAAAACGCTTCAGCCATCGATGGGAGAGGGGCTCGGTAGGGCTCGACGCTCTGGTGTGCCCTTGGCCCACAGGAATTCTACTGTATGCCTTCCCTCCATGGCCCCTCATCGGTCGGATTCTCCATCGGATAGAACTCCGTCCAGGCAGGGTGGTTCTTGTAGTGCCAGAGTGGCTGCGTCGCCCATGGTTCGCATGGCTCTAGAGGATCCCTTGCAGCTTGCTCATCTGCAGCATCTGCTTCAGCAGGGACCCATATTTTCAGATCGGGAGGATCCAGTCTCTCTCGTGGCTTGGCTTTTGAGAGGCGATGTTTACGCTTGAATGGTTATTCCGAACAGGTCATTTCCACGCTCCTGCAGGCGAGACGCCCAGCCACCTCTATGGCTTATGTTAGAGTCTGGAAACTGTTTGAAACGTGGTGCCACCAACATTCCTGCGATCCGTTAGCAGTTGACATCCTGCGGGTCCTGGAATTTCTGTAACAGGGACTCACTAAGGGGTTAGCATTCAATTCCCTTAGTGTTCAAGTGGCGGCTCTGGGTGCTTTGATTGGAAAGTTTAATGGCTCTTCGCTTGCACTGCACCCGGATATTGCTCTGTTTCTCAAGGGGGTTAAGCAATTACGGCCTCCCATCTGTTCTGTGTGTCCAGATTGGAGTTTGAACCTAGTGTTTCGGGTACTATCTAGTCCCCCCCTTTCGAGCCTCTCCGCAGATCTTCGCTGATTGATCTGACGTTGAAAATGGTCTTTTTGGTGCCCATTTGCTCAGCTCATCTGATTTCAGAGTTACAGGCGTTGTTGTGTCATGACCCTTTTCTTCGGATCTATGACGATAGGGTGTCATTACGCACGGTTCCGTCCTTCATTCCAAAGGTTGTATCAGCCTTTCACGTCAGTCAGACTGTAGAGCTTCTGGGGTTCCCTCAGTGGTCGCGGGAGTCCTCTCAGGGCAGAGACCTTTATCTTTTGGACGTGCGATGCATCTTATTGCAGTACCTGGAAGTTACCAATGACTTTCGACGTTCCGATCATTTGTTCATTCTCTTTGGTGGTCCCAAAAAGGGGGACACAGCAGTTTTTAATCCAACGGGAGATGGACGTCTTAGAGGCCATTTGTTCGTCATACATAGCCCCCTTTGGGGCTCAGAGCTCATACCACTAGGGCCCAGGCTACTTCCTGGGCAGAATGTCAGTTGCTGTTGCCTCAGGAAATCTGTAGGGCGGCTGTGTGGTCCTCACTTCACACTTTCACTAAACATCGACTGGACGTTAAGGCTTCTGGTGAATTGTCCTTTGAGAGTGTCCTGCGTGCGGGTCTTTTGGGTTCCCGCCCAAGTGTAGGGTGGCTTGGGTACATCCCACTTCTCTGGACTGATCTGGGTATGTTCAGGAAATGAAAATTGGTTCTTACCTGCTAACTTTCGTTTCTGTAATACCACAGATCAGTCCAGAGGCCCACCCCTTTCTTCAGATACCAAAACTTCTTGGTCAGAACCTGCTTAAGTTTTTTTATTGTTGAAGCTTCTTTTTTGCAGACATGATTCATGGAGCAGTTTTTAGCAGTTCGGTCTGGGTTTTGCCAGCGACGAAGTGGTAGTCTGGAAACTTGGTTGGGTGCTATCCTTCGTTATTTAGTTCTGTTAGCATGGGCTTGGGTACAGGTCAATACTGAGTTACTGCAGGTAGCACTCTCGTTATGTAGCAGTGCCTCAAAGTTTTGTTCTCTGACTCCAGCTGCTGGTAGGGATACACAACCCACTTCTCTGGACTGATCTGTGGTATTACAGGAACAAAAATTATCAGGTAAGAACCAATTTTCATTCCTCTGCAAAGCCACCCTCTTATTAGCCGGAGTAGAATAGGGTGCCACCGGATTAGTTTTGGTTTTTTGGTTTTTTTTTAGGAAAAGTGCATTGCCAGTAGGTATGGTATCTGATCACTGGGTTTGTCCTGTCTTTTTTTGTTTTGTTTTTTTTCCTGCAGAGTACACTGGGCAGCATGATGAGTATTTACAGTGAGGCTGGGGATTTTGGCAATGTTGTCGTGACCGGTGATATCATCTTCACCCTGAAATATGACCACAGAATGCAGGTTCTGAGCATCCACATCAAGGAGTGTCGCAATCTGGCCTACGGCGATGATGCAAAGAGGCGCTCCAACCCGTGGGTGATGGACATTAGTTGCCAACCCTTAACAGTGCTAGAATTTATTCCAGGGTGCAGGAAGTTGGTGTGACACGTCTGAGGTTTAGAATGTCTTCCATCAAATTGTGACTCTAATCTTACATGATATTTGGTTTTCAGGATTATATTTTCTGACCTTTTTCATTTAAAAAAAAAAAAAAAAATTGTGCTAAAGGTCAAGGCATCTTCTATTTTAAAGTTTTAATAGTGAGTCCATTCTGTGATTTGGTATCAGACCTGTCTGAAATTTTTTGGGGTTCAAAAAAATTACCTGCCCCTCCAGCAAGGTGTTCAGGACAGGATACAATAAAAACATACATAATAAATTTCAAACAAAATATCAATCTAAACAAACAATTCAAACAATCTAACAAAGATTTAGATTAGCTGCAAGGGCACTTGCTACGAGGGAAGGAGAGGAAAAGCAGTGGCACACAGCATGGAAAGCATCTATGCTTCAAGAGGAGGGCCCAAAGTGTCCAGCTGAGAGGCTTCCTTTCCAGGCCCTGCCAGCATGTAACTGCAGTCAGCAGGCAAAATAGTCTGAGGCTGGTAAAATTAGTGAGGTAGTAACAAGAGTTCCTCTTGAGCCAGCCAGACCAGTCCAGACTAATGAGTTATGCTTCCCAATCAGCAAATGGAGACTGAGTTTGCTGACATCACCCCTTATAGGTTCTCATGCTGACCTCAGCCTGCCTGTATTCTCGGTGTCCAGCAGATGGCAGGCAAGCATCATATGCTGCAAGCTGAGGCCTAATTAGGCCTGTTAAAGAAGGCAAAAATTTGGATGGCAGCTCCTGAGCTGAAAATCTTGTATTCGAGAGGACCAGAGAGCTTCCATTTGGATGTGGCTGTGCTTGTTTGCTGCTCATTAAAACTATTTAAAAAAAAGCAAGCAGAAGAACTGTTTGCTGTCTGAGGGACTGAGGGAGGAAGTGATGGCATTTCTTCAGAAGCATGGGATGTGCTCAGTGTTTAATATACTGGGTGGGTGAAGTTTCTAAACTTTGTGGGGAGGAGAGGGAGAAGGGGGGGGAGATTTTTTTTTGTTATTTTTTTTTCCAAAAAGGATGGGCTCCACCTTAACCAGAGTGGAACCAAGCTGCTGGCACTAACTTTTAAAAAGGAGAGAGAGCAGCTTTTAAACGCGAAGAAGGGGGGAAAGCAGACAGTCACTCAGCAGCGCATGGTTCGGAGGAATGTATCCTTGAAGGATACTAATGAAACAGGAGAGTTAGGGCATCCTGACAGGTTCCAATAAAAGCAAATGTAGTCCATTTGCTTATATCTAGAAAATCACCTGAGCTAAAGATTTCCAAATTATCCCTATCGCCTGAAAAGCAGGTTAATACAAACAAAAAACATACTTTGAAATGTCTGGATGCCAATACCAGAAGTCTAAGAAGTAAGATAGGAGAGTTAGAGTGTAGAGCAGTAAATGATGAGATTGACATAATTGGCATCACAGAGACCTGGTGGAAGGAGGATTACCAATGGGACAGTGCTATATCAGGGTACAAACTATATCTCAATGATAGGGAGGATCAACTTGGTGGGGGTGTGGCACTTTGGGAGCATATAGAGTCCAACAGGATAAAGATCATACAAGAGACTAAATGCTCAGTAGAATCTATATGGGTAGAAATCCCATGTGTTGGGTAAGAGTATAGTGATAGGAGTACACTACCGTCCACCTGGACAAAATGGTCAGACAGATGATGAAATGCTAAGAGAAATCAGGGAAGCTAACCAATTTGGCAGTGCAGTAAATAATGGGAGATTTCAGTTACCCCAGTATTCACTGGGTAAATGTAACATCAGGACTTGCCAGAGACATAAAGTTCCTGGATGTAATAAATGTCTGCTTCATGGAGCAATTGGTTCAGGAACAAAAGAGAGGGAGCTATTTTAGATTTAATTCTTAGTGGAACACAGGATTTGATGAGAGGTAACAGTGGCGGGGCCACTTGACAATAGTGATCATAACATGTTCAAATTTAAACTAACTGGAAGGGGGACAATAAGTAAATCTGCAGCCCTAACACTAAAGTTTCAAAAGGGAAACTTTGATAAAAAGAGGAAAATAGGAAAAAACTGAAAGGTACAGTTGCAAAGGTTAAGTGTTCAACAGGCATGGACATTAGGATTATATTTTTCAACAGACGCGCAGTCCAGACATATTCAACGCATTAAAGGTGGAAAGAAGACAAAACGATTACCGGCATGATTAAAAGGTGAGGTGAAAGAGGCTATTGTAACCAAAAAAATCCTTCAAAAATTGGATGAAGGATCCATCTGAAGAAAATAGGATTAAGCATAAGCATTGTCAAGTTAAGTGTAAAACATTAAGACAGGTGAAGAGAGAATTTGAAATGAAGTTTGCCATAGAGGCAAAAACTCCTAATAACTTTTTAAAATATATCCGAAGCAAGTAAACTGTGAGGGAGTCAGTTGGACCGTTAGATGACCGAGGGGTTAAAGGGACTCTTAGGGAAGGTAAGGCCATTGCAGAAAAACTAAACAAATTATTTGCTTTCGGATTTACTAATGAGGATGTTAGAGACCAGTTCCGGAGATGGTTTTCAAGGGTGATGAGTCAGAGGAACTGAACCAAATCACTGTGAACCTGGAAGATGTAGTAGGCCAGATTGACAAAATAAAGAGTAGCAAATCACCTGGACCGGATGGTATGCATCCTAGGGTACTGACTGAACTAAAAATTGAAATTTCTGATCTATTAGTTAAAATTTGTAACCTATCATTAAAATCATTCATTGTACCTGAAGACTTGGAGGGTGCTCAATGTAACCCCAATATTTAAAAAGGGCTCCAGGAGCAATCCAGGAAACTATGGACCAGTGAGCCTGACTTCCGTGCTGGGAAAAATCATGGAAACTATTCTAAAGATCAAAATCGTATAGAAAGACATGGTTTAATGGAACACAGTCAACATAGATTTACCCAAGGGAAGTCTTGCCTAACAAATCTGCTTCATTTTTTTGGAGGGGGTAATAAACATGTGGATAAAAGTGAACCGGTAGATGTAGTGTATTTGGATTTTCAGAAGGCGTTTGACAAAGTCCCTTGAGAGGCTTCTAAGAAAACTAAAAAGTCTTGGGATAGGAGGCAATGTCCTTTTTGTGGATTACAAACTGGTTAAAAGGAAACAGAGTAGGATTAAATGGTCAATTTTCTCATTGGAAAAAGGTAAATAGTGGAGTGCCTCAGGGATCTGTACTTGGACCGGTGCTTTTCAATATATTTATAAATGATCTGGAAAGGAATACGAGTGAGGTATATCAAAGTTGCAGATACAAAAGTATCTAGAGTAGTTAAATCACAAGCAGACTTTGATACATTACAGGAGGACCTTACAAGACTGGAAGATTGGGCATCCAAATGGCAGATGAAATTTAATGTGGACAAGTGCAAGGTGATGCATATAGGGAAAAATAACCCTTGCTGCAGTTACACAATGTTAGGTTCCATATTAGGAGCTACCACCCAGGAAAAAGATCTAGGCATCATAGTGGATATTACTTTAAAATCGTCTGTTCACTGTGCTGCAGCAGTGAATGTTAGGAATTATTAGGAAGGGAATGGTTAATAAATTGGACAGTGTCATAATGCCTCTGTATTGCTCCATGGTGAGACCATACCTTGAATACTGTGTACAATTCTGGTCACCGCATCTCAAAAAAGATATAGTTGCAACAAAGAAGGTAAAGAGAAGGGCAAGCAAAATGATAAAGGGGATGGAACAGCTCCCCTATGAGGAAAGGCTGAAGAGGTTAGGGCTGTTCAGCTTGGAGAAGAGACGGCTGAGGGGGGATATGATAGAGGTCTTTAAGATCATGAGAGGTCTTGAACGAGGGGTTGTGAAGCATTTATTTACACTTTTGGATAATAGGACTAGGGGGCACTCCATGAAGTTAGCAAGTAACACATTTAAAACTAATCAGAGAAAGTTCTTTTTCACTCAACGCACAATTAAACTCTGGAATTTGTTGCCAGAGGATGTGGTTAGTGCAGTTAGTGTAGCTGGATTTAAAAAAGGTTTGGATAAGTTCTTGAAGGAGAAGTCCATTAACTGCTATTAATCAAGTTGACTTGGTGTTTGGGTACTTGCCAGGCTCTTATGGCCTGGTTTGGCAACTGTTGGAAACAGGATGCTGGACTTGATGGACCCTTGGTCTGACCCAGCATGGCAATTTGTTATGGTTTTAAGGTAGCGTATGTAGTCATCTGTCCCAGGGGGGCCGGATAAGCAGGGTTGTCTGCAGTCTGTTTCTGCCAGCGTGCTTGCTGCTATGGCAGCAACTGTGGCCATATTGGAACTGCAAGAAGTAGTTCACAGCAGGGGCTTCCTGCCCTGGTTCTAGCAGTCTTGGACGTTGCAGTGGGTCTGGTCCATGGCTCCTCCAGAGGAGGAGATCCCTTTTCTTCAGGTGGTGATTCCTTCTTTGAAGTTTTTACATCAGGCTTTTTTCTATGGGGCAGAGTGCAGCTCCAGGTTTCTCTCCTGTGAGGCCCCCTCCCCAGGAACTCTCCTGGGAATCTGTGCAAAAGAATGAGAAAAGTAGAGGATCGGGATGGGAGAAAGTCTTTTATGCTTTCGGATAATGGTAGGGAAAGTGGCAGTGAGGGTGAGTCAGGAGGCATTTTCTCCTAGGGAAGAGGATAATTCGGCTATGATTTGTGTTCTGTCCCCAGCAGTGGGTACATGTTTGTATCTGTATACATATTGTAGTTTAACTGTTTAGTGCAGTCCTCCCTTTTGGAGGATTCTTAAAACTGAAACACTTCTTGTAGCCCATGATAAAAATCTGAGCCTTTACCTTTAAGAGGAGCCTTTGCCCTTAAGAGAAGCTTCCTCCCCCCTCCACTTTCTCTCATCGGAAGAGCTTGAATCCCCCTCAATCTAACTGGTCTTCCTAGGTGCCTTATAGGTTCAAAGGACTACCCTTCGTGCTCCCCCTGTGTTACATGGTTCTCAGGCTCGTTGCCATTGGACCCTGTCCCCTGCTTCCTTCTTGTGGGGGTGTTTTTCTTTAGCAGCTCCCGACGGGAGTTCAGTTTTACTCCATGCGTGCTTCTGAGCCAGCAGCACTCTAACACCCTGTGAAACGATCATGTTTTTTACCTTCTCTCTTACTGCCTTCTTCTAAGGACTAAATCAGCCTCATATTCCTCATGCTTCCTACCTCTACCATAAACCAACTCCTGCAACACAAGACTCCCTTCCCCCTCCTGCAACACAAGACTCCCTTCCCCCTTCTCCTACCTCATCTCTAGTTATCAAAGAGCTTTGCCTAGGAGCTCACGTTTGAAATGCAACAATTGTAAGTAGAATTTACCTGTACAATAAATAATTTCAAACTTACAGAATCTTTGTCTTGAGGACTGATTGGAGAGAAAGTTTAACTGCTTGGATAGCAAACATGGATGTTTACCTGATCCAGAACAGTTTGGTTCCACAAAGAAGAGTTTTCTCCCATAGTCTTAAAGTCCCTAAGAAAAGGAGGGAGGGGGAAAAGAGGATAGGAATCTCTTTACTTAGAAGGCTCTATAATGTTTAAGGAAACCATTCAAAGCTTTTCTTTGGCATAGATAAGGATTAGATCTGTATAATGGGATGCCCCAGAATTAAATTTTAAAGGGGGTGAGACTATAGCGAGGTTGTAGTCCTCTTGCTCAGGATAGGGAAAAGCTGGAACTTAAGGACGCACTCATTTGTGCTGTCAGGAAGAGGATCACAGTTCCTGTGGAATGGGGCTCTGCCCTTTAAGGATGTTCAGGATAGAAAGATGTTGTGCTTAAGTAGGCTTTTGAAGATGCTGATTTGGTGCAGTAGGCTGCTGTGTACAGCAGTATTGTTTGCTAGGGTAAGACTGGTCTCAACACATACAGGCAAGTACCTTAGAATGTGTGAAGACAATCCTGGAGGATGCAACTCAAATGGCACCAAGGGTGACCTTTTTGGTGGATGCTTTATATGAATTGATCCAGGCTTCAGCTCTAAGTATGACTTCCATTGTAACTGCCTATCGTTTGCTACAGTTATGCAGCTAGTCAGCAGTTTTAGTTTCCAAGGCAAGGTGGACCAAACGTATGTTTTTGGAAAAAGATTTATAAAAGCTGGTGAAAGCATGGGTGGGGAATTCAAAGTCCCCAGACTGCCCGAAGACCAGCCTAAGAGGATGTGGCCAGTTCTGGCTTGGAGCCTCTTTAGGGATTCCAAGTGCGTGAAGCTGAGGAGACTGGCACATGGCTGTGGTCTAGACCCTTTAGTAGATTACAGACTCTTCAGAACTACAAGAAGGGAAGTAAGGTTGGAGTCTCTGGGTGGTCTGGTCTGGACAGGAAATTCTTGGACCTTCCAGTAAAGGTGTGGAGATAATTCTCCTTTACAAAGGCGAGGTAGGTGGTGATCAGCTTTTTATTGGAGATGGGTCCTTATTATTTTGAATCAGTGGGTTTTAGTCATCAAGGATGGCTACACTCTGGTTTCCCCATCCTTTCTTCAGTCACTTTATAGTTTCCCCTTGTCGATCTGTTCATAAGGGGAAGCTGTGCAGACCTTTTTTGTGTGGTTGCTGAATATAGAGATGCCGATTCTGGTTCTGTGCTCTGTGGGTCAGGTTCTGTACCCCTTTTACTTTGTGGTACAAAAGGGGGAAAGTATCTCACCCTATTCAGCTCAAGGCTCTAAAGGTGTTCCAGTTTAGGATGGAGGCTCTGACGTTTTATATTAGCAGCACAACAAAATCTTATTTAGATCTGACAACGCATCTGCATATTCCAATAAAAGAAAAACATCAAATATCTTCACCTTGCAGTGAAGGGATGGGGGAGAATCTTTAGTATTAGGCTCTCCCTTTTTGGGGTGCTTATGGCTCAAAAATCTTTTTCCAAGGTGATGGTTGTGGTGGCCATACACAGAAAAAGTATTTTGGTGCATCCGAGTCTGGATGATTGCAGGATCTGACTGAAGATGAATGCCAGAGTGATGCAGTAATTGCATTTCCAAGTTCAACAAGAGCCTCTTGTTTCTCTTGATTCCTGAAGCACCTGGGGATTTAGTTTGATACCAGGGAAGTCTGGGTCCAGTTGGCAGACATAAAAATCTGGAAGTTGCAGAACCAAATGCATGGTGTGGATTTCTCTCCAGATATTGGGTTTCATGGTAGCTGCCTTAGGTTTAGTACCTTGGGCAAGGATGCACATGAAACCCTTGCAAAGGGACTTGGTCTTGAAATAGTCTTCTCAGTCCCAGGTATCATTCATGAGATTACCTTCTGATAAAAGCCTGAGAGTTTTGCTTTGGTAGTACTTAAAAACCTGACAGTGGGAGTAGATCTTGGATCTTGAATCTCCCTTTTGGATAATAGTGACCTCAGATGCCAGTTACTGAAGCCTTGAGCATTCACTATATAATGGCTCAAGGCACTCAGAATACAGAAGAACCCAAGTGGTCTATCAGTCTAGACACCAGAGCACTAGGGAAGGAAGTCTTTTTTAGTTTTCTTCTTTGCAGGGTTAGGTGGTCAGGATCTTGTCGGCCAGTGCTATGGTAGTGGCATTTATCTCCCCCAAGTGGGATCAGGTGTCAGTCTGTGGTTAGTCTGAGCAGAGAAGCATGTAAAAGGGTTTTCCATTACTCTTATAGTAGCAGTACAGAATATACAAATGGACTTTCTCAGTTTCAATAGGCTGGACCTTAGAAGCATTCTCCCAGGGATAACCAGTGATGGACTTGTTGACTATCAGCAGAAATACATAGGTGTGAAGATTTTTCAGCCGAAGAATGGTAAGAAGTTCATCTGGTTTGGATGCCCTGATTCAAGACTGGCCGGTTTGTGGTTCCATCTATGGCCTCTGGAGGACAGAGTCTTGCAGATGATTTCAGGGTATCAGGAGCTAATGAAATTGATAGCTCCCAATTGACCAATGTTTCTTTAGTATGTAGATCTAGTAAGGATCCTGGATCAGCCAGCTGTTCAGGAGCTGGTGGTTCATGAGGGTATGTCTTGGTTTTTACTTCGACAGATTCTCAGGGGCTGAACAGAGAAGGGATATTCTCAGGTTATAAATACCCTCTTGTGGTCCAAGAACGTTTTTAAATCCTTGTTATATGCGAGAGTTTGGAATTTGTTTGAGGATTGGTGCTAGGTAAGAATCTCAGCCAGAGGAGCTTCAGTGCCAGTTGTCTTAGAATTCCTGCAGTGGCGGGGGGTGGAGGATTGAATAAGGGTTGGTCCTTAACTCTAAGGTGCAGGTAATAGCTATTTGTTGGAGACCGGTTGATGGGCAGACCTTTGTCTTATCCTAATGTGGTGTTTTCCTTCAGGAAGTGAAGCATATTCAGCCTTCAGTAAGAGAATCAGTACCTCCCTGGAATCAGAATTTGGTGGTGTTCGAGGCTTAAAAGGATGACCAACCAGGAAGAGAGGGTCACTTAAGCTGCTTTCTCCTTTTTAATTTTTAATTTATGCATTTTCAAAATATACAAGATATGTCTTGAAAAAAAAAAAAGAAATTTGAGAGAAGAAAATAGAAAAATAAACTTGTGTTCATTTTATAGAGATTATCGCACTCAATTCCTTAAGCCCTCAAGAAGGGGGAGACCCAAGGAGTAATACAGGGTGGCCCATGGAAAAGTAGCCCACCTCCAATACCAGTGCCACGCAGTCAGGCTACCTTTCCATGGGCCACCCTGTACCACAAAGAAAACAGTAACGAATTTAACAGCTATATACATAATTGGGAACTATTTGCGAGTTATTACAACTGAAGATTATAAGAGGAACCAACAGAAGGTGTTTTACCAAATCAAAAATTGGGTCAGCTAAGGGGAGTCATAAATATATGAATTACTTTGGTATTTAACCATACATTTGCATGAAAATTTAAAGATACCCTCCCCCCCTCCCACTTGCTGAACTTTCGAATGCATTAAGAGAAATTGGTTTCCACTTTTTTTTTTTGGGTCTGTCTAGAGACATCTGTGAAAACCTGTACTTTAATCTGCAAGAAATATTGTGATCTATGATGGAAAATGTCTCAATGCGATATAATGAGCGTTGCCGGAACTGCCATCTCGGTGTCTGAAGTTTCAAAGCATAGTAGAAACGTCCACAGCTAGAACCAAAGACTCCAGTCCATCTTCCTGGAAACAGGGGGAATTGCATTTTCAGGAACCTGCAAAATTTCATTTAGATATCTCTTGAACATCTCTCTAGGAGATATTAAAGGCACTTTGGGTAAATTAATGAACCTAAGATTTTTATTCTTCCGTGTTCTCAAGATTTTCAACTTTTAAGGTCATATTAGCATTTTCCTTAACCAGTGCAACTTGGGTCTGAACAGAATTTACTTGAACACCGTATAGATGTAAGTTGTCCCAAATCAGTAGTTGTACTAGCAAAACAAGCTTTATGCTCCAAATCTTTACATTTCTGCACAAAGAGAGAAAACTATTGAAAAATAGAACTTCGAAGTTCCACTAGGGTGTCCCATATAGCCTCCAAGGAAAATACTGGACTGGAGCTAGCGATTACAGAAGATAATGAAAGTTCACTTAATGCACCTTTGTTAGTTCTCTTGGCACTTCCCTGTCTGCCATCTCAAAAAGTATCCTTAGCTAGCTGTCCAAGTTCAAACACATCACCTCCTGCTGGAATCGCTGCACACACGACCAAGTCCGGCATCTCAGTTGACTCTCGGGGAAACTCACAGCTGCGGTGTTACCAGGGGGTATTCCCTCTGCCGGGCTCAAAAGTGAAAGAGAGCCAGGGAGAGAGGGGAGCTCAAATTCCCTTCCCACTCTCTCCAGCAGATGGGTCCATGGCAGTGGGCTGCTGCGCATAACTTGGGCATCTATCGGGCCCATCAAGGGGGAGCGTTGGAGGGGCCGTGGGGAAAGGCCCAGACCTAAATTTCCTCTTTTTCTGCCCATTCAAAGGAAGAAAATAGAACAGAAGACTATGAAATAAAGGTAATCACCCAAGAGAGATTCTCACACTTCTGAATGTCAGTCAGCCATCTTACAGCATTTAGAGTAAGCAGGATTTTCTGGTAGCAATTTATCTTGCCAGATGTATTTCAGAGATGCAGACACTAATGTGTAGAGATCCCCTTTTCTTTGAAGAAGGTGATACATATTTTCATGGTTCCTTCATTCCTTCTGGAAAATAGGTTCACATTTTCTCACTTCCTTTCAAAGGGACTTGAATAGAGAAGAATGTGCTCAATCTTTTGTCATTTAGATATTTGGAGTTGTTCTGCTGTAAGGTCAATGACAATTTTATAACTTCTGAGTGCCATTTGTTCAGTTTAGTGGTTGTAGAAAGGTCAGAACAGCTTTGAAGGTGTCGCTTGTTAGAGTAAGGAAGTGCTAGAGAGGCTCACATATCAAGGGATTGCTGCCTCCCAAAAAATTGAGAGCATATTTTACCAGGACGCAGGTGGCTTCATGGGCAGAACTTTGCCTGGTGGTGTCTTATGAAGGCTTGTAGAGTGGCGGCCTGGTCTTCCTTGCATACTTATTTAAAGCATTGTCATCTCAATCTTTGAACCAGGGTTGAGGCTTCCTCTTGGTTTGGAAGTATTTAGAGTGGGCTTGGCAGTGTCCCACCCATGGGTCTAGCTGGATGAAGGAGAAATGTATTTCTTACCTGAATCTTATTTCCTTGATTCTAGCCAGGACCCTCCCTGATCTGTCAAGTGTAACATTCTTCTGATTCATTTTCAAAATAACTGCTTGTGTGCATTAGCATGCTGGATGTTAAGGTAGTAAACCTAATCAAGGAATGCAGGTTATATTTGTTCAGTTTGGTTTTTCTCCATTGGAAGCCCTCTGGTTTTTGCTTGGGGTTTGAGGGAAAGTTTGTTGTATTAATATTTATCTTAGCTTTTTACATAAAAGTAGTGGTGGACTAATATTAGCAAGACTTAGTCTCTGTCTCCATCTACTGGTTGGGAGGCATAACACACGCAGATGGACTGGTCTGCCTGGATTCCAGGAAAGGAAATTAAATTCATTTGGTGTGGGTTTGGAGTGCAGAGTACCTGATGGGGCCACATTGGTAATATGTGTTGAGATTCATATTAAAGGGATTCATCTCACCCTCCTTCCCCCCCCCCCCCCCTCCTCTTACCCACATTCTCTACCTCTTAGGCTTCCCCTCTCTGGCTATCTGCCCCAGTCACCTTTTGCACTCTTTCCCTCTTATGCTTGTTCATACCACCCCCAAAGACCCTCTCTGGTTCTAATTTTTGCAGAATGGGATAGGAACAGCTACAGCACCATCCCTACTCTGCCATTGTCTCACCAGCACTCTAGTCCCTCATTTACTGTGTGAACTTCATCCAGTCAGAAGTGCACCCAACTTCTGTACTAAGGTTCTTTCAGACACATCGCATCTCATATTAATTCCCACAAACTGAATAAGAGGATCAGGCTTTGGCATATCTTGTACCACTAAGCTGCTCCTGCTTGCACTACCTCCCATTCAGCAATGAGACAGGGATATGGGGCTGTGCTGGACAAAATTGGGAGGGGGCAGCTCATGGCTGGGATTAGTTGCAGGAGCTTTGCTTTCTGGTTTGGAATCATGTAGACCACTTGCAGGCTATATGATGCAATAAGGAAGGGAGGGTTAAAAGTAGTCCAGCACTACATATGACACATTTGTCTTTTATCTGCAGATATGTTAAGTCTTACCTGCTGCCTGATAAATCCCGCCAAGGAAAACGCAAAACCACAATCAAACGTAACACAGTCAACCCACTGTACAACGAAGTCCTAAAGGTGAGCAGCGTCCCTAAGCATAATGTCCTAATGGTAACAAAAGCAACATGCATGGCTTTTTCTACCACAAGGCACTGAAGATGATGAGCAGCATGTCCCATCCACCTGCACCATGGGGTCTTGAAGCTGATGTGCAGCACAGCTCACTGTACCGTGAACTTCTGAATAGCAGTAACACAAAGCAGCTTGAATGTCATTCCAATACTTATTTTCACAGTGCAAAGGCTAAAGTAACACTGCCAAAAAAGCCTCCTGCTTAGACATGGACTATTTCAGTATGTAATTCTGCTGATCTCGATGCCTAGGTCACTTTTATATTGTATAGAAAGGAGAAAGTAGTGTATTGGACAGTTTCTTTTAAAAACTTTTATTTTACTTTATTTTTTTTTCTCCTCTCGCTCTCTTAGAATGTAGTCAGGTACAAATAAGTGAGTGGGCATAGCTGCAGAGTGAGAATCTTTTAATACAGCCTAGTTAGGGTGTTGAATAAGAGGACTATGGTGCTGTGATTGTAAAATGACAATTGGAGACTTTTTTGTAAACTATATCTTTGCGGGTACTCCTGTTATCTTTTCTCTCACATGGTACATTTCCGTTCAGAGCAGTATACGATATGTGCCCAAAATAGCCTGTGTTCAGTATGGCAGAATTAAACCAGCAGTCTTAGCAGAAATGCAGACTCTTATAGCTGGAGCTGTCTGGCAGGCTATATAGGGGACCTTGGAGGCCGGATGTTCAAGCAATGGCCACACGAGCATTGGTAGGTTAATTACACAGCTTTGTGATTTTTTTTTTTTTTTTTTTTTTTTTTTTTTTTTTAGATGCATGGAGGGAAGGGGTTCTGGATGCTAAGTGGAGGATCATGTATATTTCTTTCCTAAGATGGTAGATTGCAAATGAGGAAGAAGACAGTGTGTCCTCTAAGAGTTTAAGCATGCATGTGTAGACAATAACTGGGCAAGGCTGGCTTGTGTGTGTGTGTGTGTGTTGGAGGGAGCAGGTGTTGCAGTCTTCTTTGTTATATTGTATTCTGCAATTCCAAATGTATCCTACGGCTAGCCATTCATATATAAAATAAAATATTACACATTTAAAAACAACCAATACAATGACACAATGTTCATAGCAAAATATGCACTTTATTTATGTCAATAGATTAGTCTATATATTTCTTTAAATCGCACTCGGGGTCATGTGATGTGAGCCCAGCAGGATGTGTGCAGTAAGAATTCGGGTGCTGCACCTTGAATATCGCATTTTTTGGCCATATTTCCATTGCTTTCTGAGGGGAGACTTATCATACTGGGTAAGTTATTTAGAAGGCCTACTATATTTCTGGTTTATGCTCCAAATCTGTATAGTCTTGAGGTGTGCTTTTTGTTCTTGTTTTCTTTTTTTTGGGGGGGGGTGTCCAATTTGATACAGATCCTGTCTCTAGGAATATATTCATTGATTATTGGGGGAGATTTTAATTGTATTCCATACTTGAATAGATCTAGAGCACAGCTTCCTAAATCTGTTCTGGGGACCCCACAGACAGTTGAATATGTATGAGAGAAAGTTGCATAACATGGAGACTCAGTATATGCAAACTTATCTCATGCACATTCATTCTGGATATCCTGAAAACCCGACTGGCTGTGGGGTCCCCAGGCCAGGTTTGGGAAGCCCTAGAGGTAAGCTGCAGGAAGTAGGCCCGCTTAAGGGACACAGATTGCCATGTGACAATTTGGCCGTGATAGGTATGTGGCATACTTTAAATCCCTTGGCATGAGAATTTATGCAGCAAGCTAGGGTCCATCCTATGCAGATGAGAATGGACTCATTTTGTTTTCAGAATTTAGTCACTACTGTAAACACTGAAGTTGCAATCAGCTCTGACTACAATCCAGTGACTTGCCTACTGAGGTACCTTGCTCAACTCAGTGTAGGCCATGAGGATGGCTGCTGGATTATTGTTAAACATTTCTCAACTTTTTTAGTAGAAAAATGGAAGGAGCATGGGGATAAGCCCCTTCTGTATTGGGAGGCTGTTAAAGTGGTATTGAAAAGCTTGGCTACCAGTTATGGTCTCTTTCTGCTGTCATTATTATGTTGTAGCTAAAAGGAAAAATTTAGATGCTGAAATTATCACTTTAACCAGATGACTACATACACATTGTCAACTATTCTTTCCTCTGAAAATGAGGTTAGTTTTCTGAGGTTACAACATCTGCAAGGGCGGATGGATCATTGCATCCATTATTTCATAAGTTTTATTTCTACGGTAATAAGTCTCTAATAAAATGTTGGCTAATTTAGTTCATCTGCAGTCAGGCTCTAAATTTATAACATCTATATTAGATGAGATGGAAGTCAGTCATGTCTGGGGGGAGGGGGGGAATTTGTACAGTATTTTAAAGGTTCTGTAAACAATTGCATACAACAGATTGACTATAGCCGGCTTAGAAATTAATTTTATGGATGCCCTGAATCTCCCTTCTATTTTTTTTTCCTGAGACCTCCAGAAACTAAATGCCCTATTGCAGCTGAAGTTCAGATAGTTAAGGTCTAGCCAATTTTAAAACACTTTTGTCCAGATCTGAATGCTTCCTTTTATAAATGTTTAAATTATTATATTACAGGTTTGAAAAATCTCTTTGCAGCAATTGTCTGCAGTAAGCCATAGGCTGGATACTCTGAAAAATGCTCATATAGTTCTCCTAAGCCTGATGTAATCCTCTTAATGAAGGACTTTATTATTTTATATATTTATTTTTGCGAACCAGTAGCCCAGTATAACACTTGGACAAGTGGGTTCTGTCCACTGTCCATCAGGGGTACCAATTAAGCCTATTGGGTGTCCCGCCAAATTCCCTTCTGGCCCGTTTTGGGTTCTGGTAGCACATCAGGAGGGTACTACAAGCAGAGCTCTCCTCACTCTTTAACGGTCAGAGTGGTCGAGCCCGTACCACAAAGGCAAAGAGGATGAGGATTCTACTCCAGGTACTTCCTGATTTCAAAGAGAATAGGACTGCATCCTTTCCTAGATCTAAGGGCCTTGAACAAGTTTCTAAGAAAAGTTCAAGATGGTTTCCCTGGGCATCTTGATCCTCCTTTTGCAAAAAGGGGACTGGCTATGATCCCTTGACCTCAAGGATGCATACTCATATCAAGATCTTCCCTGAACACAGAAAATATCTCAGATTTGTGATGGAAAAACAGCACTTCTAGTACCAGGTGTTGCTGTTCGGGCTTGCATCAGCCCCACCGGTCTTCACAAAATGCCTGGTCATGGTGGTGGCGCACCTCTGCAGGCTGGGAGTGCAAGTTTTCCTGTATCTAGATGATTGGCTGGTCAAGAGCACATCTCAGGCAGGGGCCACCAGGTCCATGCACTTGACCATCCGGATGTTGGAGTCACTACTGTTCGTTCTCAACTACCCAAAGTCCCATCTCAGCCCAGCATGTCCCTTGGACTTCATAGGAGCCCTGCTAGACATGGCTCAGCCCAAGGCCTTCCTGCCTCGCCAGAGGGATGTCACCTTGACAACCATCACAGCAGAGGTCCAACAGAGCCAGCAGGTACATATTGAGGTTGTTGGGCCATATGGCTGCAGCAGTCCATGTCATTCCCTTGGCACGTTTACACGTGTGCAGAGCCCAATGGACCCTCAGGTTGCAGTGGCAACAGGAAATGTAGAGCCTCCAGGATTGTATCAGTCACCCCATCTTTCTGAGACTCATTGTCCAGGTGGAGGGGTACTTTCAAATCTAGAATGGGGGATCTTCTTTCGAAGACACCATACCCAAATTATCCTAACCACAGATGCATCCATCCTGGGGTGGGGAGGTCATGTAGATGGGCTCAGCACTCAGGGTCTCTAGTCTGCCCAGAGATGCTCTTGTTAAATCAGATTCCTGGAGCTTCAGACAATCAGGGACACACTATGGACTTTCAGAGATCAGCTGTCCAAAAAAGTTGTTCTGATTCACACGGACAACGAAGTAGGTATATTTATTTATTTATTTTATTTATTTATTTAACTTTTTTATATACCAACATTCAAGACGGTGGTCCCATCATGCTGGTTCACAAGAAACAGGGGTGTAATTATAATAAACTTTACCATTTAAACAATAGTGCAGAAAAGCACTATGTTTATATGGTTTATATGGTATATAAACAAGCAAGGAGGCACTGAATTATACCTCCTGTGTCAGGAAGCAGTCCAGAACTAGTCGTGGGCCCTGTCCCATGGGATGGTGCTCAAGGCCATGTACCTGGAAAGGACAGAGAACATGGTAGTGAAAAGGCTGAGTCAAGCCTTCAGAACCCATAAGTGGTCCCTGGACAAGGGAGTAGCGAAACCGATATTCTGCCTCTGTGGGAGCCCGGGCGTAGATCTGTTCACATCCCCCTGCAACAGAAAGGTGCCTCTGTTCTGCTCCCGGTACAGGTCAGATGGCAAACCAGCCTTGGAACAAGGAAGATATACACACATACAGAAGACCCGATTCCCTTAGCAGTGAAGACTATTTTGAAGCTTCGTGAGGTCAGGAGACTATGATCCTTATAGCCCATCATTGGTCAAGACAAGTCTGGTTTCCACTCCTAAGAGAGTTGTCCATCCAGAGACTGATCAGTCTAGGGACTTCCCCAGATCTCATCATGCAAAATCCCAACCTCCAGGCCCTGTCACTCACAGCCTGGAGGTTGAGAGGTTAATCATGCAGCTGCTTGATCTTTCAGAGGATGTCTCAGGTCCTTCTAGAAAGCTTTCCACTAGAAAGTCCTATGAACTGAAGTGGAGGACATTTTCCATGTGGTGTGAGCAGAAGGCTCACACTACACAAACTGCTTGACTACCTCTTATACCTATCTGAGGCTGGCATGAACTCTGAGTTGGTCTTTATCTCAGTGCAATTGGCGTATACCACCAAGGTATAGATATGCTTATCCCTGTACAGTCTGTAGTTGTATGCTTCAAGCAGGGCCTGCTTCAATTGAAGCCTGCCACTGTATCTAGGGACCTCAGTGTGGTGTTAGCTCAGCTGATGAAAGCTCCTTTTGAGCTGCTGTGCACTTTTTACCTGAAGTACCTGATCTGAAAGGTCATATTTTTGGTGGTAGTCACTTCAGTCACAGGGTCAGCAAGCTCCAGGCTTTAGTAACTCATCCACCTTATACTAAGTTTTTTTTTTATCATGACAGGGTGGTCTTGCGTACGCACCCTAAGTTCCTGACTAAGGTGATGTCTGATTTCCATCTTAGTCAGACCTGCCAATATTTTTTCCCAGGCCCCATTCACACCAAAGTGAATGAGCACTGCACAGTTTGGACCACAAGCGAGCCTTAGCCTTCTATTTGGAGAGGACAGAAATCCATAGACAGTCCACCCAACTTTTTATTTCTTTTGACAAGAATAGGTTGGGCATTGCCATTGCAAATCAGGCACTATCCAATTGGCTAGCAGATTGCATCCCCTTCTGTTATGCCCAGGTGGGACTGCATCTTAAATCTTGTCGGCTTATTCTGTCAGAGCCATGGCAGTGTCAGTGGCCCACTTGTGAGCAGTTCCTATGGAGCAGACCTGCAAGGTTATGACGTGGAGTTCTCTTCACACATTCACATCTCATTACTGTCTGGATAGGGATGACCAATGTGACTGATTTTGGTCAGTCTGTCCTTTGGAATCTGGTTGAGGTGTAGAACCCAACTCTTCCGCCTAGGGCAGCCTGTTTGGGCTCAGGCTGTCTCCCCCGCCCCCCCCCCCCTCTGTTACCAACAGCATCGGTGGTGGTGTGCCCATTGGCACCTGTTGGGTGTCTGTTGGTCCCCTTTTCTGTTGGGGGACAGCCTGCAGCTAGGAATTCCCCATGTGTGAGGACTACCATCCTGCTTGTCCTCTGAGAAAGCAGAGTTGCTTATTTATAATGGGTATTCTCAGAGGGACAGCAGGATGTTAGTCTTTATGAAACCTGCCTGCCACCCTGTGAAGTTGCGTTTCTCTTTATTTTAATTAAAATTCTGTTACAGTTATGGAGAGGGACCCCATATGGACATGTGGTATAGGGAATGCCAGGCATGCTCAGTGTGCCTAGTCTGTTCTAGAAACTGACATTAGATGGATCCCCAATGCAGAAAACTTATGTCACCCACTTGTGAGGACTAGCATCCTGCTGTCCTCAGAGAGCACTTGTTGCAACTGTGCTATCCCTTCCAGTTGTCCAGAAGTACATGACAGGAATGCCCCAGATCGCCCTTGTTTATTTTGGCATTAGAGCCTTTGAGTCATAAACTTGAAATGACATTGGAGGTAAGAGCATAGAAGCCAAATCTTTAAAAACTTTATTTGCAGATGATATATTTTAATCTCCCATTCTCGACAACCTCTCTCAAAAGCTTTAACCATGTTTGAAGAATGTGACCGTTCTGTTCGTACCCCAGATCAATCCAGACAAGTGGATTTTGCATCCCTACCAGCAGATGGAGGCAGAGAACAAAACTTTGAGGCACTGCTACATATCCCTCAGTATTTCTGTCTCCAGCAGATGGTAGAGGTGCAAACCTGCAGTCTGGAGTTTTTAAAACAGAGTAGGAAGATTCCTGGAAGGCTCCCCAAGGTGTTAAGTTCCTTGGGTGGAGCAAGGCAAGTGGGGGGTGGTGGTAATCCCTGAGCTAGCTCAGCCCTTCTCAATCAGGGGCGGGGGTGAAAGCTAGGGGTCTTGGGTCCTCTCCCCCAGTGTCTGCTCTCTCCTGACATCTAGAAGCAGGGAAGTAGCCCTTCTTTCTGTGATTTCCCTCACTTGGGGTTATTTCTGTGTATTTTCGGGGCTTGTGCCTTTAAGAAAAAAAAAAAAGTAGAACAAGCGAAGGGAGCTGGAGCAGTGCTGAGCGGCCGTTCTGCCCGGAGGCAGTGCCAGGTGAGTGAGGACAGAAGCCTCCCAATCGGGCTGGGTGCTTGATCAACGTTGGGAATGTGCCGCCGGCGGGGTTTCTTAGTGGCACGGGCTATTTTAGGCCCAACTGTGATTCATCCCAATGCCCACTCAGCGCAGGAAAAGTTGCTGCAGTTGAAGGTGGCTCGCCTCTGTGCGCCTCAGGCGGGGCTGGAACCTTTACGGGACTCTGGGGCGGGGCGGTGCTGCAGGTTCCAGGGTGATTGGAGCAGTTGGTGGCCATTTTGAAGGCACATGGCAGGAGTCAGGAGGCCATTCCAGAGCCTCAGAACTCCCCTCCCCTGCTTTTTTCCTGTTGATTTAAGACCTGCTGATGGCAAGGAAGGGACAGGGGAGCCAGGGGGATGACAGCCAGAATCTGTCCTCTTTGGATTCTGAGCAATTTTTAGCAGATTTCATCCTGTTTCTTCATAAGGCCTGTCTGGCTAAGAAAAGAGGCAGGGTCCAGGAGGCTGCTTCCCAGAAAGCCCCCTGCAGCTAACTACCTCATTGTGGGGGGGGGGAGCCGGTGGGCTCCTGAGGGATCCTACATCTCCTTGGGATGGGACGGTCCCTGGCTGGCACAGGGACATGTCTGAGGAGTCTGTGGTAGGAGAATCTGTTGCACCCAGACAGGAACCCAGTCACCAATGTATGGGATCCTATGCAGGATGTGGATGACGTCCCAATGGCAGAGGGTGACTGCCCTCATGTTGGTCCTGTTCTGCAGGGAGGAACTAGGTCCACTGATTCCCCAGGTATTTGGAGTTGGATTAGTTGTGCAGGAAGATTCGGGCAATGAGGGGGTGAACCCTGTCCTAAGCCTTTCCCTCTACCCAAGAAGGTGAAATTTGGATCAGGAGTGGTGGTAGTCTCTCGAGGTGGACCTGAAGGTGGCCAGAGCTATGGCCAAGTTATATCCTTGCTGGAACGAGTCTTGGATGATCCCCAAGTTGTATGTGGCGGTTTCTGCAGTAACCAAGAATACAACCGTCCCGGTGGCAGGTTGGGTCGCTTTAAAGGATATCTAGGATCAGAAGCTGGAAATTCTGTTGGAGGTTGTTTGAGGTTTCTGCCTTGAGCCTTTGGGTGGCAGTCTGCGGGAGTTTGCAGAGAGCCTGCTTGTGCTGGGTGCAGAAGGCGCACGAGAAGGTGTCAGGGGGGGGGCAACAGCTGACTCTGCCCAGGCTGCCCGTTTGGAGGTAGGTGAAACCTATGTGGCAGATGTGCTCTGTCATGATTCGGACTTCTGCTAGGAATATGGTCTCTGGTGGCAGCGCAGAGGCTGTTATGGTTGCGAAATTGGTCGGTGGATGTGTGATCTAAAGCCCAGCTGTCTAACCTTCCCTTCAAGGAGCAAGTCATGAAGTAGTTGGGGACGTCTAAGGGCATTAAGTTACCAGAGGACAAGAAATCCACCAAGAAGTCCTTTCCCCTGTGTGCTCGTTTTCGAGACGCAAGAAGATTTTGTCCAAGCAGATCCTCTGTTCCTGCAGTACAAAAGCAGGGATTGGGCAGGCAGCAGTCCTCTCGGGCACAGCGTAGACCACCTCTGTGTGGTGGTTCCCAGGGGGGAGGGGGAAACAAAGTTGGCCAATGAAGGTGAACTGGTCCACTACTCTGTGGAAGCAGTCTGGAGGAGGCTGTCCTCTTTTTCAAGGAGTGGACCAGGGTCACGTCAGACCAGTGGGTGCTGGAGGTGATAAGAGATGGATACACTTTAGAATTTTCTTGGCCTTTCAGGGATGCCTTTGTGGTCTCCTACTGCATCTGTTCCAGTCGGAAGGCAGTGCAGGATATGGTGCAACGTCTTCTTCGCCTATGAGCCATTGTTTCTGGTATCCCTTCAGGAGAGGGGGCAAGGGAGATAGTGTATTTCGTGGTTCCCAAGACAGAGGGGATGTTTTGACCCATTTTCAATCTGCGAACTATCAATGTTGCCCTTAGGGTGCCCCATTTTCAGATGGAAACGTTGCAGACAGTAATAGCAGCAGTATGCAAAGGAACGTTTTTTGCCTCATTGGATTTGACAGAGGCCTATCTCCATATTCCCATAAGGGGACAGTCGCCAGAGGTTCCTGAGCTTCCTGGTTCTCAGAGCATTTTCAGTTTCGAGCCCTTCCTTTCAGGTTGGAGACAGTGCCATGCACATTCACCAAGGTGGTGTGGCATCTGCACTCAGGCGGGAATGGATACTGATACATCAGTTTCTGAATGATTGGCTCATCAGGGCAAAGTCAGAAGCGGAGTAATGTCATTCAATTCGCCAAGTCATGCAGCTTCTGGAGTCTGGCGAAGAGCCATTTAGAGCCATCCCTGTCATTAGAATATCTGGGGGATCGGTTCAATACCCAGTTAAGGAAGGTGTTTCTGACCTTGGAGAGTGGCCAAGTTACAGGGGTCAGGTACTCAGTGTTATGCAGTTGTTGGTTCCCAGAGTCTGGGACTATGTGCAGGTCCTGGGTTCTATGGCTTCTACGCTGGAGTTAGTTCCATGGGCCTTTGGTGGAATCAGTTTTCGGAGGAATTTCAGCTTCCTTTGCCACTTCAGGGGGATGCCAGTTCCAGACTTGTGGTGGCTGTCTCAGAGCAATTTGGAGAGAGGAATGGACCTGGAAGTACCCAACTGGGTGGTAGTGACCACGGATGCCAGCCTCAAAGGATGGGAAGCGAATTGTCAAGGCAGATTAGTCTAGGGGCTGTGGTCGCCAGAAGAGGCATCCTAGTCATCAATCGTTTGGAAACCAGAGCAGTTTTCAAAGCATTGCTTGCCTTTCTGCCACTCATTCAGAGGAGGTCAGTGCGAGTGTTCTCAGACAATGTGACTACTGTGGTGTACCTCATTCGTCAAGGTGGAACAAACTCATCTAGTGGTGCAGAAGGCACAAGACCTGTTTGGGTGGAAAACCATCTAGCAAGAGTAGTGGCATTGCATGTGGACTAGCTCAAAAGGCAGCAGCTAGATACTGGGGAATGGGAGTTGTCTGAGGCTTTTGCCTTGATTCAGGGCAGATAGGACAAGCCGTGCTTGGACCTCATGGTAGTTCCAGGGAATGCAAAGGCAGTCTGGTTTTTCAGTCGCAGGAGAGGCTGGCTATAAAGGCATTGACACCCTTGTTCAGCTGTGGTCAACAGGGCTATTGCTGTATGTATTCTCTCTGTGGTGTCTCATAGGAAAAGTGTTATGTTGCATCAAGCTTCATCCAGGCAGAGAGATTCTGGTGGTACCAGAGTGGCCACATCGGCCATGGTTTGTGGCCCTGGTTTATCTAGCAGTAGACAGGCCTGTGCCCCTAGCGCATCTGCCAGATTTGTTGCAGCAGTGACCCATGTTTTCAGACCAGGTTAATCGCTTCTGTCTAGTGGCTTGGCTCTTGAGAGGAGATGACTCCACATGAAAGGGAACTCAAAATCTGTGATTACCATCTTGCTGCAAGTGTGAAGACCTCCACTTCTCTGGCTTATGTATGAGTCTGGAGGGGATTTTAAGCGTGGTGCTTGCAGAATAGTTTGCAACCATTAAGAGTGGAGGTTCCACAAGTTCTATCCTTTTTTGCAGGGCTTCCCAAACTGTGGGTCAGAACCCCAAATGGGGCCACAAAACCTCCAGCTGGAGTCACAAGTGCCTCAAAAGGGTAGTGCTCTTCAGATGCTGCCAGCAGCACCACTAGTCAGCATGGGGCCTGTAAGCCAGCATTCACTCAAAGGTCCAGCAGTGGTCTTGCCCTCGCATGAGTTTACGCAGTCACAGGAAAACCTGCACAAAAATGATTTAGGACCGTACGCTGGCTCATAGAATCTGTACTGACTTTCATTACTAATTCTGCTGCCACTTGCAGATCAGGCTTTGGACCAGCCATGAGAGGAAGGGTGGGCTGAGTATGCAAAGGCCAGTGAAGACTGTCACTGCTTCTCACCCACTCACCACTGAATCTACCCAAGAGAAAAATGTTGCCCTACTTCTCATTCACTTTTGGCCAAGGGCCCAAAGGAAAATGTTGCTGCTGACCCTGGCCAAAGGAATGTTTGAAGAAGGAGCTGTTGGAAAGGAGGGATCAGATGCAAGAAAGGTTTAAGGGTTGGATCAGTGGGAGAGGGATTGGCTATGGAAGGTAAGGGGAGGAATGACAAGATACTGGGGGATGCAAGAGAGGAGCTGTGGGTGAGAGGGTATCAATTGGGGGGGGGGGGATGAGAGCAAAGAGTTGGAGGGGCAAAGGAATGGGGTGAGAGGAAGGGGATGATAGAGGAACAATTGTGGGTTATACAAATGACTTGGAGGTGAGAGGTTCAGCTAGGAGGATGTGAAAAGGGCTGGAGAGGGTGAGAGACAGAGGATGGGCTGGGAAGGTGAGAAGAGCTGGAAGATGTAAGAGGGAATCAGCTGGAGTAGCGGAAGTTGTGAGAGGATGTCCTCTGGAGGGGAATGGAGGTTAAGAGAAAGCATAGACTGGAGAGGTTTGGAGAATCAGTTGGAATGAGGGGATGGTGATTGCAGATGAACCACACTCCCACTCCTCTGGTTGGATCATCCTCTGGGGTCATGTGAATTTTCAAGTATAAAATAGGGTCATATTGATTAAAGTTTGGGAAGCCCTGGTCTAAGGGCTTAGACTTTTAATTCCTTCCAGGTTCAGGTGGCAGCCTTAGTCTCTTATAGATAAGGTGCAGGGAAGGTCATTGGCAGCTCATCTGGATGTGGTATGTTTCCTGAAAAGGGCAAAACATCTGCATCCTCCAATCCGGAAGGTGGGTCTGGACTGGAACCTTAACTTGGTGCTTAGAGTTCTGTGTGGTCCTCTGAGCTGGTTAGGGCATCCTTGAAGGGTCTAATCTTGAAGTCTGTTTTCTTGGTAGATATCTGTTCAGCCAGAAGGATATCTGAGCTGTAGGCACTGTTATGTAGAGATCCTTTGAGGATTTTGGGGTGTCATTGCATGCAGACTTTTTTTTTTTCCTAAAGTGGTTTCATCATTTCACCTTAACCGGTTGAGCTTCCAGGTTTTCTGAATTTCTGACCAATCCAATGGCAAAGGAATTGCATCTTTTGGATGTTAGACAAGTACTCTTCGGTATCTCAAGGTGACAAATACTTTTTGGAGGTCGGATCATCTGTTTGTCCTTTTTAATGGAGCAAAGAAGGGAAATAAAGCTTCCAAGAGTATGATCGCGAGATGGCTGAGGGAGGCTATAAGTTCGGTAAACATATGTAAGGGTCATCTATCTCTGGAATGATGGCAACTTCCTGGGCTGAGTGTTCTGTGCAAGAGATTTCTTGGGCTGCGACATGGTCTTCTCTTCATACTTTCACCAAACATTTCTACTTGTATGTGCAGGTGCCAGATGAGGCGTCTTTTTTGGGGAGAGTGTGTTGTGCACGGGTTTTTCGGATTCCCATCCAGTATAGGGGAGCTTGGGTACATTCCATTTGTCTGGACTGATCTGGGGTATGAATAGGAAAGGAAAATTTGTTCTTTCCTGATAATTTTCGTTCCTGTAGTACCACACATCAGTCTAGAGACCCATCCCCTTCTTTCGAAAGTCTTCCTCACTTCTGGATGTTGAGACAGTATGTAGACACATGCAGAGTTACTGACAGCATACATAGGTTGATATGTTCCTTGGTTTATGCAAAGGGTCCTGGTTTTAGGGGGCTCCACCTGTATTCTCTGCTGACCCTTAGTTTGCTTAGGGTTTGGTAATTTGAACATCTTGGCGTGGGTATAGGTCAATACTGATTGACTGCAGGTGGCACTCTGACATGTAGCAGTGCCTCAAAGTTTTGTTCTGACTCCATTTGCTGGTAGGGATGCAAAATCCACTGTCAGAACTGAACTGTAGTACTACATGAATGAAAATGATCAGGTAAGAACAAATTTTCCTCTCTTCTGGCCACAAGCTGAATCTAGATAAGTCTGTTGGAAGGATGGTAGTCACTCCCAGTCTCATTAAACAGAATAGCTTTGGTAAAAAATAGTTTTGGCGCCAAAACTTTGTTTTATAAAGGATTCTAGTTATATTGAGACTGAAAGAGATAAATGCTTTACATGTTTCATGTAGTACATTTTTTTTTCTCTGGAGTGGGTGGGAGCTAGAATTGCGTTAGTAAAATTGATGCTCCCAATATCTGACAAATTTGAATTTTCCAAATTTTATATATATTAGTCTGGCATGCCATTTGCTCATAGCGATTGGTTATTGGATACCTCCTTTTGTGTAGATCTGTGTTTTGGAGCAGCTCTGAGTTTACCCTGTTACTGTGCATGAAATAGGAATTTAAAAGACTGAGAGAAGCTCCCAAATCATATATTCTCCTTGTTAACTAAATCTACAAGAGGAGCATGGAGGTTCTTGCATAAACTCAAACTGTTTGGTTCTTTTTGCCTTTCATGGGGAATCCAGTATTTCCCTCAGGAGATAGGCATGTTTTAAACTCCCCTAGTTGCAGGTGACATCAAGACTGTTTCAGTGGTTTTGGAGAGCAGTTCTTCACAAGCTTGCTCATTAACACATTGCAGTTGGGTTTAGCAAAAACGTTTATTTACTTGCAAACAATTTATGAACACATTCAAATTGGAAATGTTGCTGATAACATCTTTTGCATTTCAAACTTAAATGGCCTTTATTCTTCATATAATATATTAATCTACTCTACAAATTTTTGTAAACCCATTGTTCATAATCTGTAGTAGCATCCCTAGCTTCTATCTGGAGTTCAAACTTGCAAGTGGACATGAAGACATCAGTAGATGTTTGTTTTTTTATTTTATTTTCTATTAAATCAAAGTACAGAAAACGTAATTCTGAGAGAAATGCAATATTGTATATTACATAGTGAGCCCTCTAAGGGCTTATAGAATTGGGAAACTATATTCTAATCAATGTTTGTGTAAGTGCCCAGAAGCTACTTCAATGCATTGCTTATGGGAGTGTCCATTTATAAATTTCGGAAGGATGAGCTTTGATGGCTTAGCATGTACGAGTAGGAAAGAAATACCACATGTCTACTCCTTTTGTAATTTCTTGGTAAATTCCCTAAAATACAAAGTCAAGATCAGACTATTTTTTTTCTGAGCAAAAAAGGTGTAATTTACTAGCATGGCTGAGTGATTCTCCACCAGATTCTCAGGCCGATACAGTAAAGCGCGGCCGCGGTTACCCTGTTTCTAACCCACTTTGTACCCACAATTTGGCCGCGTAAGTCTAACCCGCGATTCACTATCCGTTTTTACCAATCCTTACTGCTTCTTTAAATCTATTTTCCCTTTCCGCCCGCGGCATGTATATGATATGTAAACGATTGGATTAGTTATTCCCTCCCACACAGTAATGTGCAGCCCGATTATCGCCTTTTTAACCAACTGTTTTGCTGTGTCTTTAACCCGCTAATTTACCGCCTACCCTGACCCTGGCGTTAGAGGGATGTGACAGCAATAGGCAGGCTCCGGTCAAATAAGTAGGTGGGTTGGAGCAAGCGAGTAACATGGTGTGGCCTGGTTCTCCTACGCTCGGGCATCGGGGATTGCCAGTCCTCTCTCCCCCCTCCCGAAGCAAGGCGCAGGGCGAAAATCGAAGCGACACGTTATTAAAGCAAATAGAAATTGTAACAAAAGTAAACTTACTGCATGCTTCCAGGAGCCCCAGTCCTCTCTCCCCTCCTCCCGAGGCGCCCACCGCGGCTCCACTGCCTCCTGGGGGCAGCCGGCAGCGAAAGCGGCTTCCAGCAGCCCCGCCGGCGAAGGTGCATGAACGCAGGTGAGCGCCCAAATTAGACGTGCTTTCATGCACCTTCGCCGGCGGGGCTGCTGGAAGCCGCTTTCGCTGCCGGCTGCCCCCGGGAGGCAGGGGAGCCGCGGTGGGCGCCTCGGGAGGAGGGGAGAGAGGACTGGGGCTCCTGGAAGCATGCAGTAAGTTTACTTTTGTTACAATTTCTATTTGCTTTAATAACGTGTCTCTTCGATTTTCGCCCTGCGCCTTGCTTCGGGAGGGGGAGAGAGGACTGGCAATCCCCGATGCCCGAGCGTAGGAGAACCATCCACTTCCTGGTACCTGTCATTTGAAATGACAGGTACCAGCGCACCCAGGATACTGTATAGGCGCTGTATAGCGCTCTATACAGCAAAATGGATTGTGCTTCATGGACGCGCTTTGGACGTGGCTTGCATTTGCATGCCATTTAAATACTGTATCGAGCGGTATGTGATCCGAACTGTGCGCGCGGCAAACAAGCGGGCGCCCGGCACTGCCGCACTTTTTCTTACGCGCCCTTACTGTATCGGCCTGTTAGTTCCTTGGAAGACAAAATTGTATGATGTGGTGTGAATGGCATTCCACACAGCACTGTTAACTTCTGAAGCTAAGAAACTTATCTTGGGAGCCCTTTGTCTCCTTTCGCCCTCACCAAGGGGGTCATTTTCTATGCGGTTCGCAAACGATAAGGGACGTTTTACATGCAAAAAGTCCCTTATCACGTGCGATACCAAGATCGGGGCGGAGTTGGGGCGGCACCAGGGCTGACGCCACGAAGACTTTGCCGACAGCGAAAGGTAAGCTCCTTCATCGCTGCCATCTTCGTGCCAAATAACTACACCTTTTATGGTGTAGTTATTCGGTGCGATGCCAGCAGCAATCGCAGGACCGCCCCCCATTACCGCGGGATTCACGACGCCATGGTGTTTTTGTAAATCTAGGCCCAAGTGACATAATTTATACTTCCCAATTGAGTAAACACTGGATCAGTGTTTCCTGAGCTCTCAACCACCTCCATAATCAAATGTCTGTTTATGTTCTGCCCACTGGCATTCTTTTTGTTTGTTTGTTTTTATATTTGAAGACCTATTCATTGCTTTAATGATTGCCTGATAGTGGGGTTTAGGTGTGTGGTTGTTAAGAGGGGGATTGTAAAGGGGGAAACTGTTTCTGGTTTTCTTTGGATATTGGTGATACTATTTAAATATTTTCACACAAAAAATTCCCTATTCTGTAAATGCCTGTGCAAAAAGGAGTACTTTTTTCCTTTTTTTTTTTTTTTTTTTTTAATGAAATTTCAAATAATTTTTCTCATTTCGAGCCTCCAAGGGTAGAGGATTCCATAAATTAGGGGCCATTGCTGAAAAGACTTTGCCCATAGTCCTGCTTACTTGATATATATTAGACTGCACAGACAACAGCAATTGGGATGAAGATTGTAAAACACATGAAGAAATAAGCCAGGAAACTTTATCTGCTAAGTGGTGAGATTCGGGGTAAATAGCTTGCTGTAACAGACTATGTTAGTGTATGTAACCTTTTTGTTTTTACTCTGTTCAGATACAGCATACGCTAATCTGGTTTGGGAAGACAGGTTTACATTGTAAATGGAATGCATTCAAGTTGAATTGATTGCATATTGCCTACAGTTGGTGACCTTGCTGGATCAATAAATAGGAAAACTTATCTCTTTGAGCAGGATCTGGCCATGACGTGGATCATCTGTTTTGTCGTCTTAGGCTCTGTTCCCTGTGATGGGTACCATGATTTCTAACGACATGTTCTTCTTCTTTCTTCCTGCAGTATGGAATTGTGGAGTCTCTGCTGGTCATGAGGACCCTGCAGCTATCTGTCTGGCATTATGACCGCTTCGGCCGAAACACTTTCTTGGGAGAAGTGGAGCTCCCCCTGGATGCCTGGAATTTTGATAGCCAGTCAGAGGAGTGCCTGCCTCTGCATTCAAGGGTACAGATGGTGGCTTTGTGTGCAGCTCACTGGTGATGGCATCCCTCCTTTCTCTGTTGGTATCATTCTGGCACCTTCTGTCACAGCCTGTCCGTCCCCTGTGAAACAGGTGTGACCTCTCCTTCTTCTTTAGCCAGGTTCTAGGGTGCATAGAACCAGGTGAGTGACTTCTGGCTTCACAATTTCCCGTTTCGAAGCATCCTGGGAGTTTATTATCCATGAGGAAAACTGAAACTGGAGTTGAGAATAACAGGAGCTACTCACTGAGATGCCCATTATGATTGGGGGGGGGGGGGGGATGGGGATAAAGTAATTGCAGGTTTCATGGCCCCACCAACTTTTGTCCAGCAGCCCGCCTGTTAAGCCTCTTGTTTCAAACTGCGGACTTTTTTTTTTCCCCTCCCCCCCCCCATCCCCCCTTCTACTCAAGCACTGCAGAAAGTGCGATCTCTGATATTCCACCTTCTGTGCAACAGATTACTTGTTATAAGAGACCCGCCACAAGCAAGCTGTGCCCCTAAAGGGGAGCATCAGGCCACGCAGCCCCTTGTTTACCACCAGACTGGACCTTTTATTTAAATCTATGTGCCCGGCCACCAGGCAGACGTTCCCTTCCCTTGCCGCCATGGACACTGAACCTACGTTCACATTCCGCTGTCACGGTGGCTGCCCGACCTCCCTCCCTTCCTTCCTGCTGCTGCCTGTATTACCTGTAAAAGACCGGGGGGGGGGGGGGGGCATGTCGCATCACTATTTAGTACAAGTAAGTGGATGGTGGTCAGAGAATGGGGAGGACTCAAAGAGTTGGAAAGCAAGAAGGGATGAGGCAGGGAGAACAGAGCCAGAGGGAGGAGGTGTGGGCAGGAGGAGAATGAAAGAGGGGGGAGAGGTGAGCTCTGACTGGGGGGAGGGGAAAGGGGCAGGGGACAAGAAGAAAGATGAGGGGGGGGGTGGATATTGGGGCTGCCGAGCCTTCGTTTTTCCTTGTGGGGTGGAAGGGAAATAAAGCCAGGACTGGATTTTTCACAATCACTTTAAAGTATTCCACTTGGTATTTGTCTTTTAGGAGAAATTTTATTGTTCTCCACTTTGCGGTTTAAACATTAAAGCAGACGATCGAATTTGAATAAATCAAACTGGTGTAGACACACAGAGCGGTGCTACTGGACTTCTAGTGGGGCACTATTGTGAATACAGGGAGGTATTCTGTATGCCTAGGGTTTGTGTGGGGATCTATAGGGGTCCAGCTTGGTCTGTCTTCTAATGTGCACCTTTCAAAAGAGTTGGTGCTTTGGTGTTCTAGGCTAGGGAATGATTGCAGTGCTGTTCCACTTCTCACTGAAATTTGGCAACTGTATCGTGCTAAGGTGTTAGAAATATCAGATTTCAGTGACGTTATTCAAGTGGAAGGGTCCCCGAGTGCTGTTTTTGTATGATACGTTGTAAGGGAAAATGCTCTGCATCAGTTGTTGGGGTGGTTATAGGGTCTGTGGATACAGAGTATTATATTTACAGAACTGGAGATATAGTGTCTATCATTTTTGTCTTGTATATGCCATGACAAAAATGAACTTTACTGTAAACCAGGCTACGTTGGATGTAATCTCCAGGAAGGAGTTGGGAGCAGGATTCGGGAGCACTTGCATGACACCCCCCCCCCCCCCCCCCCCCCCAAAAAAAAAAACCAAAAAGGTGTTCTGAGGGCCCTGCATGAGCCAGCTCTCTCGCTCCTGTAGGAAGGCTGGGTTTGGGAGAGCCTAGGTGAAACTCATTCAGGAAAGCTAAAAGAATGTATTCTGAAAGGGTTTCCTTTCCGGAGCTTCAAGGGTCTCTGTGCTAATCTGTTCCTTATGTTTATCTTTTAGGGCATTGCAGATACCACCAGCGATTCGTATAAGGGAGAGCTAGTTGTCTCTCTAAAATACATTCCACCTTTGAAAGCTGCAGGCCCTGCTGACAGGAGGAAGGGTGAGTAGAATGTTTTGGGTTTTTTTGGTGGGAGGGAAGCGGTTTTTTTGTTTTTTCCCCCTGAATGCCTTAAGTGTTCTGCACAGAGCAGGGAAAATGATGAATTCTGCTCATGTGACTAGCCAGAACTTCAGATGCTGTGGCTAATCACATGAGCAGAATTCATCAAGATGACTACAAGATGACTCCTTCCACAGGGCTCCGCCCTGTGGGGACTTGTAGTGATAGGCTGATCCTTAGCAGTAATACAAACACTTTATTATATAGCAAAAGCCCCCACAGGGGGAGTCTGGCACCACTGAACAGCAATGCCTGATGGCCAGAATCTGGGTGCAGGTGCACCAGGTTTTAGAGGGAGCTGAGGGCTGTTGCAATGGTTTGGGCTTAGACTGGAGCAGGGAGTGTTAATGATAGACAGCCTTCCCTTCATAGCAAATCATGCAGCAAAGATCTTCAGAGAACTGAGCAATGTATCATTCTTTATAGCGATATTTCTCCATGAGCAAGCAGGAACAAAACAGCCCCATAAGTTGGTGATGTCATTCGATGGTGCCCTCACTGAAAAATGCTTTCGCCAAACTCGGGAAAGCTGATAGTTCTAAACATGTGGGGGAGTTCCTGTGCTGCTGTTTCTGCTGTAGGAGCCCTTTCAGTCTTTTGTCCCTCAGTGTTCTGATAGGAACATTTTTTTTCTCTGTCGCCATAATTTTTTTTTCCTGAATTTATTTACATTTTCTTTCTTCTGTTTTTGTTTTACTGATCCAAAACATAACTTCTCTTCATTTCATGCTGCTACAGCAGTCCAGACAGGTGCTATGTCATCCTATCAGCGGATGGAGACAGGGGACACGACTTTCTCCATGGCATCACCACTACATAGAGATGTCATGGAGAAATGAGATATTCTCCTAGGTCAAGCAGGATGTTGGTCCTCACATGTGGGTGACATCATCAGATGGAGCCCGGCACGGAAAACTTTTGACTGAGCATGCCTAGCCTGCCACTGTCCATGCGAGGCTCCCTTCAGTCTCTTCTTTTCCACGGGGTAGGAGCCTCGCAGTTGTGGAGCTCCAAACCCTTGAAAGTGTGTTTGCTGATTTTTTTTTTTTATCCCGGGAGTTTTTCTGCGTCTGGTCCCCCTTCGCACTCAGTTCCTCCAGTAGGTACTTGTGGGTTTTGCTGTCTGTTTTTCATGGTCTATTCACGACTCCCGCCTTGGGACCCCCATCTGTCATTGACTGTACAACGGCTCTTTTTTTTTTTTTGTTTTGATGGTGTCAGATTTTCGACGGTGTCCCCAGTGCCCGCTGACCATGTCCGTCACAAATCCGCATGAGGTGTGTATCCTCTGCCTGGGGGCCTCGCATGACATTCGAGGGTGTCGTTTGTGTGATCAAATGACCCCCAAAGGGCATCGTGCGTGCCTAGATAAAATGGAGAAGCTTTTTGGCTCTCCAAAATCCTCCACTTCTGCTTCAGTGTCCTCCATGACTAAGGACCGCAGGGAACAGTCTCCATCGCTTCCCTTGGCGGTCCCTCTCTCCAGTACCCCTAAGGATTGAGGAGAGGAAGATCAATCCTCAGTGGTTTCTCCCCTCCCCCCTAATCTTGGGGTTGTCTTCGTCCACAGCACCAGGGAAAGACCGGGCCGAGCACCAGAAACCCAGGAAGCATCAACAATGACATGGTTCCGGTTCTGGAGCAGCAACAGCGCCTGCTGAACCATCATCGAAGTGGCACCGGCCACTGGAGGCCCCATCCTCTGGTGCCCCTGGTAGGCCGAGGCATTTCCCATCGGCAGCTGTGCTGGGCGCCGTGCATCCTCGTGATCCTTCCGAGGATGTGCCGGTGACTCCTTGTCCCCCTCCATCAGTCCTTACTACCTAGGACTTTCAGGAGGAGTTGGATCACAGGGTGCAATCGTCGGTGCTCAAAGCACTTCACAGTATCTAGCTGCCGGCGCCACTTGTCCCTAGACCAGTGTCCGAGCTTCCACCTTCATTCACATCTGCTGGAGCATCTGGACGTCCTTGGCATCCTACCGACGCAACAGGTGCCAGAGAGACCTCTGATGCCTTCTTGGCCACAGACACCCTCCACTGGGAACAATACAGATTCCTGGGTCCTCAGAGGATGAGGCCTCAGGGACCAGGCACCCATGCCCACGGTTGCCCGAGCTGCCGGCAGTTCCTCCTGGCATACCATGGCCAATGCTCCCTGAATGCCTGGGGGTCCATCGATGCCGCCAGTGCCCCCATGGCCTTGGGGCCCAGGCCTACCCTCTGTTCTGGTCCCCACCCTTTGCGTCCAGACCCTAGCGAGGAACAGGGTCCCTATGACTCGTGGGGCGATGACACCTCTGACATGTCCTCAGTGTTCTCCGATGACCCCCTCTTGGAGCCTTCCTCTCCAGAGGAGCGGCATCTCTCTCCACCTGAAGACCTGTCTTTCGCCAGCTTTGTGAAGGCCATGGCAGAGGCCATTCCCTTCCAGCTCCTGTCAAAAGTCATAAGATGCTGAAGGTCCTCCAGTTCGCTCCAAAAGAGGTCGTGGCAGTGCCAGTCCACGACATCTTTAAAGAGCTCCTCCTCCACACATGGGAACACTCGATGTCTGTTGCCCTGGTGAACAGGAAAGCTGATTTGACTTATCTGGTTCAGCAGGCCGTGGGCTTTGAACGATGGCACTTACCCCACCAGTCTGCGGTGGTGGAGTTCGCACTTAAGAAATCCAGACGTTCTAGGACACACGCTTCTGCCCCTCTGGGACGTGAACACAGGGAGCTCAGCGGCATAGGGAGGAAAATGTTCCAAGGGGCTTTGCTGGTGGCCTGTATTGTGGTCTAGCAGCTGTACATGACCCAATATGACTGAAACCTATGGAAGCAAGTCCAGATGTTTGCAGAGGACCCTCCCCAGCAACAGCAGGAGTCCATTGCCTCGCTGGGACTTGAGGCGGGTAGACAAGAGGTCAGGTCTACCTATGACGTCTTCAAAACCGCAGCCTGCTTAGCCACCAGTGGAGTCGGCACCATACAGCTAGCTTGACTCTGGGCCTCCGACCGGAAGTTCAGGATAAGCTGGCGGATCTCCCCTGTATAGGAGAGAACCTGTTTGGGGATAAGGTGAAAGATCAGCATGATACTCTTCACCAACTCTCCACCAGCCCCTCAGAAGGCCCTTCCCGCGCCAGGAAGTCCTCCAGGCTGGGCTCTTGCAAGCCCTTCTACCGGTCAAGGAAATACTTCCCTCTGGCTGCCCGTACTCACCCACCTCGATCCAGCTCTAGAGGCCGTGTTGTTTTTGACATTGAGTTGTAGACCCCTGGTCACTACAAGAGATGACTCCTCCCACAGGATGGAGCCCTGTGGGGACTTGTAGTGATAGGCTGATTCTTAGCAGTACTACACACAGCGGGGTGATACACTTTATTATACAGCAATGTAGTTGATAGCCCGGGGAACGGGCTGTGAACCCAGCCAAAGAAGCCTCTCTGATGGCATAGTCCGGTCTGTACTCTGCAGTGCAAATAAAGTTTCATCAGATCTTGAGAGGATAATGGGTCTGGTAGTGGTCCGCAGAGCAGGGTAGGCCGAGAACTTAGGTACAGATGATATGCCAGAGAAGGTAGATCCGGTAGTGGTCTGCAATGTGGGGTAGGCTGAGAATCTGCAATAGCGGAGGTGAGACAAGGCAGAGATAGACCAAGAGCTGAGGTACTCACTCTGAGGCTGGAAGCTGCTGTAGAGAGGAGCCCCACGAGGGCAGAGTTCCATGATGGAGCAAGGTCCCTGAGGAGCAGGTACCTTAGGCGTCCTTGAAGCTGGTATCCCCGAAGGGAAGGTCTGAACGAGACAAGGCCCCCAAGGAGCGGGTACATTGACAAGCAGGAAGGTACGGGCTCATTCCCCCTCTGCCAGGAAGCGATACAGGTCTGGGATTGGGCCCTCTCCAAGGGGATGTATCTACGGGCCACATACCTGTCAGGCCACCTAAACACGCTGGTGCTCTGCCTCAGCCGGTCCTTCCAGCCAAACGAGTGGTCCTTGAACCCGGTGTCAGCAGCCAACCTATTCCATCGCTGGGGCACACCGGACATGGACCTATTTAGCTCTTCCCCCAATCACAAGGTTAGCATCTTCTGCTCCCTGATTCCAGGGAAGGACCGTCGGGCCTGTGAAGCATTCTCCTTTCACTGGGGACAAGGTCTCATTTAAGCATACCCCCCAATTCCATGTCTCTGACTCTGAAGCTGCAAGAGGACGGGGGGGGGGGGGGGCATGATCCTGGTGGCACTCTCCTGGCCAAGACAGGTGTGGTTCCCTCTGAGCACACCAGTTCCGCTGGGGACAGCTCCCGACCTCCTATCGCAGAACCAGGGCACCCTGTGCCACCCAAACCTCGGCCCTGGCCCTCATGGTGTGGATGTTGAGCACATGATCCTCCAGCCCTTGCAGCTCTCGGATGGTGTTTCCAGGGTCTTAAATGAATCCCAGAAACCTTCCACTCGATCTTAATGGATCAATGTGGAAGGGTTTCTCCACCTGGTGCGGGGCCATGGACTGGACCCTTTCTCCTGCCCGCTCCCCCACCTGCCGGATCTGTAGCACCTGTTTGGCCTCCAGACCAGCTTGGTCAGAGTACACATCAGCACCTACCACCAGGGTGTTATCGGGGTGCCCATTTCAGTCCAGCCACGTCGGGAGTTTCATGCGGGGCCTGGTTCAACTCAAGCCCCCACTTTGCCCACCAGACTGCCCCTGTTTCCCCACAACGCTGCAGTTGTGTTGTGCCCATTGGCATCTTGTTCGGCTACTGTGGGTCTCTTTAGTCTAATATGGCAGTCTGGAGCTCTGTAATCACCCACGTAAGGACTACCATCCTGCTTGTCCTAGGAGAAAGTGCAGGTGAATATGTGAACCCTGGAAGAAAGGTGCAGGGGAGATATGATACAGACCTTCAGGTATCTGAAAGGTTTTAATGAAACACAATCGTCAAGCCTTTTCCGTTGGAAAGAAATCAGTAGAGCTAGGGGTCATGAAACGAAACTCCAGGGAGGACAACTCAGAACCAATGTCAGGAAATAGTTCTTCATGGAGAGGATGGTGAATGCCTGGAATGCTCTTCTGGAAGAGGTGGTGAAGACTAAAACAGTCAAGAAATTCAAAGGGGCATGGGATAAACACTGGATCCCTAAAAGCTAGAGGTTGGAAATAAAGAAAAGAGTGTATGGGGGTAACTTGCTCGTGTGGCAGTTACTACCCTTAAGTCTTGATACTGTTGAAGCAGAGAGCCAGTGATGAAGTTGCATTAACAGCAGTGAGAAAAGGGGAAATGGATTCAGGCAGCAACCAACAAGGGGTCCGACTTTAACGGTTTGAGGAACAAAAACAAGGGGGATAACTAGCTGATGCGGTGCTTATTACCCTTAATCACTAAGCCTGATACTTTTTTTGATGCAGCTCCAACACTGCTCTCTGCTTTCATGGCAACAGTTAAAGGAAATTGGATTCAAACAGCATCCAAGGGCCTTGACTTTTACGGTCTGATAAACTGATAAGCATGGGGGGTAACCTGCACAGTGCAGCAGATGCTGGCATAAGCTTGCTGGGCAGACTGGGTGGATCATTTGGTCCTTTTCTGCCATCATTTCTGTTTGTTTACAATGTCTTGGTCTATCTTAGAACCCTACCAGCTGTGTTTTGTTTGGAAAGATGTCTCAAAGGGCATTTAAATACAGGAGTATGAAACTAAAATAGAAACATAGAAATGACAGCAGAAAAGGACCAGTGGTCCATTCAGTCTGCCCAAAAAGCTTATGATAGTTTCTGCACTTGTCACTTTCCTAGTCTGTCTGTCAGAGCCCTTGTTGGTTTCTGTTTGAGTCCAATTCCCTGTTACATCCTGCCATTGAAGCAGAGATCAATGTTTGAGTTGTATCACTGCTCTAATTGTAACAGTGACTGTTCCAGTAACGTTGGTAATCTGTCACCAGCTGCATGTTTCTCTCTTGTTCTCAGCTGCTACCACCCAACTGATACTATTCAGACAGCAATGGTGATAACAGATAGCTCTGGTGACTGTGGAACAGTCTCCTGCTGTCCTGTAAAAGAACATATTTGTAATCAAACTTTTGCCACAGGGGGCTATTACTCCCCCCCCCCTCCCAATCCACTCTTTAATCTCATGGGTCAGCCTTGCAGGTCATATTTCATTTTAAGAAGCTATCTAGCAAATTTAATAAAATATTCTCAAACACTCTCCTTCCTCCCAGCCAGACACCAGCTGGCCATTACAAAAAAATAATTTCCATCCATTTTTCTTTCTCTCTCTTAGCCATCAGTACTGTCTTCAAAAAAGGAAAACAAAAAACACCTCTCCATCTTTTCCAACCAGGCACCCATCAGTTGGTCATTTTTAAAATTAAAATAAAAATCCATCCCTCTGTCTGATCCCAACCAGCCACTGGTTGGTCAAATTCTGATTCTTTGCCCTGCAGACTTTTTTTTTTTTTTTTTTTTGTAGTTGGGGTTACTTCCAAGGACTGATTGCTGGGAGGGCAGGAGCGTCAATGGAATGTTATAGCCGACTGGAAACTGCATCCCCTTTGCTCTGGGGCACTGCGGTACCTCTGTTCCCTCCTGGGTGCAGTGCAAGAGGTGAAGCCTGAGAGAAGAGTGGGTGCTGACTGTCTCCAGCCAACTCTTCTAACATTCAGTTTAAACTGCGAGTCTCCCAGTGACTAGTCCTAACTTCAAAAAATAAAATAGGGAGGGGCTTAGTCTGCTGGCTGTGTGGAGGGTGCAGTGTAGCAGGGGGCATCCATAGCACAGTTTTGCACTTCCTTGACCTGTAGTCTCTGCTGGGTTTTGTTTTGGTTTTTTTTTTTACAGTGCTTGTGGACAATACCTTGAAATCTTTGGCTCAGTGTGCAGCAATGGTCAAAAAGACAAATAGAAGGCTATGAATTATTTGGAAAGGAATAGAAAATAAAACTGAGAATATCATTATGCCCTTGTTATAGATCCATGTGCAACCACACCTAGAGGGTGGTTTTTTTTGTTTTGTTTTTTTGTGTGTGTGTACACGGATGTAGTTGCCCCATCTGAAAAAATATACATAGCAGAGTAAGAAAAGGTACAGAGAAGGGCAACAAAAATAAAGGACATGGTAAAGCTCTTATGGGGAGAGGCTAAACAGATCAAAGCTCTTTAGCCTGGAAAAGAGTTCACTCGACAACTGAGGGGGGGACATAGATTTTTAAAACCATGAGTGAAATGGAATGGGTAAATAGGGATCGGTTATTTACCTTTTCAAACACTGACTAGGGGACACTCCATGAAACTAGCAGCTGGCAGATTTATTTATTTTTTTCACTCTGTGCATAATCAAGCTACAGAATCTGTTGCCAGAGGACGTGGTTAAGGCAGCTTAACATAGTGGGTTTCAAAAGAGGACTGGACAAGCTCCTGAGAGAAAAGTCCATAAACAGTTAGCCAAGTAGATTTGGGAAAGCCAACGCGTATCCCTGGGAGTGAGAGAAGAAATAGAACAAATATTGGGGATCCGAGGGGGGGGGTACTTGTGACCCAGACTGGCCACTGTTGGAGACAGAATGCTGGGCTCAGTGGGCCCTTGGTCTGATCCAGCATGGCACTTATGTTCTTAAGACCAGCAGAAATGCAGTTACTGACTGCTGGCCGTCCATGGACAGATAATTGAGAAATACTGATTTATAGCAGCAGTGCAGCAAAATCAGCAGCTGCTCAGAGGATAATCTACAGGAAAGCAGCTTGTGCTAAGAAGCACTGCAGCCAAAGCAGCAGGCCTATACATATTGGGGCTAATGTAATAAGACCCGTGGTGAAATAGGCGCTAGTTGTTTGCACATGTGTTTTTTTGTTTGTTTTTTTTTTTGTGCACAACAAAAGCAGTCTCTCCATGGGATGTTATAAAGGATGCAAATGAAGTGTGTGCAGAAGTAAAACTGATGCTAAAACGCACACACATACTTGCAGTCAAGGCCCTGTGTAATAGACCGCACAGAAACCTGCGCTGAAACCCGCTTTAATGTGGTGACCCGCAAGTGATTCTTGGGGCGAAAACCTTCCCTTTTTATAAAACAGCGAAGAAATTAGTGGCCCAGGAATGGAACTGAAGGTGGGTAGACCAATGCCTATCCCCGTCATGTTCAGTCTCAGACTGTGTGGCAGCTGTACCCCGGTGGGTGCTGGCAGGTGCTGGAATGCAGCAGAGATTTCTACAGCTGAGCCACAAAAATATTCTGGAAAAAGTGAAGGTAATCCGTGATTACCCAGATGCTAAAAATCCCACGTTCAAAAACCTGGACTAGCGATGCGCGGCTCCCTACATAGCCTGTGAATATTTCACTTCCTCATTTCCCACGCTGAACGCTCTATTACAAACCTGCGCAAGGCTAGCGCGGGGAAAAATGCATGCATAGACCCACCCAAGTGCATACAAAAACCTGCATCAGCTTTTAGAGCTGCTTAGTTATTACATCAGCTCCATTGTCTTTCTTAATAAAATATGTTGTCATAAATAAAATGTTGTCACAAATACTTTGAATCTGTCTGGATACATCAATGCAGAATTGAAAATGGAAGGATATATATTAGTTTACATTTTAGAATTTCTGGTTATAGAAATTTAACTTTTTTTTGTTTTTAAATATAAGAATCAGTCAAATTACCAATTAAAAAAAAAAAACAAAAACATTGGAGGGAAAAGAGACTGGTGATTTTTCTAGATTAAGGTTTTTGGTAACATAGTTCCGGTCTTAACTGAGCTGCCTGGCCAAAGAGCATCACGCAAAAAACCTGAGCTGCTCAGCTTTGCGGTATAAACCGTGGCTTTGCTGTTCCACTTCGTGCTGTGTTGGCTCCCTTTCCTGTTCTAGTCACCCTCTGTGGCTCTGCAGGCAGCATATGGTAGGCACAGACTCTGGATCTTTTTGCTCATGGCACTTCAGTTAAACTTTGACCCGCATGACCTCCGCTCTCTTGGCAGCGTGCCATCGAATAGTATGTGTCTTCCTGTGCGAAAGCCCTTGCTGCTTTTGCACAAAGAGAAAGACAAGGCCAGGGAGCTTGTAATCTAGATTGATGGCTTTTATTTACAAGTAAACAAAATGGTGCAGACAGTTGGAAGGGGTGTTTTTTTTTTTTGTTTGTTTGTTTTTTATTTATTGGACCAACAAAGCTAAACTTTCACTTCACTCTGTAGTAGAAAATCAATTGCTCGATTGTGTTTTTAAATCTATTCTGCTGCCAGCTTGAGTCTTGGACTGCTTGAATCATATTCTTGCATGGGTGTCTTTCGATTCTTCGTGAAAAAATATGAGTGCCACTACAAGTCTTGTTACTAGATGGAATGAGACGATGCTCTTAGATGGCAGGAATTGTTTTGGTTTACTATTGCAAGGGAAGGAAAGAGGAGGTGGGAGGGAGGATGTTCACTTGTGGTGCCATTAATATTCAGGAAGTAAACTGTTTTGATGTCTGTTATATGCATGTTACATTCATCTCTGGAAAAACAACCGTAATTAATATATCTTCTGTGCTTGAAGAAAAAAAATACTAGTCACATAAATTTCAGATACGTGTCTAAGTTTTAGGTGACTAAAGTGTATAAGAAATGGTAGGAATGTGCTTTTGAAAAATAACATAGGAAACAGTGACATTTCCTTTTCGTTTTTTGAAACTAAGCATAAACAAGTGACATTTTTTGTTCGGGTTTCGTTTCCCCACTTTTACCAACCCCAACTTCTGCCCAATTAAAAAAAAAAAAAAAAAGGCTCCTCCCCTGGGCTTTTTGTCTACCTCCCCCAGTCTCTCTCCATTCTTCCCCAGCCCAGCTTATCTGAGGTGATATGCCCAGATAGAGGCAGGTGTGGCAAATCAAAATGCCGTCAGCTCACCTTTCGACTTACTGCACCAGCAGGGCAGGAACCTCTGGTGACTGCTCCTTCCCCTCTGTGGACATTATTACGGGTAAGCCAAGGGTTCGGGGGGGGGGAGGAGTCGGGAGAAAGCTCAGGGTAGCTTTTTATTTATTTACTTTAAAATTGGACAGGCGTAGGATTTAATTTAACATGGCAGCTGGGGTAGGGAATGAATTGTGGTTTTTGTAAGCACTATTGTAAAATAGTGTGTATTAAAAGCAAAATGAAACAACCCCTCCCACAAACGACATGACACCAAGGGGTGTGTGTGTGTGTGACTGAATACCCCTAACAGTTAGTTATTGTAAGCGGAGAGGGTTTTATGTATTTATGCATTAAGGCTCTTCTGCATTAATTTCCAGATCTGAGTCCTGTTATAATTGCCCTCTCCAAATACCTTGCTATAAGGTATAAGCTGCTTTGCTTCTAAGTGACAGTGTAGTTGTGGACTGTAGAGGGAAAAAAAGATTCTTTCAACTTGTACTACCTCTACATTTTTCATTGATATGTTTGACGTGCATGCATCCACTTGCTGTTGTATGATCTCCTGTGCAGTGTCTGAGTGATTACACTGTGCCTTTCGCAGGTAAGGGCGAAGAAACTGGAGAGCTTCAGGTTTGGATCAAAGAAGCCAAGAAACTGACAGCAGTCAAGCAGGGAGGAGCGTCTGACAGTTTTGTGAAGGGGTAAGTGCAAGAGGTTACTGGGCAGTTTCCTGACAGACTAAAATGACCCCGGCCTGTACCAAATGCCTAAGGTAGTTCCACCAGAATGGACATTTTTTTCCCCTGTTTTATGGAGATTTTTATATAGGAAAACTAACTTTTTTTGTAAGTTTTCCATCATATTTTTGGAGACTCACTTTTTCTGTTTACATCTTTCAGTCTTTTTTTGTTTCCACCACCAATGGTGTACAATCATAAATTTTAGTTAGAACAGACTATCCTTGTGCAATTACCCAATTATAATAGTTCATGAAGCCTTCAGAAGCAAAAAAGTAGAAAAAAAATCCAATAGATACAAAAGCATGTATCCAGGTCTACAGATAAGTGTTTTTATCTGCATGTACCATAAATGGAACTCTCATCCTATTTTTAAAACAATTCTTTGAGGAATGAGATGTTTAATTTCCAGTATATGCCAAACCTTGACATACCACTTAGCTATATTAGGGGGTTTAATGCATTTCCATTTTGGAAACCATCAATACTCTAAAGGCTAGAAACAGTTCTCTAGACTTTTTTTTTTTCCCTGAGGAACAATGTTTGGTTCAAACCTACAACTCTGCATTCATTAAAGGTAATCAAATGTCTTCCCATAATGATATGCATTTTCTTTAATGTCTTTGATATAGTATACTTTGTTTTTTTGTGAGTCTACAGAAAGATTTTTTTTTCTGTTCCTTTTGTAAAACTGAGTGTAACATACCTGCCCTCATAAAGAGAGCGAAAGCCAAGAAATCAGGCATCAAAACATGTCCAGGAATGTGTGTTTAACAGGTCTACATGGCTGCGGTCTTCATTGCTTGGGACTGTCACATAACGTCTTAACGGCACTGCATGCACTAGAATGTCATCCAAGGCCGTAAGGTTCAGTAATTTCACATTCAGATTAAGTTCTTAACATTCTGGAGCAGCGGAAAGGAACTATCACCAGCTGAGGGGCCAGTGTCAGCGCATGGTAAATGCCATGGCTCTCTCAGTACAGACATTATTCTGCCGCCGCCCCCACCCTGTACCCTCCCCCAAACTGCACTGATGACTCCTCAGTGCACAGAGTTAAGACGCCTATTCTCAGCACAGAGCTCTCACCAGCACCATCGACAAGTATAAGAAACACATATCCTTGTCAGCACCATCAACTTCTCAGTACAATCACACACAGATATTGGCACCAACCAGTCAAAATTTTGATTTGGGATCTAAACAATGCCAATTTTAATTCCAGAATTGGATAGCTTTTCTACTGGGATTCCTTCTGCAAATACAGATCACCACCCTTTTTGTGAGGAAAACTTGGCTCGACATCTGTTATAAACTATTTTACTGATATTCCTGGTTCTCCACTTCCCCTATCTCAGCCCAGGCTTCTCCTATTTAGGAATCCATGACCCAGAAATCTGAAACTCAAACTACTATTCCCTGTATCAGAATGGATATGACACATCCTTTGGAGATGCACTTCTGGGAGGCTCATGCAGACTAATCTGCAATTGAATTTACATGATTCACCATCAAAAAATTGAATAATACTAGAGGCACCACCTATGTCAGACTCGGATGGATCACAATCATCATTTGATTCTCTCACATACCATTCTGATGACCAAGAACCTACCAGTTTTCCATCAGTTTTCTCTTCAACCTCCCAGAAGCAAATCTCCAAACTTCCAATTTTCTTAAAAAAAAAAATTGTTTACTTTAGAGGGGAGAGAACCTAGAGAAGATATTTGGCATCTTAAAACACATACAAACTCCAAAACAAGCAATGGCAGTTCCAGTACATAGTGTTTCAGGAATGCCAAATAATGTGACAAACATTTTATCTACTTTACTGTAGCAAGGAAGTTGGATCTTATACAAAGTGTGCATCCTTGGCCTGGTCATTAAAAGGTACAATTCCCACATGAATTAGTGGTGATGGAATCTGCCTTGAAGAAAGCAAAGCCTTCTTAAAATTCATTCTGGTATTCTGGGTAAGGATACATTCAGACATGGCAAAAATGTTCTAATTTACTATGCTAACATACAGAATAGTTGACCAGTTGCAAATTACACATAAATTGTACAATACTTTACAAATGCTACAAGATGACCCAGCACCTTCCTTCAGGTACCATGGATTACTTTTACTGTAGTCTTACAAGAAGCAGACAAATTTGGATCAGCTTACGATAAATGATTCTTCCTGTAGGACTTCTGCAGTAGCCATTGGAGCTGGAAGGCTGGCATGTCTGAGCATGAAGTCTTTGTGAGGCTATTCACAAAGATCAGGCTAATCTCCATGTAGAAGGGGGCAATCTCTTTGGAAACAAGGTGAAAAGAAACATCTTATTAAAGATCACTGCTTTACTTCAACCCTGTCAGCAGCTACAGAGGAGCAACTATCTGAGTAGAAAAGATCAACCTTATTAACACAAAAGATACCAAACCTACCCGTTTCAGCGGCTTTGTCTGCAACAGAGCAATGATCACAAAACAGGCTTGTGCTAAGGAAGTGTAGGCCTAGTGCTTAGAGCAGCAGGCTGAGAACCAGGGAAGCCAAGGTTGAAATCTGACGCTTCTTGTGACCTTGGGCAAGTCACTTTAACCTTCATTGCCACAAGTACAAACGTTTTGGCCCTTCAGGGATAGGGAAATACATTCAATACTATAGGTAACTCACCTTGGGCTGCCAGTGATAAGGCATGAGCTAAATCCAAAAAACATAAACCCAGGCTTTTCCGGCACACCCAACCAAAATCAAATCTAATTCCAGCTTTTGATTACAATGTTAAAAACCTGCTTAGATTTGGGAAGACTTCAACATTTTGGTCCATTATGGTCTTCAATAACAATAAGACTGCTGGGGTATTAAAGATCATACATCAGAAACTTGAACTTCAAAACCTTGCCTCCAAACAATCCCCCGAAAATAACTCCGTAAATGCAGAAAGCTCCAACTCCTTCAGCAAGAGCTGTCTGCCCTCCATGAAGCAAATGCTGTGGAACCAATTCCAATACCACAAACAAATGCAGGATTCTCCATTTCGAAGAAAATGGGTGGTCTCTCTGAGATCTCCAAAATGGCACACATCCAGCATGGATTTACACAAGAGAAATCTTGCCTCACCACTCTGCTACATTTTTTGAAGGCATTAATAAACGTGGATAATGGTGAGCCAATGGATATAGTGTATTTGAATTTTCAGAAGGCTTTTGTCTCCTATGCCACAAATTTCTAATTTTCTCAGGAGTCTTATGGGGGACTTTATCAATGTCCCCTATTGTGGATTGCAAACTGGTTAAAGAAAACTGAAAGTGACTAAATGGTCAGGTTTTTTTCCTCCGTGGAGAAAGGTAAACAGTGGAGTGCCTCAGGGATCTATACTGTAATCGGTGCTATTTAATATATTTTTAAATGAACTGGAAAGGGTAATGAATGAGGTGATCAAATTTGCTTGTGGTTTAACAACTTGGAATAATTTTGTGTCTGCAGATTGTGAGAAATTGCAGGAGGACCTTGTAAAACTAGAAGACTGGGCATCCAAATGGCAGACTTAAATTTAATACAGACAAGTACAAAGTGGTGCACATAGGGAAAAGTAACCTACACAATGTTAGATTCCTTATTAGGTGTTACCACCCAGGAAAAGGATCTGGGTGTAATAGTGTACAATACTTTGACATCCTCTGCTCAGTATACAGTTGTAGTCAAAGCAATGTTAGAAATTATTAGGAAAGGAATGGAAATAAAATGGAGAATATCATAGTGTTCTATATTGCTTAATGGTGAGGCCGCACCTGGTGTACTTTGTGCAGTTCTGATCGCCACATCTCAAAATTATAGTTGCATTGGAAAAGATAACGAGAAGGGTGATAAAAATGATAAAGAAGATTGAATGGCTCCCCTATGAGGAAAGGCTAAAGAGTTTAGGGCTGTTCAGCTTTGAGAAGAGAAGGCTGAGGAGGGGATATGATAGAGGTCTGTGTAATAGAACAGGTAAATTTAAATTGGTTATTCTTTCAAAAAATACAAAGACTGAGGGACACTCCATGAAGTTAGTATGTAGCAAATTCAAAACAAATTGTAGAAAATGTTTTCACTCAATGCACTATTCCCTGTACGTACCTGGATCAGTCCAGACAGTGGGTTATGTCCCCAATCCAGCAGATGGAGTCAGCACAAGCTTTGAGGGGGCGTATCCATATATACTACTACCCCCTCTGCAGGAGTTCAGTATCTTCTGACTCCAGCAGATGCGAGTAGGGGAATCAGGCTTCCCCTCCTTTTCCTTCACTTTCTTGCTTGATTATGGCTTGTTGTTGTCTTTTTCTGTGGATCAAGTTTGTATCAAGTTTGTATTAAGTTTAAAAAAAAAAAAAAAAAAAAGGCAGAGTTCTTTCAACTTCTGGGGAGTGGCTTATCTTCCTTGTCTCTTCTCTGCGGCCTTGCTGTTTATTTCTCGTTGCAGCCAGGGGTAAGTTTGTTTTTCCTTTGTAGTTTTTTCCTTTACAGCTCAGCCCCTGGTGCCCGCGAAAGCCGGTGGAGCCGGCCTCTTCGCTCTTTACTCCCTCACCCGCGACCATTTTACAGCTCCTCATGGGCTGCTGAGCCATTTAGGGAAAGATGTCTGGGGCGGGTCGTGTGGCCAGGAAGGCCCCCCCCCCGCGGCACCCTCCTCTATTTTCAGACAGCGGGCAGTGCGGGCCGACCGGGCCCCCCCGCAGCGGCGCCTTTGTGCGCGTGGCCCCCCCCTCCCCGTGGCTTTTTCTTTTCTCCTGCAGCGATCCCGATGCCGCGGCCGTCCCGCTGTGCGGCCTGCGGAGACCCGGGGTCCCGGATTTCCCAGGAGGGCATCTGTGCACGATGCCTTCCCGGGGGGGAAGGTACCTCACAGTCCCTGACTGATTTCTCTTTTTTGCCCGGGCGGTGCGGGCCGGCCACTCCGCCATTTTTGGCGGGAACGGCGGCCATTTTACATTCTGAGCGCCCTGAGGCGCAGGCCACGAGGGGGAACGGATCCCTGGAGGCCACGAGGGAGAACGATCCCTGGAGGACTCTACCAGCGGGGGTGTTCCCCCGATTTTGGTGCAGGAACCAAGCACCCAGAGCCAGGGAGCAGGAACCACGCCGCCCCCGAAGTGCACCCGAGCAGGCCGGGGTTCTCTCCGGAGTTTATCCTGCTCATGCATACCGCTTATCTGCAGGGGCTGGAAGCACCTGTGGGACCCCCCCCCCTCCTAAGATCCCTCGGATGTCGCCCTCGACGCCGGCCCCCCCCGACCCTCCGGGAGTGGGGGCCTCCCGCCTTCCTACCCGGGTCCGATCCACGCCCGCGGCAGTGGGGGCGGTGCCAGACCCAGCGGGACATGGACTTGACCTCCCGGACGGGGGACAAGGGGACGGCACACAGGAGGGGGATGATCCGCGTACCCTACGCCTCTTCCAGAGGGAAGAGCTGGACGACCTCATCCCGCAGATCATCCAAGAATTAGATTTGGATCCGCCACCAGACCCGCCTGCCCCAGTAGCTCCCGCTGTCATCACTTCTTCAAGGAAGGGAGATCCTGTCCTGGCGGCACTCCGGCCGAGGGCTCGGGCTTTTCCCATTCATGACTCGTTTTTACAACTTCTCACCAGGGAATGGGACACCCCGGAGGCCTCCCTGAAGAGCAGCCGGGCTATGGAAAAGCTGTACCCGCTCCCCGAAGATTTTCTGGACCTCATCAAGGTCCCAAAGGTGGACTCCGCAGTGTCGGCGGTCACGAAGAGGACGACTATCCCAGTGACGGGAGGTGCGGCGTTGCGGGACACACAGGATCGTAAGTTGGAAGTTTTCCTTAAGCGGGTTTTCGAGGTCTCCGCTCTGGGTATGCGGGCGGTGATGTGCAGTTCGCTTGCCCAGCGGGCTAGTCTCCTTTGGGTGCAACAACTCCTCACGTCTCAGAACCTGCCGTCCGATGAGGCTGCCCAGGCAGATCGGCTAGAAGCCGCAGTGGCGTATGGGGCGGACGCCTCGTACGACCTTTTTCGGGTCCTCGCAAGATCCATGGTTTCGGTAGTGGCAGCACGACGACTACTGTGGCTACGCAATTGGGCGTCTGATACGTCCTCTAAGTCCAGTCTGGGCTCTCTTCCCTTCAGGGGCAAGTTCCTCTTCGGGGAGGATTTGGACCAGATCATCAAGTCCCTGGGGGAGAACGCTGTTCATCGGCTGCCGGAGGATAGGTTTCGACCATCCAGAGCGTTTTCTTCTTCTCGGACCAGAGCCAGAGCGCAACGGCGCTACAGGGGCTACAGACAGACGGGCTCCCGGCCATCCGCCCCCAGGTCTCAGCCCTGGTTGCGCGCCTTCCGCGGGCATCGGCCCGCACGCACTACTCCCGGAACCGGGAACCCCTATACCAAGTCTTCACAATGATGCCAGTCTCGCCCACTCCCCTGTCCCCAGGATTGGGGACCGACTAACGTATTTCTAAGCGGAGTGGGCACGGATCACCTCGGACCAGTGGGTCCTGGATACCATAAAACACGGCTACGCATTGGAATTTGTCCGCCCCCCGCAGGGAAGGTTCATCTTTTCCCCTGTGGCTCGGACCTCAAGAGAGGAGCGGTGCAGCTGACTCTGGACAGACTCCGGGAGATAGGCGCTACTGCGCCCGTGCCCTTCGGAGAGGTGGGCTCGGGCCACTATTCCATCTATTTCGTCGTACCAAAGAAGGACGGTTCCTTCCGGCCTATCCTAGTCCTCAAGGAAGTCGACAAATCCCTTCAAGTCGTTCGGTTCCGCATGGAAACGCTCCGGTCAGTGATTGCGGCGGTGCATCGGGGGGAGTTCCTCGCCTCCCTGGACTTAACGGAGGCCTACCTGCACATTCCCATCCGCCTGGACCACCACAGTTTCCTTCGTTTCAAAATTCTGGACCAGCATTTTCAGTTCACGGCTCTCGCGTTTGGATTGGCGCCGGCGCTGCACACCTTCACCAAGATCATGGTAGTTGTGGCGGCAGCTCTCCGGAAGGAGGGCATCCTGGTTCATCCTTATCTGGACGATTGGCTCCTCCGGGCGAAGTCATTCGATCATGGACGCTCAGCGGTGACTCGAGTAGTACGGTTTCTACATTCCCTGGGATGGGTAGTGAACTTCTCCAAGAGCTCCCTCATGCCCTCGCAACGCTTGGGTTTTTTTTTGGGGGCAACTTTCGACACCCTACTGGGCAAAGTTTTTCTGCGCCAGGACAAAGCTCAATCCTTGCGGGATCACACACGACGGTTCTCTGCGTTACCAGAGCCCACCTCCTGGGACTACCTGCAACTCCTGGGAGTGATGGGGTCCACCATCGACCTTGTACCTTGGGCTTTCGCGCACCTCAGGACCTTACAGTGGGCGCTCTTCTCCCGTTGGAAACCAGTATTGCAGGACTATCAGATGATTCTCCCGCTCCCACAGAATGCCAGGGACAGTCTGGGCTGGTGGTTGGATCCGCCGAACCTGGCCCGTGGCATGTCCCTCGATCTGCCAAATTGGGTGGTGGTGACCACCTATGCCAGTCTAGCAGGCTGGGGTGCAGTCTGCGATCGAAGCGCCACGCAGGGGACGTGGTCCACGGTGGAGGCGAAGTGGTCAATCAACCGTCTGGAAACCAGAGCGGTCCGGCTAGCTCTGCGACATTTCCTCCCGCTTCTTCGGAACCGAGAAGTCAGAATCCTATCGGACAACGCTACCACCGTGGTCTACATCAACCGACAAGGAGGCACGCGCAGCCCGCAGGTCGCGCTCGAGGCGGCGCTGCTGATGCAATGGGCGGAGCGTCATCTCGTCCGGCTAGCAGCCTCGCACGTCGCCGGTGTGGACAACGTCCAGGCGGACTTCCTCAGTTGTCAACTGCTGGACCCGGAGAGTGGTCTCTCTCCGACAAAGCAATGCAACTTCTCGTCCATCGGTGGGGGGCCCCCCACTTGGATCTGATGGCGTCCGCTCTCAACGCCAAGGCTCCATGCTTCTTCAGTCGCCGGAGAGAGCGCGGAGGGAGTGGATTCCCTGGTCCTCCCGTGGCCGCCATATCTTTCTTTTCCACCATGGCCCCTGGTGGGCAGGATGCTCCGCAGAATAGAAAGCCATCAGGGGACCGTGGTTTTCATCACCCCAGAATGGCCCAGGCGACCCTGGTTTGCGGACCTGCTACAGCTGGTGATCGACGGGCCAATCAGGCTGGGGCACCTCCCCCAGCTCCTACATCAGGGCCCGGTATTTTTCGAGCAGGCAGAATTCTTCTGTCTTGCAGCCTGGCTTTTGAGAGGCGCCACCTCCGGCGTCGGGGCTACCTGGAGGCAGTAGTATCCACGCTATTGCGGACACGAAAGACATCGGCCTATGTTCGAGTCTGGAAGGTGTTCGAGCTGTGGTGTACCAGCCAGGCCACGAGACCCGCTAAGGCTTCTGTACCTCAGATCCTTCAGTTTCTACAGGCGGGGGTGGAAAAAGGGCTCACCTATAATTCACTACGGGTTCAGGTGGCCGCCCTTGGTTCGCTGTTGAGCGATGGGGGCTCTCTTCTACAGCATCCTGACATTGCTCGTTTTCTCAAGGGTGTCAAGCATATGCGTCCTCCGTTACGGGACCCTTGTCCCTCCTGGAGTCTTAACCTTGTGCTTTGCTCCCTGTCGGGACCACCGTTCGAGCCGCTGCGCAGCGCAACAATAAAGGATCTCACTCTCAAGACTGTATTTCTTGTGACCATCTGTTCCGCTCGACGCATCTCGGAGATGCAGGCTCTGTTGTGTAGAGAGCCCTATCTCCGTTTCTCCGACTCTGGAGTTTCGCTTCGCACCGTTCCCTCCTTCCTTCCGAAGGTGGTTTCTGCATTCCATGTGAACCAGACGGTGGAGTTGCTGTCCTTCTCTTCCTCAGAGCCGAAGTCTCTCCGTCTCTTGAATGTCAAGCGCACTCTGCGCCTCTATCTGGAGGCTACAAATGAGTTCCGAACCTCTGACCATCTCTTTGTACTCTGGGCCGGTCCTAAGAAGGGGTCTCAGGCCTCGAAGACTACCATTGCCAGATGGCTGAAGGCCGGCATTGCTGCTTCTTACATTGGGGCAGGTCGGACTCCCCCACCCGGAATCGTAGCGCATTCTACACGTTCTCAGGCGGCTTCCTGGGCGGAGGTTCGCTCGGTATCCTCGCAGGAAATTTGTAGGGCAGCCACCTGGAAATCGTTACACACGTTCTCGAGGCACTATCGTCTGCACCTCGCCTCTTCGGTCTCTGGACACTTTGGCGAGCAGGTTCTCCGAGCAGGCCTCGCAGGACCCCACCCGATTTAGGGAAGCTTGGGTACATCCCACTGTCTGGACTGATCCAGGTACGTACAGGGAAAAGAAAATTATTATTTACCTGCTAATTTTCGTTCCTGTAGTACCATGGATCAGTCCAGACGCCCACCGCGTTTGGGTTCTTGATCCTGCTCAGCTCTGCGCTGCTTCTTGCTCGCAGTGTTCTGTGTCTTCACAGTTGTTTCTTTTCGCTGTTTTTCACAGCTCCCTACAAGTTGGTAGGATGTTTGCAGTTACTTGTTGCGGTTACAATTGTTTTCATTATCTGTTTCCACAAACTTGAACCTTCGGGGGTTTCTACTCGGGCTTTGATATACTCGATACTGAACTCCTGCAGAGGGGGTAGTAGTATATATGGATACGCCCCCTCAAAGCTTGTGCTGACTCCATCTGCTGGATTGGGGACATAACCCACTGTCTGGACTGATCCATGGTACTACAGGAACGAAAATTAGCAGGTAAATAATAATTTTCTTTTAATCTCTGGAATTCATTGCTAGAGGATGTAGTTAAGTCTCCTACTAAATCGTCTATCAGACATTGGTATTTCTGGAACAATCCTCAGATGGTTTGAGTCATTCCTCAGCAATAGACACTATAAAGTCAAAATAAACGACACAGAATCCTCCAGCATCAAATCATCCCTAGGAGTACCTCAAGGCTCTTCACTTTCTCCCACTCTCTTTAATATCTACCTGCTGCCTTTCTGCCAGCTGCTATCTACCCTAAAACTAAAGCATTTCCTATACACCGATGACGTGCAAATTCTGATCCCTATAACAGAATCCCTACCCAAAACACTCAAGTTCTGGGAAAGCTGCTTCTTCTCTATTAACCTCCTCCTCACCAGCCTAAATCTAGTCCTCAACTCAGCCAAGACCGAACTCCTTATCTCCCCTGATCACATTGAATTTTCACTGCCGACCCCTTCCACCACCATGGTCACCCAAGTAAGAGATCTCGGAGTGATACAAGATAACCGTCTGAACTTAAAGAAATTCATCAACAATAAAATTAAGGACTGGTTTCTACAAATTACAAATTCTAAAAAGTCTTAAACCACTCCTCCATTTTCATGACTTCAGGATGGTTCTCCAGGCCACTCTATTTTCCAAGATAGACTACTGCAACGCTCTCCTATTGGGTCTCCCCGCCTCTACCACCAAACCCCTTCAGATGCTCCAGAATGCTGCCGCCAGAATTCTGACAAACACCAACCGAGGAGATCACATCACACCCATCCTTAGGAATCTACACTGGCTCCCCATAAGCTTCAGAATCCTACATAAGTCCCTCACCCTCGACCTTTATATCCCGCTAAGACTGCACACTTCTACAAGACCTATAAGAGAGGCTTATAAAGGAACCCTGCATGCTCCCACCAACAACTCCACCACTCGTACATCCACCAGAGAACGAGCCTTCTCAACAGCAGGGCCAGCCATCTGGAATACCATGCCTCCAGACCTCAGACAGGAACCCTGCCTGGTGACCTTTAGGAAAAAACTCAAGACCTGGCTGTTCCAACAAGCCTTCCCATAGCCCTTTCCCACCCTCCTAACTCCTTGATCCTAGAAAGTCCCCCCTCACCCCCTGCTAATCCTCCCCCCAGTACTGTAACAGGCCCGCATTGTTAGCCAGTTTCTTGATTAAATATATATATATAGAACTTATATACAGAGTGCCTTATTTCCGACCCAATGCACTTCCGGTATAGCCTTGTTAAGTTTACAACGTTATTCCTCTGTCTCTGGCACATTTCTGCTTCCAAGTTCACATAACCTTGTTTTATTGCAACTTTTCTTCCTCTTCAATATTATTGTTACAAACCCCCTGTTCCTTGTGAACCGATATGATATGATTTGTATCATGAATGTAGGTATAGAAAAGAGTTAAAATAAATAAGTCAGTTAGTATAGCTGTTAAAAAAAAAAAAAAAAAAAAAAAAAAGGCTGGGACAAGTTCCTAGAGAAGTCCATAAACTGTTAACCAAGTAGACTTGATGAATAGTCACTAGTTATTGCAGTGTGATAGCCTGGGATCTATTTACAATTTGAGATCTTGCCAGGTACTTGTGACCTGGATTGGTCACTTGGCAACAGGATACTGGGCTTGATGGACCCTTGATCTGACCCAGGATGGCAAGTTTTTTGTCTTCAGACAAATGTCTAAAGAAAAATTCAGGATGAACTCTCTAGGACTCTCTCAGGTTATTCTGCAGCTAATTTACTGGCACAATATATGCAGCCCTAAGTGTGTGTATTGTGGGTGTATATTGTGTGCACGAAACCTTTTTTTTTTTTTTTTTTTTTTTTTTTTTTTTTTTTGTGTATGGTGCTGCTTTCTGTGGTTCTTGCTACTTAGTATCACGACAATACTAAGCAGGAAGAACTCTGCGCACGATGTCACAAGGAGTGGCACTGGGCTTTGAGCCCTGGTTTGTAGCCCACTGCTCTGACCATTAGGCTACTCCATTCCAGCAGGCATCCAAAGCCTGCTGGAATGAGGTGGAACACCTGTAGCAAATTGTCTTTAGATGCTGCTACTGGTCTAGAATATATGTGGTGCCCTAACACCTGTGAAGTACGCTGGACCCTTGACTGGCAATGAACTTAAGTTTCTCTTACTTCCTTAGTTACCTGCTGCCTGTCCGGAGCAAGGCCACCAAAAGGAAGACGCCAGTGATGAAGAAGACTTTGAATCCGCACTACAACCATACCTTTGTGTACAATGGCGTGAAGCCAGAAGAGCTCCACCACGTGTGCCTGGAGCTGACTGTCTGGGACCGTGAGCCGTTGGCCAGCAACGACTTCTTGGGAGGAGTGCGGCTGGGTGTTGGCAATGGTAAGGGTGCTGTCCAGTCAAGATACTCATCTGCACAAACTAACCTCCTCATCAGTCAGTCTCTGTCTCTTCCCGTTGTCTGTCTGTCAGTGCGCTCTTTCCCCAGGTCCTTGATGTGTACTTTCCCTGTGTTAGATAATCTCCTGACTTCCCTCCACAACCCACGCCCCCCTTGCTGTTGGCTCTCAAGAAAATGTCAAAAATGTTCTTCTCCAGAACATAAGCTTTAGCAAAGTTGCTCACCTTGATCTTTGTACTGGTATATGGTGGGTGGGTGGGGGCGGGGGGGTGCCTTCTACTGCTTTTTAATTGGCTCAGCCACCTCTTCCCTAGGATGGAGGTCAGGGCTCACTTTGTAGTGTATAATTTTAAAATGTATTGTTTAAAGCAGATATGCCGGCACTGAGCCACAAAATCTCCACTTTTTATGGTTTATTGGGGATGTTCCATTCTAAAATAGTTATCTTTTATGTTCATGCTTAGTTTGTTTACTTCTACACATTAAGTAGTCTAACATAGCAACCAAACTAATTTAGAATAAAGGCAAACTGTAACTGATCCCTTTTTTAATCATCATAACTTACTACTGCTTTTTTTTTAGATTGTAATATTTTTTAGGTATAGAACAAGCACAAACTACACCAACTGCAGATTTAATACATTAGGGTACAGAGAATTTCCAACTGGTAATTACAAAATACACAGAAATCAAGTTGACTTCAAATACCACAGTAGTAATGAAATGATACTGTGTAAAGGTTTACCTTGTTCTCCACGCAGCTTTTAACCTTACTCCTTACTTACCCATACCCCCCTAAGGCTAGTCGGTCTAGTAAAATGAAAAGAAAAATAACTAAAAAGAAACACACACAGCATTGTTCAATCCTAGTAGGCTTAACTCTGCCATTAACACAATGTCTTATTTGCCAACATATGAAAAATGTAAATTACGTTACAATTGTCCTGCAGGATGAAGATATTCATAAAGGGCGCCAAATAGCTTTACATTTAGCAAATTCTTGTTCAGATTCTCCCTGAAAATGCATTGTTTCTAGTAGGTAGACATCTGTCAGTACAGTCATCCACTTTTCCACAGAAAGACCCATCTGTTGTAACCAATACAGTAAAATTATTTTCAAGGCTATTGCACAATCTTTAATAAGGAGCATGAGATGTTTGTAGGAACAACCCGGGTCTCGGGGTGTAATTCCCGATATACAAAAAACAGAGGACCAGATATCAGTGAGAATTAACATTTTCTCAAAATATGACTTTATTGAAGCCCAAAACGTTTCAGGGGCAGTATTCACAGCCTCTGGGGGAGGAGGGAAGTAGGAGTCATCCCAGTCATTGCGCAGTGGTGACACCTAGTGGCCAGAGTGAGGGCTCCTGAATGCAGAATTCTGGAGAGTGTCCTGCCATGCGGCCCCCTGCCAAGGCCTGTCACTGCGGCGACTGGGCCTGAGTGACTTACAACGAGAGAGAAAGTAAAGGGAAACAAATTCCAAAGGAAGACGCAGGATGCCAGATCTCGGCCCTCGTTCCAGTTTTTGGATGCGCAAAGCAGCAGGAGAAAACTGCTGGGCCAGAGATTTTTGTCCAGCACAAAGGTACTGCTTACAACTTGCCTGATGCTTTTATTGTTGCTCTATAAAAATCTAAAAAAAATAACAAGGCCAGTATTGGTGCCGTTTACAAAACGTGGTTAAAGCATATTCTGGTAGCACTTCTGCTTTGAAGGTGGTGAGCTCAGTACAGAAAATCCTCACTTAAGTCACAATTTTAAGGAATCAATTATCTTAAGTCAGAACTTTGTAAGTTTAAACTGATGTTCACATGTTGAAAACAGGGTATTGAGCCCTGGTGCTGGACCCAATCCCCCCATTTATAAGTATCTCTCCTCCTTTGTTTGTGTCATATATAAACAGACATTTCACAGTATGCTTTTATCTGAAGAGGAGCATGCCAAGGCACGTTTACAGGACTTTGCACTGGCACAGTTTTCTGAGAAGAGCGAGTCCTTGGTCGTCCTGCTGATGTCATGTTACCTCACCAGGCCTCGTGGTGGTCAGCACGCCAGTGTGTGCCTGTTGGGAGATGCTCTGGCGTCTTAAAATCAGAGCTTAAGTTATGAGTTGGATAATGGATGTCAGTTTACACATGTTGTAACTCTGAATCTTACCTTTGCAAATGCCATAAGTCGAGCACTTCCTGTAACTCTACGTAGAGGAGGATTGCCCCCTGGGTGCCGTTGCTAGTAATGCTTTTCTGTTTTCCCTGTCATCTTTCCCATTCATCAGGCCTGAGCAACGGAGAGCCCGTGGACTGGATGGACTCCGTGGGAGAGGAAGTGACCCTTTGGCAGAAGATGAGGCAGTATCCGGGCTCCTGGGCGGAGGGAACGCTTCCACTCCGGGCAACCATGGCTAAACCAAAACAGTGAGCACCCCCCCCCCCCCAACGAAACCAAAGTCAACCCCGATCAGACTCGTCACAGGATGGAATTGATTCTTCATCGTTTTTAAAGGAGTAAACTGGACTGTCCATGTATCTATGTATATATTCAAGTAAAGAAATCAGATACTTTATTTTAAAGCAGGCAAAGGATAAAATGTTTATCAACTCAGCTGTTTTTATTCCTGTGGTTTTTATTTTTTTTGTCTAGTTTAATTGAGAAATAAATCCCCACATCTTTTCGCAAAGTGTACAGAAGTTCTTCATTCAATGTTTCTGGCTTTTGTTGCTATATTTCCCTTATTCTTTATCTTAATACCTAGTGTGGGTGAGGTCTCTTGTGGTATCTTTCCCTTTCCTTTTTAGAATTAGGACTGTTCTGTCCATGCCCTCTAATGCTTTTAAGTGCAGCAGATACTCTGGGATAGCCCAGGGTTGTGTGCACACATGTGGAACGACGATCTGAGGGGGATGTTTCTCGCCCCAGTAGCCCATGACATTGGAATGACTTTCCTAGGTGTGAATTTGATGCAATAACAACATTGGGGCTGATATAATAAGCTGTGATGAGCTTACCCCCGGTCTTTAGCCCAGTTTTAGTGCCTTTTTTTTTTTTTTTGGCACAAAGCTAACCTAGGTATGTAGTATGGGTTTTAGTGCTAACAAAGTTCTGTGCTAAAAATCTATGGTATGATTAGCATAGGCGAATACACTTTACCTATTACAGGGCAATGCGGGGAGTGTTTGTAGTGTGTTAACATGGGAAATTTAACGCTTGGGTTAGGAGAGGTGTAAAAGTTAAATCTTATTTCTGGTGGCCATTTTAGGCTATTGTGCACTCCTGTGGGGCAGTGTGTAGGTGCTGTTCTGTGGAAATATGGATAAGGGGTTTGTTTTTTTGTGTTTGTTTTTTCATGATGGTTTGGAACATTTTGCAAGTGAGCTGAAGGATTGAGTAGCAGATGCTGAAAGACAAAGGAGAGAAGAGGGAAGCGATAAAGAGGATGCTTTATTGTTAAAGAAGGGTTCGTGAAGGGCAGGCAGTCTGTCCTTGCTCAAACCGTTTGCAGAAGGGTGGGTAAGCAGCATATATTTTGCCTGAGGACACCCCTGCTGGGGTTACCAGAGACTGATGTGATCTAGTCACGCAGACTGAGCTGCAGGGCAATTCCTTCCCTCTCTGAAGAAATCTGAGAGATTGACTCTTAACTGATCCGTGGTCATGCATTCTAGGTTTGGTCAAGCTTCTTAGTACCTTGCCATTTTCATGCCACCGATTCTTTCCAGAATACAGAGGCTACAGTGGGTAGTATGGACTAGTCAATGATTTTTAAAATATTTCACCCAGGTATTGAGGGCAGTGATGAAATGGGTATATCAAGTACCCACAGCAGGATTGATAAAGCATGCTTTTTTTTTTTCAATATAGTTGGCATGCCAAATGTAATGGGTGCAATCAATTTGCACCCATGTCACACTCACCCTGCCACATAGGAGAGAAATGGCATACCATGACAGGAAGCATTTCCACTCCCTGAATATAAAGTGGTGTGCAATGTGCACATGAAGATCCTTCATGTTGTCTCAAAGGCTTCTGGAAGCAGCAAAGACGCCTTTCTTGCACAGTTTGCCCTGGCTTGAAATTTCACAGAAGGGGGAAATATAGCAAAGGCTGGCTGCTCTCTAAGTTTTAAATAGAAGTCCTACTAAAGTATATGCTAAAATGTAAGCTCTCTGAGGTAGGTACTGAATGTGTAGTACTTGATGCATGATGCCAAAAGTGCATACTGTTCTGTTACCATTGTAAGCTTTGCTTACCAAAGTATTAGCTAAAAGGTTTAAATGCAAGCTCTCGGGGGTTGGTACCAAAAGCAGAATAGTACAAACTTTCTGGTGTGTGTGTTTTTTTTTGCAGGAGATGGTGGTTATGGCAGCAAAGCATGTCTGCTTATGCCCTAGTCCGTGCCATGTGAAGTAGAGGAAATCTAGTATAACAAAGCACATATGAGAACCAGAGCGCTCATAGAATGAACATTTGTCATTCTCTGAAAAGCTGGTTCCTGTATGTACCTGGATCAGTCCACACAGCTGGTTTTGCCTCCCTTCCAGCAGATGGAGACAGAGAGCTTGAAAGGCGCACTGCCTCTTAACCCAGTGTGCCACCTGCTGCTCCTCAGTATTTCTCGGTCTCCAACAGATGGAGGTGGTGCAAAACCTGTGGTTCTGATCCCAAGCTAAACTTTATTTAAACAAAAATTTAAAAGGAAAAAGGGATTTCAGGTTCTTTGGCCTCCCAGGGAGTCATTAGGTCCTGGTGGGACTGTCCTCCCTGGTAGTAGGCGTTGGACAAGTAGGGTTTGGGAACCTCAAAATTTGCTCCTAAATTTTGCCAGCAGGGTGATAGCTAGTGGTCCAGCTCCCTCCTCCTTCAGCTACAGCCTCTTGTAGCCTCTGCCAGCTCTTCAGGGAAGTATCCCTTTTACTTATTTCCCTTCTGTCTGTCAAAGTTAAAAATAAAAATTAGGCAGGCTGCTTGCAGGGAATCGGGCAGCAGTGCTGATAGGCTGTGCAGCAGTGCCTGGTCGCAATTTTAGGTACCTGGGGGACATTGGTAACTAGAGTTTTTTCTTTTCTTCTCTCCCAGTGATTCTTCTTCCCCCCGTCCTGCAGCTGCTGGAGTCTGTCCCGCACTTTTAGCCAGACAATGCTGCGCATGAGCCATTGCTCACACTGTGGGGAGCAGCTGTCAAGCCGTGCTTTGTCAGGCTGCTGTGATTGTTGCCTCCCTGGTGGGGAGGGCTCTTCAGGCGTGTTCTCGAGGGTTAGCAGCGAGCAACCTCACGGTGCTAGACTGCTGCGCTACAAAGGAGCTCCCGGCTGATCCATTCCTTTTCAATGTGGGATCGGTGGCCATTTTGGGTGCATTTCACGCCACGGAGGAGAGAGCTGTGGGGATCTTCCCCCAGCGCTTTCTCCAGCCGGTGCCAGCCCTGTGGAGGCCCGAGGGGCCGTAGGAGAGGGCCCCATTATGAGGACACCTTTTTCCCCAAAGGGGAATTTAGGGGGTCCTGCGGTTTTCTCACATGAGTTTATTCTTCTAATGCACCAGGCCTTTTTGGCCAGTGGTGCTTCCAAGCAGGGAGTCCCCAACCTCTGGGAACCTGTGGGTCTGCCTGCAAAGATACCCAGGAAAGATGACACTGTGACCAGGATCCGAAGAGTGCAGGCCCCCATGGTACAGGGAGGCTGCTTCAGAAGATTCGGACCCAGAGGGGCCAGTGGACACCATTCCGCCCCCTGATGCCCCAGACTGATGCCGGGCCTGACCGATTGCCCTCGGTGGAGGGGGATGACCCTAAAGTGGTGCAATTATTTCAGTGCAACGAGTTGGCGCCCCTCATTTTGCATGTCCTTGTGGAGCTCGGAATTGTGGAATCGCCATCGGAACAGAGCCCAGACAAGGTGGATCCTGTTCTTGTGGGCTTGTGTGGGCCCACTATGACCTTTCTTTTACATGCCATGCTCTGGGAGTAGGATGCCTCAAAATGAGCAGGGCAATGGACAAACTATATCCTTTGCCTGAGGATATCTTGGAGCTGCTGAGGATTCTGAAAGTGGATGCATCTGTTACAGCGGTCACCAAGCGCACGACTATTCCTGTGGCAGGAGCAGCGGCTTTGAAGAATCTCCAGGATCACAAATTGGAGGGTTATCTCAAGATACTTGAAGTTTCTGCCCTGGGCATTCCTGCTGCAGTTTGTAGCAGTTATATGCTCTGGGAAGGCCTTCGCAGGGTCCTGCAGTTGCAAAGCGCCAAGGATCTTGTTCCCCCGGAGGCAAAGCAAGCTGAGCGTTTGGAGGCAGTAGTGGTTATGGGGCGGATGCCCTCTATTTGTTTTGCACTTCCTCGCGTACCATGGTCTCTGCGGTTTCTGTACGCAGGCTGCTGTGGCTCCGGAATTGGGCAGCTGACATTTCCTCCAAAGCTCAGCTGGGGGCATTCCCATTCAAGGGCAAGCTCCTTTTCGGAGAAGACCTGGAGCAGCAGATCAAGCATTTGGGTGAGAACAAGGTCCATGAGCTCCCGGAAGATAAGCCTAAAGGACAGAGATCCTTCTCCGCCTGCTCCTACTTTCGTGGCCAAAGGCACTTTCATCAGAGCAGGGCAATGAACTCAGGCCAGAGGCAAGCCTCAGGGAAGCTTCAGCCTTGGTTGCAGTCATATCGTGGAGATCGGATGGCCCAGGACTGTGCAGGACTATGGTCCAGCAGAGACAAGTCCGCACAATGAGTTGTGGCCGATCCATTCCGCAGACCTCTTTATAGGGGGCCAGCTTAACCCTCTCTTTCAAGGAGTGGGTCAAGATTACGTCAGACCAGTGGGTTCTCAGCATAATAGAACATGGCTATGCATTAGTTTGCTTGTTCGCTACGAGACCAGTTTCTGGTGTCCCCTTGAGGGTCTCCAGAAGAATTTGTAGTTCACCAGACCCTCTGTTGACTCAGATCTCTGAGGCCATCGTTCCCATCCTCCAATCAGAGCACAGGAAGGGATGTTACTCTATTTACTTTGTCGTCCCAAAGAAGGAAGGAACCTTCCGCCCCATCCTGTATTTGGTTCCATGGCCTCTACGTTAGAGCTAGTCCTGTGGGCCTTTGCGCATATGAGACCTCTGCAAATTGCATTGCTGACCTGCTGTCAGAACAATTCCACCTTCCACTATCACTTACAGAAACCGTCAGGTCCAGTCTTTCGTGGTAGCTTGCCCACGGTCATTTGAAACGCGGGGTGAATCTGGAGATACCCCGGTGGATGGTGGTGACGACAGATCCAGCAAGTGTCAGTTCTGGGTGGTTTAGGGCCGGTGGTCACCGATGGAGGTGACTTGGTCGATCAATCGCCTAGAGACAAGGGCCATTTGGTTGGCTCTGGAGAGCTTCCTCCCCCCTTCTGCACAATCAGGCAGTCAGAGTATTGTCTGAGAATATGATGACCTTGGCCTATATCAAAAGACAGGGAGGAATCGAGTAGTCTTGTAGCTCTCGAAGCATAGATGCTGTTGTCCTGGGGGAACAAAATTTAGAGATGTTGGCAGCATCTCACATAGCAGGATCAACCAATGAACAAGCAGATTTCCTCAGCCGCCAGCAGCTAGACCCAGGAGAATGGGAGCTGTCTAAAACTGCCATGCGCCTGATCTGTCTCAGATGGGGCGAACCTCAGGTGGACCTGTTGGCGACGCATGCAAAAGCCAAAGCTCTGCACTTCAGTCACAGAAGGGATACGGCGCGGAGGGAGTTTATGGTCTGGTGGTACCTTGGCCGATTGGCGTTCTCTAAGTGTTCCCTCCTTGGCCGCTAGTGGGCAAGATAATCAGGATAGAACTTCACCCGGGACGAATGATTCTCTTGGCTCCCCAGAGGCCGTGAAGGCCTTGGTTTGTGGATCTCATGAATCTGGCCTTGGAAGGGCCCCTGTGATGGGGTCATCTTTCGAATCTATTGTGCCAGGGCTCTCTATTTTTCGATCAGGCGGATTGCTTTTGTCTTGTGGCCTGGTTTTTGAGAGGAGACAGTTGAGGAAGAAAAGCTATCCGGAGGCGGTTATATCTATCGTGCTGTAGGCCTGGAAAACATCTGTGTCCCTGGCATATGTTTGTGTCTGGAAGGTCTTTAAGACATGGTGCCAACCTCAGGGGATGGATTCTAGATGAGCTTCGGTGACTCTGGTTCTTTCCTTTCTGCAGAACAGACTTGAGAAAGGGTTGTCTTACAATTCCCTGAAGGCTCAGGTTTGAGCTCTGGAATGTTTGAGGGGCCCTATCCAGGGTTCTTCTGATGACTCATCCTGACGTGGTGTGTTTTCTCTAGGGGGGGGGTAAAACATGTGGCCCACCGACTCAGTCTCTGCCCCTCCTAGAACCTGAACTTGGTGCTTTGGGGATTGAGCGAAATCCCCTTTGAACGATTCAGGAAAGCGTCTTTTGAAGGATCTCACGCTAAAGATGTATTTTTTGGTGGCTATTTGTTCAGCCAGGAGGTGTCTGAGCTTCAGGCCTTATCCTGCAGGGAACCTTTTCTCTGCATCTCTGATTCCGGAGTCTCACTACGGACGGTTCCTTCATTTTTACCAAAGTTGGTTTCCGTTTTTCACCTGAACCAGTCAATGGAACTTCCAGCTTTTTCGGATGCGCAGCCGAATGATCCTCATTCGAGGGAGCTGAGATGGCTGGATGTTCGGCGGGCCTTGTTGCTCTATCTGGAGGCTACCAATGGTTTCCGTTTATCTAATCACCTTTTTATGTTGTGGCATGGTACAAAAAAGGGTCAGAAGGTGTCCAAACTTATTATCATTCGTTGGTTGAAGGAGGCCATTGCATCTACTTATATCTGCTGTGGTCGACCAGTCCTGGATGGGCTGAAGGCTCACTCTACCTGGGCACAGGCAGCCTCCTGGGCAGAATGCCAGCTGGTTTCCCTGCAGATCTGCAGGGAGGCTATCTGGAAGTCTACACACTTTCTTTAGACACTGTTTGGACGTCCAGGATTCGGATACTGGCAATTTCGGTGCCAGTGTCATACAAGCTGGGCTCTTGCAGTCCCACCCTACTTAGGAGAGCTTGGATATATCCCATTTGTCTGGACTGATATGGGTACGTACAGGGAAAGGAAAATTTTGGTTCTTATCTGCTAATTTTCGTTCCTGTAGTACCACAGATCAGTCCAGACGCCAGCCCTCAGGGGGGGGGGGGGAATTCAGGGTTGTGTGAGGAGAGCCTGCTCGAACTGTATTGCTATCTCTAGCCTTTTCTGAAGAATTTATTTTATTTGACATTTTCTATACCCATCTTCATGAAAGATTCATATCAAACCGGTTTACATGGAACTTAGGGATTAACTAAATAACCATATAACAGGAAGGCCAAAGCACAGTTACATATAACAGGGAGATTGAACTTGGGGGCTAAAGTAGCCAGGAAGTAAAAGGATAGCAAAAACTAGAGGTAGAATACATATGAACATACTGGGGCTGGACCAGAGTCTAGCCAATTGAGCTGTGTCTGAGTGAGAAGTATGTTGATAGATTAGATCTTAAGGGAAGGCTTGGCAGATCTTAAGGGAATGGCATAGGCTTATAGTGTGTTAAGGAGGTTCCTTCTTCACATTCTTAAAGTTCTGTTCTTCATCTTCTGCTCGTTCAGGGGGTAGAATTAAGTTAGTGTAACGTGGTTATTTCATAAGATTGTTCTGCTTGGGTAAGAGTAAATACTGAGCAACAGCAGGTGCCACACCAGCAGGTAAGAACCACGTTTTCCTTTCTGCTGCCTTGGCCATTCTGGAGGAGCACTACAGTAATCTCCAGAGAAAACTGTAGATAATGTGGTGTGCTGGATGCTTCACAATATCTCCCTCTAGCATGATGTTCCTCAAGACATGGATCCAAACCTGGCGCTAGAGCAGAATATGTTCATACCTGCTGCAGATATAGTACGGCATGGGGGAATGAGCTCCGATACATGAGTGGGGAGGGTTGTGTGAAAGAATGCTCCAGTTTCATGAGATTGGCACAAACCCAAGGAAGACGAATACCAGGAGAAATGTACTGTGGCCATCTACCTGTTTTTCTTTTTGTTTTTTGTTTTTTTTTAATTATGTTAACATTTTAAATGTTTAATATGTACTGTAGCCATGTACCTGGTTTATGAAATGTTTTGTTTTGGATTTTAAATGCAATTTTAATAGTATTTTTTACACTGGTAGTCTTCATTGCTGTGACTCCATTTTATCACATCTCTGTAATCTTTGGGCCAGAGACTTGTACATCAGGGTGGAAATCCCTGCCCCAAAAATGCAGGTTCTGTGACATCCCTGACTGGCTCTATATCCATGTATAACCAATACCCAGCGCATATTAGTAACCGAAAAATGGCTAAGTAGTGTTTCAAGCTAGAGTAGGGCAGACCCGTAAGGGGGAGGATGCCATTCAAATGCAGCCCCTCCCTTTGAGGGGACTGGAATAGCTGTCCCCCTGAGGGGTTTTAAGCAGCTCCCTCGAGGCAGTCTGGGGCCACTCCTCTGAGTTTGGAGAAGTTAGGAGGTAGTTGGAGCTTCAACCTTTTTGTTTGGTTTTTTTTTTCAGGCCCAGGTAGGGAAATCAGGTTATCCCAGCCTGTGGAATCTGACCAGGGGCGGGAGGGTTCCCTTCCAGTCTACTCACTAGCTGGTTGGACTATCCCTTTTGGGTATAATCTTGGGCTTTTTACAATTTTCTTGTTAGGAGGCCTGCTGAAACTCTGCATATCACCTGGACTCAAGAGATTTGGGGGGGGGGAACTCTTTTTTTTTTTTTTTTTTTTTTTTTTTTTTTTTTGTGGTTGCTCAAGTTAGGGAAGACCTGTTTCTCTACACCTAGATGAGGATGGAGGACATGCTGACCTGATATTACCAGGACCCTCTGGTGTTAAATTGTTTTATAAGGGAAGAGACTCTTGCTTTGAGACTCAGGCAGAAGTGTGTGGCTGCCTGCTTCCTGCCTGAAGGGAACATCAGGAGCTGCTGTTCATAAGGATCCCTCCCAGCAGGGATCTAGATACCAGAAAACCACAGCAAGGGATTTAAACTGTGAGTAAGATCTTGTCATTTCTGAGGCCACCCACACAGAGTCTCCACAGGCGGGGGGGAGCTGGGAGGATTTTCAACTCTGTGTCAAGACTGTACAGTTTTCATCCAGGCTGTCACCTAGAGAGGTACTTTCCTTATCCAAGGCCTTCACTTTTCCCACACCATGGACAGTAGAAATACCCAGGATCCCTGTGAGAAAATATCTTGCAAAGATGGAGAGAAGGAACTATAATCAAGTTAATCTTACCTGTAGAGCTAATGCCAAAGTGAGTTGTACCACTACTCTAATATCCAAAAGTAAATTTTTGATTTGGACACCACCTGGGCCTCTGGAATGATTTTTGCAGCATGAGCCCACAGTGTGAACATTCTTATGGTATACTCCTCTCCCTTGCATACACAGACCTACAAGAAACTCCCTCAGCACTCAGGCCTTTGAAAGGTGACTTTACCTCCAACCAACCAAGGACCTATGCCTTGGTGAGAGAGGACAGTGTTTACAGCGAGCCAGAGTCCCTGCCCCAAATACACTGTACTGGTATGGCCCTGCCTGTGCAGGATAGGCATACCAGGGTGGGGTTATGCTGGGGTCAGACTTCCACACGAGTCTTTGAAATCTGTTGCCCACTGATGCAGAGCTTGCAGTAGTGATAATTATAACTCACTGTTACTAGGACTACTAGCCTCTATAATGTGCCCTTTACAAATACTACACAATGCTGCAGTGAGGGTACTAACTGGAACAAAAAAAAGTGATCACAGTGCCGATCCTGATGAAACTTCATTGGTTACCTATAAAATATCGTACCCAATATAAAGTACTCTGCATTTTACATAAAACTATTTATGGAGAACAAACTGACTGGCTGGCTGAATGCAGCAATTGGTCTACATAAACCCCAGAGAAATTCGAGATCTGCTAACAAAGGCCTTCTGGCAATACCATTGGTAAATCCGGCCCTCCTAAGTCCGGTCGGAGATAGAAGCATTTCCCTGGCCGGTCCTAAGCTATGGAATGAGCTTCCTACTCAGTTGAGGATCCAAACCGATAAGAAAACTTTGGAATTGCATTTAAAGGGACTGATTTGAGAACTGTTTTAATTATATTATTGTATATACTTACTAAGCAACTTTTCTTTTTACAGCTGAGAGTACAAGACATAAAATTACTTACCGTAAATATGAATTTAGCTTGTTTTGTTTTATATTAATGCATTTTATTGTTTTTGTTTAATCTATTTTAAAGGGGTGATTTCATATTATCTGGCATCTTTTTGTATTTATTTTTATTTATATAATTTAGTAGTTGTGTTTTATGTGATTTTAACTGGTTTTTATTTGCATTTTATGAGTGGAAACTGTTGTGATGGCCAGTCTTAATGACGGTATATAAGAATTTTATAAATAAAATAAATAAATCCTTGAAACAAAGGCTTAGAAACCTTTTGGGCCAAGGATGCTGGGCCTGTGACTATCAGAGGCCTACCATAGTTGTCTAAGGTCTCCAAGCTGTCCTATAGATCCCAGGCCAAAAGAGGAAAAGCTTGAGACCCACTTCCAATCGGAAAATAAAAACAACCCACAAGTGTGATTTGAAGATGTTTACTAGGCTTCAAAGTAATAGAAAAAATGATTGCAGATGCTTGCTATTAAAAGTCCTTAATTCAATGATCTGGTCCATACAACAAACATGTGAAGACCCACACCCAGCCTGGAAAAGTGGATGAAGTACCCCATCCTAAGGTAACATTCTGAATATATGCTCCAGCATTGTAGCAAAACAGCAGCAATGACTGCCAATGCTGTAGGTGGTTGTGGAGGAGAGTAGACAAGGGTCAGTGGGTGGATGAGCGATGGCAGAAGCAGTGGGGCTGCTGTTAGCTTTTTTTTTTTTCTTTTTGCCCTGTGTGAGCAATGGTGCTGCCCCCATCCCCCCTTCATTCAGTCTGGCTTGGACCTCCCAAAAACAAAAGCCCAGCTCCTTCCAACTTGTAAGACCTATTGCCCCCTGTCCTCCAGAACCCAGTGCTGGTGCAAGAGTATTAGGTGTCCTAGGCAAATTTTATACCCTTGTGCCCCCACTTCCTGCTCTCTCCATGTATACAGTTAAATTATGTATTGATTATTCTTTCATGTAAAATCTAAATACATTCAGTCTTGAGGTAAAAAAAAAAAAAAAATCACAAGTATTTGCATGTGCTTTAGTGCCAACCAGAAAACTCTCTACAAACTATGCTTGGACCCAATATATCATTAGGACTACTGTAATGGGTGTTAGATATGGGCTTAAATTACAATTAAAATATAAACCTCCTATTCCAAAAATATCATGAAGTGCCAGCACTTAAGGTACTAACCCTATCTCTGGCAACACTGCAAATATCACACCAGGCCCCAAATACTCAATATACCACCTATTAGGAAAACAGAACAAACCAAACTATCTATTTCCACGTGCTAACAGACTACCTCTCCTTGGTCACACATGCTTATAGACACAGGTTCCCTCATGCTCATACACCAAGGCCCCTCAGCAGACCTTGCCCTCCGGTTCTACTGTGGGGCAGGATAGGAGCTGCCTCAAGGTGCTCTTCTTCCTTCTGGCTGCCCAGCAGGTTGGGAACGGCATGGTCCTTACTCATCTTTGCCACACGGTGGGTTGGGAACAACCACACGGCCCTGAAACTCTTCATCACCGCACCACAGGTTGGGAACTGCCATGCAGCCCTATGTCACTGCTTCTTAGCCATGTGGTCGGTTGGGATTTGCTGTGCAGTGTCAGCAGCAGCTCACTCATCTCAAGTGTGCACAGTGGGTCATGCCTGCCCTGAGAAGTGTCTGGGCTGGAAGGAACAGCAGGAGTGGCACCACCCATTTCTGCCAACTGCAATGATGAGCCATGTGGAGCCCACCTGAGAAATGCAGATTGGAAGCCTAGAGATTGACTAATATACCACCCACTGTGAAACCAGCAAGAATAATACAATACTCCAGTACTCTAATGCTCTTACTCCCTCCTGTTTGCTCTCTCTCACCCCCCTCTTATACTCACTCGCTCTCATCTGTCCCTTCATCTTCACCGTGAGCAGAGTGTGACCCCCTTGGGCCTTCATCTTTGCTTCAAGCAGGATGTGCTCTGCTCATGGCATTGCCAGAGTGTCCCTTTTTGCCTTTTTCTGTGCAGAATTTGGCAATTCTGCGTGGTGGCTGTGGGGGGGAAGGAATTCTGCGCTTCACAGTACCACAGAATTCCCCTAGCACTAAAACTCAGATTGTGAGTCCTCTGCGGATAGGGAAATACTTACAGTACCTGAATGTAATCCACTATAAATCAAAGCGATTAAAAAAAAAAAAAAAAAGAGTCCCCCCCCCTGTGAAAGGCTTCTCTCAGGACATTACAAAGTCATGGGAGAGGAGACAGTGATCTATTGTCAGCTGCTAACTGGATAAAAGACAGGAAACAGAGGGTAAGGCTAAATGGTCAGTTTTCCACATAGAGAAAGGTTAAGTAGTGGAATACCCCATGGCTCTGTACTGGGACAGGTGCTATTTAGCATATTCATAAATGATCTGGAGAAAGGAAGTGTGCGTGAGATGACACAAAATTGTTCTGAGTCATTAAAACAGAGGCCGATTGTGCGGCACTGCAGAAGGACCTTGTCAGACTAGGAGACACGGCATCTAGATGGCAGATGCAATTTAATATGGATGCGTCCAAAGTAATTTTATTATATATTTTTGTCTTTTTGTTTTATTTGATTTTAATGTTCTGATGTGATCTGCTTAGAATGACTGGTTTGGCTTAGATGCAATAGAAATGTTTTTAAATAATAATGCACATAGGAAAAAATAATTCCATGTATCCGTACACATTACACAATGCTGGGTTCTGTTAAGAGTACCATCCAGGAAAAGGACCTGAGTTCTTGTGGGTAATACTGTAAAATCTTTGACGCTGTGTTTGGTGGCAATCAAAAAGGCAAATAGAATGGTAGGAATTATTTGGAAAGGTTTAGAGAACAAAACTGCGAATATAATAATGCCTTTCTCTAAATCCATAGTGTGATTGCATCTTAACTATTTGGAACAACCCGAACTGCACCTATCTCAATGACGACATAGCCAAAATAGAAAAGATATGGAGAAGGGCAACAAAAGTGATAAAGGGAAAAGAAAAGCTCCCTTATGAAAAGCTTAAACAGATTAGTGCTCTTTAGCTTGGAGAAGGTATGACTTAGAAAGAATGTCTCTTAGATTTATAAAATCATGAATGGGGTGAAACAGGTCCATAAGGAAGGGTTATTTACCCTTCATGGAGTGTCCCCTAGGAATTCTATGAAGCTAGTAACTGGTACATTTAACAAATTGTGTAAAGTGTTTTCATTCAATGCACAATAAAACTATGCAGTGTGATGCCAGAAGAAGTGGTCAAAGCAACTACCAGTGGACTTCAAAAGAGGGCTGGACAAATTCCTGTAGGATGTCCATATATAGTGATTAGCCAGGTAAACTTGGAAAAGCCAGTGCTTATCTTTGAGTGTGAGCTAGAAGAAATAGATCAACTCATGGTGATCTGCCCGATCCTTGTGACCCAGACTGGCCCCAGTCAGAGACAGAATGCTGCGCTCACCAGATTGTTGGTTTGACCTAGAATGGCACTTCTTATATTCTTAAGGTCCATCGATCTGAGCTTCCTGTCGGAGAGGGGCTAGTCTGGGTTACATGTCCCCAGGAGCTCCCAAAAAGTAGATCTATTATTCATACCCAGCGTGGCAATGGCTTTCTCTAGTCTACCTCTTTGATGTTTTATGACCTTTTCCTCTGAGACTTTGTACAAATTTCTTTTAAACCCTGCTATGCTAGTCACCTTGCCCATATCCTATTTCACTCAAGGCACAGTGCAGCTGTGGATTAAAACATCTGCTATTTGTTCATGTCATGGTGACCCCTGGTTTTAGTGGCCCCATTTCAAGTACTACTATTTTAAATCTGGCCCTGCCTATGCCCTGTAAACCATGAAAGACCAAAAGCTTAAACTTCGCTCCAACCTGAAATGGGAGCCAAAGTAAATAACCTACACTTGCCCCACGTGGGTTTCCTGTATCAGACTGGGTAGTGATATTTGAAAATCGAAGCTTTTGAATGCTCTTAAGTGGAAGACATACACCCAAGTCATTACAATAACTCCATCAGCTTTGAACACAGTAATGTCCAAAATAGCCACAGACTAGTGTCTGTCCTGTGCACCTCAATTGAAATATGATGTTCTAGGTGAACAGTCAAAACTAAATTTATCCCCAGAATTTTTATCACTAGGTTGGGTTGTATGTGCATCCTCTCCAAATTAGGGAAAGGTTACAATGATGCAAATTTACAAATGGTCTCCTTTCAAAACTTCCATTTTTCCTCCATTTAAAAGTAGGTTATTGGCCAAGAACTAAGGTGGAGTGGCTACCAGACCATTGTTCAAATGGAGCATAGTTATCTCATCCACATCAATCCAAGAGAGTTGATAATCCTTAGCAATTGACTCAAAAAGGTATTTTAAAAAGCAATGGCAAAAGTGAAGACTCCCTGTAACACACCACATCTACGTTTTTGAAAAAAAACACCATACAACCAGTTTTCCCTCTAAGAAAAAAGAAATTAGCTCCTTCCCTTCCACCTCAATCACACTAGCTCACGTCTCTAGCAATAGAGAGTGATCAATGCAGTGAACAGCACTGGACCGAGCCAAACATACCAGCAATGCTGATTCCTCTTCATCTGCAAAGTGTCATCCAGTCAGAGACCAACTGTCTCCATGCTACAACCAGCTTGATGGCTATGCAAACCTGATGAATTCTCCAAAAAAGGAACTCATTTGGCCAATCACTACTCTCTCAATCAACTTTGCCAAAAAGGCTAAATTAGATATTGGATGATAAACTGTACAGAGGCCAGGATCAAAAGAATCTGCCTTCTAATCTGGAGTCACTCTAAATGATTTTGAACATCCTGGCAACTTTACCTTAATTAAGGAAGCAGTTATGATGTCCTTCAGCTGCATTAAAATAGCATCTAGAAAATCTCTTTTCAATTGGCCAAACCAGGGTCCAAAGAATGAGTGGCTCTGATTTTCCCAAAAACCCATATATATGGTAAATCAAGAGAAATGGATAGGAAATGATCCATAATACAAGGACCATACTTCTCCCCTGAACGTGCTCAAGTTGCGTACAATTGGATGAAATAAGGACAAGCCACAGATCTTATCAAAGGAGAAAATAGTGGGCCCCTCGTTTTCCCCAACTATGGACCATTTAGAGTATCCTAATAGGCAATTGGCAATCTTAATTCTCTAGCATTGTTCCTGGTATTAGTATTCTGCCTCCCAAAATATAGTTTCCTTCCTAGCCTTTAAAGTTACAGAATGATAACTAGTCATCTTTTTTTCTCCAGTCTACTTTATGGGAGACAGAACGAAAGTTTAACCTCTGTCTCAATATCCTTTATTGTTGCCCTTACTGGGTCATATACCAGGTCAAGCTATTCATGATCTTCCTATTGTAGGCATACGCCATGCACCTTTATCGAACATTTGAATTACTGACTGGTGCTGAATTACCAAAAAAATCAATAGATCATCAAAATGGGGGATTCCTTCTAATAGTTGAGCATATCTTGTCCTTATCTATCTTTCTCCTTCCCAACTATTATTATTAGGATTTGCTAAGAATAATATAGCTCAGCTTTAAAGGAGAAGGATAATATCTGATGATTGATCAAGGACCTCCCAAAATTGCCCACAATACCAACCATCCTGCTGTGACCTAACAAAAAAAAAAAAAAAAAAGGAACCCACATTTAGATCTAAAGTAGGTCTACGTCTATGCAAAGGGCTGGAAGCTTAGTCAAGATAGTAATTGCCTCCACCAAAGTGGCATTAGCCACATCACGATTAAAATCCCCCACCACCACCATAAAAGACAAATATTTCCTATAAGATCTAAAATACATTTCTAATACTAAAGATCTATCCTTGCTGCTTTACTGTGTTGGACAATATACAACCATTACCCAAATGCAATGGGGAGTGCCTAGTTTAGTCATCAGCTCTTCACATCCCCTTGGTTGACAAATCTGCACAGCAAACAAAAGTAGATCTGTATAATAAATGACAGCAATCCCCAAACCACTTCTTGCCTCATCTTTCTTGATGAACCACTGAAAAACCTAAAGGCTAAAGTTGAAAACTAGCGAAAAAAAACCACACACTGTCCAGCCAACTAGGTTTCAGTAATGAAAACCAAATCAGGTTTGTTAGGCGAGTCCATATCATGTATAATTAAGAGCTTATTACAGATATACATCTTGTGTTTAAAAGTAATCAGTCTAGCTACCTCGTCTCTTTAATCCCTACAACTCCAACAGACATTAACCATGGGGGATGAGAAGTGTCTTAATTAGGCCTTTGAATCTGTTTAAAAAAAAAGTATTTTCCAACCCCATTGCACATAACAACCTTACCCAACTAAACATCCAACTTCCTGTAAGTCCTAACACATTTCACAAAATTATCAACTTTGCAGCACTACCGCCCTGCGCATACCTTGCTTTCTTAAAGTAAAGCCACCTGAAATTCTCCCTTAGTTGGCACCTGTTGGCTTACTCCTTAGGCAAACGGCTAGTGCTGAACCCCCAGCTGGTGTCTGCAAGTAGATGAAGGAGCCTGGAAGGATTGTGTATGAACTCCCAGCCCTTGGAAGAAGCAGGGAACAAAGATTGTTGGAGCTGTTTATTCTGAGACAAGGGCGTCCACGTGGCTTTGAGTTGGGTATGTACGTGTGAGAGAGAGAGAGAGAGGATTCACACCTGGCCCTGGTCCCACCAGCCTCTGTCCTGCCCATCTCACCCCTCCCCAGTTCCACTTCCTTTTTTCTAAAAATTAAGCCCTGCCTATTATTATTATCACTACCATGGCTTCCCAACATCGGTGGGTGAGGGTGTGGCCCAATGACTCTGACTCTCTGGTGGGTGGGACTAAACCACAGGAGTACATGCCAGGCTTGCTGAGGCTCAGGGTAGGCAGCCTAACAACGAGATGGGGGTGGCTATAAGTAAATCTCCATCTGTACGCCACAGGCAGATCTCGGCTTCATTCCTGGTGGGATCTCTGTGAAGGGGCCCAGAAGTGATGTCACGGGGTGGGAGCTACAGGCCCCAAGACTGATACCTTTTACCTCTTTTTTGATTTACCTTCTAGGGGTTGTAAATGTAGCAAGAAATACCCCTCGTGAAGGGACCACCCTAGTATCCCAACCAAATCTGTGCCTGTGCAAATCAGCACTCAGTATCATATTTCTCTGATGTGGAGTTTGCTTCTCTCAGACTATGCTTGACATCTCAGCTAGGTCTATCACAGTACAGGCTTTAGGGTTGATCCATCTCTGCGTTAAGTTACAGGTTCTCCAGTTCAGTAAGGACTAGTCCCAATCCATGCTCCATGGAAATTAACATGCTGAGCTATACAGCACTCAAAAGGAGCAGGGGTGCAAGAACCCCACCAGCAGTAAGTCCCAGAGCTGTCCTCTTGATCCCCCAGCCAGATGAGTTTTCAGGATCTTCGCCATGAATACGCATGAGCTAGACTTGCATTTGCTGGATTGCCAATGTATGTAACTTCCTCATGTAAATATCCTGACAACACAATTGACTTGCAGGAGCAGTAGGACAGGTTTGGAGGTAAAGGAAGGAATTAAACAGAGGTTCTATAGTATTTTTTCAGACTGTGGCTGGATCTACCAGGATCCTCTTGGACTCCTTGACATGTCCTGAAGCAGGCAGGGAGGGGCAGTTCCAACCCTAAAAAAAACAAAACTTTGCTGGGAAACCTGGATGGCTCATTTGTGTCCTTTTCTACCTTTATTAACTATGTTACTGAAAATAATACCCCCCTCTCCATAAGCCTACATCTCTTTCTAGGGAAAGTAGGGTAAAAATGAAGGGTGTGGAAGTCAACCACCCCTACTGCTGCTGTATTGGGTCAGGTCCATGTGATTTCCAGGGATGATGGTGGTTGCAGATCTTAAAAGGTCTACTCTAATGGGGGAGGGTTATCAGCGGGCTCCATGTGACTGGTGCCATGATCAGCTGGCCCTGCTTTTGTCCCCTGGCACCTATGGTGTTTAGTCCTGCTTTTTACCGCAGAGAAGGGACGGGCCACTGCATCGATGCTAGAATGTAAAAAGCAGGATTGGCTGTGTCTGTGCTGATAATCTTTTTGAAGAAGATTGATTATACAGTGCATTAATATTACCTCAAGCATGGGATGGCGGAGAGCCATGCAGCCTGAAAGTAGAAAATGTTTGTCGTTATTCAGCAGACGGTAATGGGAAAAAAAAAAAGAGAGAGAGAGCGCAGGCCTAACCATTGGCAACAGCATCATACACCACAGGCAGGGGCGGGTGAGGGGCCTGTGCTAAATAGCCTGACATCAGAAGTTAGCTCTTTGCTTTTAGGATGGAAAAAAATAAATCCTAGCCAGCTCTTAGTAGATAAGGAATTCAAGGCTAACCCTCATTACATAATGCACTTCTTTTCTTTTAACCGTGTATGGGGGCATGGTAGGGGGTGGTGTCAGCTCCTCCAAATGTTCTGGGTGCTGGTGTTGAAGCTGCTGCCTCCCTCCTGCCACTATGACCTCCCTATCCTTTTTCAGCCCCGTTGCCCCCCACTAAGCAGGCAAACTACACTTCTGGTCTCTCCTTAATTATTCTTCCCCTCCGGAAAAAAAACCCCCCCAAAAACACTAGAAAGCCAGAGCCCTGTGCTCTGTCGTGTAGACTTTTTTTCTTTTTAATTACAAAATAGTTGGGTAATTCAATCTTGGCTCCTGAATCGAGGCATGTTTTGTTGGGTTTTTTTTGTTTTTTTAAATTATAACTTTCTTTAGTGCCCCTGTTACTTAGGTCCTCTGTCCACTTGTGCAAAACAGGATAGGCTGTCCCTCCTCTCGCTCTTCCATCAAAGAGCGTAAGTTAGGACTGAGCAATTACAATATGGAATCCAGAGGGCAGGGGTTTAAAAAAAAAAAAAAAAGATGAATTTTTGCCATACATTCCTAACCTATATTCCCATCCAAGTTCAGGTTTCAGAATCCGCTCTCCAAGGGGAGCAAACAGTGAGTCCTGCCAAACCCTCAGCACATTAGAGCAGCAGTAATGGCAAAAACAAGGGTTAGGTAATGCAATTCAGCTCTCAGCTAAAAAAAAAAAAAAAAAAAAAGGTGGGGGGAGGGGATTTGCAATGGTGGCCACGAGCTTGTCTGGTGGAGAAGTGGGTTCTGGCCCCAACCTTCACAGCCTGGGAGGAGGAGGTCTTGATCATTACAAAAAGGTGACACATGCTGGCTGGACTTAGGACCGACAATGCTAGGGGCTGGAGAGAGCCCTAAGGGTCTTGACCTAGTATCAAGGCTTGCAACGCAGCTCTGGCACTTCTGTTCAGGCTGAAGAGGCAGATCAACAGGAATATTCTGCTTTACCCTCTCTACCCCCAGGCAGTCTGCAGGGATGAACCTGGAGTACACAGAAAATGGCCACTCTACTCCCTATGCCAGCCCCTTCACTTTTGCCTCCCCTTCTCTCCTCCTGCATTTCAGGGCACAGAAGGGAAAGAGGTGATAAGAAAGCAGACCATGCAGCACAAAGAACAGATACAAAATGAGTATGAATTAGCACAAGCTGCTGTGCTTTAGGGCCAATTGTCTAAGGCTTCAGCCCTGGCCTTGACGAATGGCGCTACTGCTCACAACTTTTAATCTTGTGCTAATTCAACCACTTCCTGTGTCCGTAACAGAGGGATCAATTTTTGGCAGAACACAAAATGGCATTCTGCCACCTTTTTCCCCGGACCCGAGAAAGGGGAGCTGGTAGTGTGTATATCAATTCTGGCTCCCCCCAGGAACTGGAAAAGAGTCAGCAGTTGCATGGATCATTTTATGGTCTTCCAGCCCTTAGCAGGAGCAAAGAGTGTTGGAGCTGCTCCCTCCGAGACAAGGCAGCCACCTGCCTGAGAGAGTGAGCGAGCGAGAGAGAGAGAGAGAGTGTGTGTTTTCACACTTGGTCCTGGGTCCACCCCTTTGCACAGGCCACACTTGCCTCTGGCCCCCTCCACAGTTCTACTTTTCTGTCTGCAAATTAAGCCCCTGCCTATTATTATCACTACCGTGTTCTACCACATGATGGGGGGAGGATTATCAATAAGAGAAAACCACCAGGCTAGTTGTGAATAAAGTCATAGTGCAATAGCTCAACACAGGCCAGTTCCAACTTGAGACTTTTTTGAGGGGGGGGGTTAGAGTTTTATTCGCTCCCGAGAAGAGAATTAGTGTTCAACGTTTGTGAAAGCTCCTCCTGCTCAGTGTTTCCCCACCGTTGTAGGTAAACCAGCTCCCCCTGCAGGCTGACCAGTCAAGAAAGAATATAAATCAGCAATCAAATAGATAAAGTACGGTATGTCTGCAGTCCGGCCCGCTGAGGAGGAGGTGCTGGGAAAGCAAAATTCAAAAGTAAATGTCTCGCTGCACCTCATTTTATTACAAAGAGAGAATACAAATCAAAGCAAAAAAGCCTCAGGACTAAGGGCACAAGAAACAAACCAGCCCCTAGATAGAAGGCTGGAGCCTAGTGACGTCACTTGGTTTCGTTCTGGCCCTGGCCCGATAGTAGCCAACGACGCAGCATCCCGCTGGCTGGTAACGGGGCACATGCCAGGTTCTAGCGCCTGGCGGCCGAGTTCTACAGAACAGATCTCCTGTCCTGGCTTGGAATCTGCTACTTGTTCACTCGCTGCCACAGGTCCTCTGCTCCTTCAAAGGCTCCCCTGTCCCAGAAAGAGAATAACAAACAGCTTCTCGGCCTTGCCTGGCACAACTTCCTCTCCTTAAACTTCTCGGACATGGGTTGTGTTTGGTTTGGGTTTTATTTTTCCAAGTGAGGCTGGCTGAAAGGAAGCTGTCACGGAGGAGGAGATTACGTCACTCTCGCAAAAGGAACAAAAGCATTAGGAACTCTTTAAACCTCAAAGAGTGATGACTTCGACATTGACCCATTGCACGCGCACTGAAGAATGACTTTCCCCCATTTCTGTAATTGGGATTAAGAGAGCGAATGTGTATGTGACAGAGTTAGAGAGACTAGCGAGTACACTGTGTATGTGACAGACTAGCGAGTACACTCTGTATGTGACAGAGTTAGAGAGACTAGTGAGTACACTCTGTGTATGTGACAGAGTTAGAGAGACTAGCGAGTACACTCTGTGTATGTGACAGAGTTAGAGAGACTAGCGAGTACACTCTGTATGTGACAGAGTTAGAGAGACTAGTGAGTACACTCTGTGTATGTGACAGAGTTAGAGAGACTAGCGAGTACACTGTGTATGTGACAGACTAGCGAGTACACTCTGTGCATGTGACAGAGTTAGAGAGACTAGCGAGTACACTGTGTATGTGACAGACTAGTGAGTACACTCTGTGCATGTGACAGAGTTAGAGAGACTAGCGAGTACACTCTGTGTATGTGACAGAGTTAGAGACACTAGCGAGTACACTCTGTGTATGTGACAGAGTTAGAGACACTAGCGAGTACACTCTGTGTATGTGACAGAGTTAGAGAGACTAGTGAGTACACTCTGTGTATGTGACAGAGTTAGAGAGACTAGCGAGTACACTGTGTATGTGACAGACTAGCGAGTACACTCTGTGCATGTGACAGAGTTAGAGAGACTAGCGAGTACACTCTGTGTATGTGACAGAGTTAGAGACACTAGCGAGTACACTCTGTGTATGTGACAGAGTTAGAGAGACTAGCGAGTACACTCTGTATGTGACAGAGTTAGAGAGACTAGTGAGTACACTCTGTGTATGTGACAGAGTTAGAGAGACTAATGAGTACACTCTGTGTATGTGACAGAGTTAGAGAGACTAGCGAGTACACTCTGTGTATGTGACAGAGTTAGAGAGACTAGCGAGTACACTCTGTATGTGACAGTTAGAGAGACTAGTGAGTACACTCTGTGTATGTGACAGAGTTAGAGAGACTAGTGAGTACACTCTGTGTATGTGACAGAGTTAGAGAGACTAGCGAGTACACTCTGTATGTGACAGAGTTAGAGAGACTAGTGAGTACACTCTGTGTATGTGACAGAGTTAGAGACACTAGCGAGTACACTCTGTGTATGTGACAGAGTTAGAGAGACTAGCGAGTACACTCTGTGTATGTGACAGAGTTAGAGAGACTAGTGAGTACACTCTGTGTATGTGACAGAGTTAGAGACACTAGCGAGTACACTCTGTGTATGTGACAGAGTTAGAGAGACTAGCGAGTACACTCTGTGTATGTGACAGAGTTAGAGAGACTAGTGAGTACACTCTGTATGTGACAGTTAGAGAGACTAGTGAGTACACTCTGTGTATGTGACAGAGTTAGAGAGACTAGTGAGTACACTCTGTGTATGTGACAGTTAGAGAGACTAGCGAGTACACTCTGTGTATGTGACAGAGTTAGAGAGACTAGCGAGTACACTCTGTGTATGTGACAGAGTTAGAGAGACTAGTGAGTACACTCTGTGTATGTGACAGAGTTAGAGACACTAGCGAGTACACTCTGTGTATGTGACAGAGTTAGAGAGACTAGCGAGTACACTCTGTGTATGTGACAGAGTTAGAGAGACTAGCGAGTACACTCTGTGTATGTGACAGAGTTAGAGACACTAGCGAGTACACTCTGTGTATGTGACAGAGTTAGAGACACTAGCGAGTACACTCTGTATGTGACAGTTAGAGAGACTAGTGAGTACACTCTGTGTATGTGACAGAGTTAGAGAGACTAGTGAGTACACTCTGTATGTGACAGAGTTAGAGAGACTAGTGAGTACACTCTGTGTATGTGACAGTTAGAGAGACTAGCGAGTACACTCTGTGTATGTGACAGAGTTAGAGAGACTAGCGAGTACACTCTGTGTATGTGACAGAGTTAGAGACACTAGCGAGTACACTCTGTGTATGTGACAGAGTTAGAGAGACTAGCGAGTACACTCTGTGTATGTGACAGAGTTAGAGACACTAGCGAGTACACTCTGTGTATGTGACAGAGTTAGAGAGACTAGTGAGTACACTCTGTGTATGTGACAGTTAGAGAGACTAGCGAGTACACTCTGTGTATGTGACAGTTAGAGACACTAGCGAGTACACTCTGTGTATGTGACAGTTAGAGACACTAGCGAGTACACTCTGTGTATGTGACAGAGTTAGAGAGACTAGCGAGTACACTCTGTGTATGTGACAGAGTTAGAGACACTAGCGAGTACACACTTTGTAGGGCAGGTTCGCAGGGCCTCCAGTTCCTTGCTTTCTCATCCATATTTATATCTTCTGGCCCCTGCCGTTATTACTGCCTGCTATTGTTTGATGTTCCAGCTTCATCTGTTATGGCTGCTGTTCCCTCACTGTAATATACAGCTTTGTATAAACCTATCCAATTAGAGCAAATAAATTATGCAATTATTGACAGGATTTGAGGGGAGAGTAGGGGTTACAGTGGCAAACTATAACCTAAAGGTTGAAAATGTGATAGAGGTTGGTATTTTGCGTAGCTGATGAGTTTTTTGATTGATGGCCGGAGTCGTGGGCTTCCTGGCCTCTGCTCTTCACGCTGCATATAGCCACAGGCTCACTCACAAGGGTCTGTGCTTCTGGCCCGCACTGCTGCCTCTTGACGACTCAGCAGGTAATTATCTATGAAGGTAAAGATATCATCTGAGCTCACTGGGTCTCTATAACGCTCCCGGTCCATCCCATACTTGTCAATCAGCACCACATTAAAATAAGAACGGGAGAGATGGAGGATCTGCCTGTGAGGGAGAAACAAGAGAGGGAAGAGTCAGAGATTCACTTGTATTTTTAAGAACACCTTCTGTAATACTGCAGGATTGATTAGTAAACTCTGCCACTAATGTGTGAGAGAGACTTAAATATACTTATCTTTTCCAACAAGTGAGCAAAAGATTGCAAAAAAATAAAAAAAATGAAGGAACTGACATTTAATGAGTTTGCACTTTAACATTTTCTACAGTTCTGAAGTCTCTCATTAATATAATCCTCTCTCATTGGTTCCACAATTCAAACTCAAAACTGAAGCTTTAAAATAAGGAATCGGGATTATGTTTCTCAGCCCTGAAGGATCCATGCACTGCTACCTTAATTAACAGAATAAGAATTCAGTCTCCTAGCTTCTGTGCCCTGTGGCATCTATAATTTTATTTAATTTAATGAACACGTTAATAGACCGCTTTCCAGAATAAAACCTGCTCAAAAAGGTGTACAATCAAAGCATAAACATACAATACCCTAAGAACCTAAAAACAAATAAAATGCAATCATTATGTAACTTAACACAGAACTACCAATAAATAACCCAAGCGTGCTCAAAATGACAGCAAGCCAAAAAAACAAGTTAAAATACGCTACAATTAAATTGTACCTGAGTTCCTCGATGATCTTAGTTGACAGCTGGAGTTCTCGAACTCGTCCCACCTCGTGTGGAGGCTGTCCCACCAGCTCAACCACCGTCACATGACGCAGGTCCAGGCCACAGCTTGCCTGCTGTAGAGAAGAGATGCAGGATGTCAACATCTCAGGAACGGGCAAGTAAGCCTCAACCAGGTAACCATGCCACTGACTTCATCCCTCTGCAGACACTGTGACACAACCACTCGCTGCACAATTTGTTTTAGATGCTAAGTGCTTTCCTTAATTCCTTTGCTCTCTGGGTCTTGGGTCCTTTGGTGACTGGCTCTTTAAAAGAAAGTTGTACCCTCAAAGTATTGCACAATATTTGAAAGCCTACAATTGTCAAATTTTTTTATCTTTTTTTTTAGTTTCTTGTGAAACTGATAAGAATACTTCAAAAGGACAGGGGATGTAGTAAAGTCCAGTTTGCAAAACAATTTTGTGTACATGTCCTGTTGCAACTGTCATGCCTGCTGAATGTGCTCACCCTGTATCTTGCCTATCTAAATACCAGCTCTGTAACTGAAGCGTATTTTCAGTTAAAAGATGCAGATCAAAATGAGGGTAACTATTTGCTTCTTTAGTCACTTCACAGGCATCTCCTGGATAAAGCTGGGTTTTCTTTGGAGGGGGGTTGACATGTAGGGCAATTGCCCAGTACCCCAGCACCACAAGCACCTCCCCCCCACCCCAGTGAAGCTGAGTGATGTCACTGAAGCAGCGAGCCTGGCATTAGCTGGGCCCACTCCTTAGTTGCTGCCCTGGCCTCCACCACTCCTGTTCCCAGGCACAAGATCTAGAGTAGAGGGAAGAAGGATAATGTTTTAAGGGAGGAATATGAAATGGGAGAAAGCCACCGATTGTCCATATCTGACAGAAGATGAAGGTGAAACAAAGCGTGTAAAGGAAGTAAGATCAAATCCGCTCCAAACACTTTTATCTCATGGGATAAGGACTCTCATGAGGGATTATTGTAACGTGTATGTCATGGGGACAGCAGTTACACCCGCTGTCGTATGTACATAAAAGTCACTTGCGCTTGTTACATAAACAAAACAACGTTTATGGAGTTCACTTTCTATTGCATGTTTAAATGGGGTGTGCACATTGAGCATTTATTAGTTAATTCTTTGCATTTCTTTATGATGAAAAAGGAAGAAAATAATAAACCATGAAAGATGACTGACATACAAAATGTTCTTATTAAATTATAAAAATGTAAATACATTTTATTGCATTTACCTTGGAAAAAGCTGGGTTTCCTGAGGGCGAGTTATCTTTGCTCCTTAAACCCTGTCACTATAAACCCTCGCTGGACTACACTCTTCCACAACATATGGAGTGAATGAGAAGTAGAAAACAAGCTAAATCCGTTTAACTAGCATTCTGGTGTTTGCCCTTTAATCCCTGCAGCCACCAGGAAGATCCTGGAGGAATGGCAACCGAAAAGGTCAGGGCTGCTTGCACGATCCCAGTGGGAAGGGGTGAGGAGTGGAAGCAAAGGTGGGGGAAGAGGAAGAAAACCAGAGAGGTTGGGGCAGGGTGTGATGGCAGCAGCTGCTCCTTGGGAGAGGGAAGTTATCGGAGATCTGTGGAAGGGAGGGGGATTTTGCCTAAATGCAGACTTGCTGCTTAAGTCATTATCTATGTAATACTTTCAAGGAAAAATCTTCAGAGTTTTTTTTAAGAAGTAGCAGCTCTGGCATCTAGCCAAGGAATATGAGAACACACTGGCTGCGCGTGAGATTTAACAGCAAAAGTTAGGCAGAAAACCAGTTTGTAAGAAGTGGCTCCAGAGCTGCTGGTGTGGCAGCCTGCGATGTTTGCTCATGGATATGGGGCCACCACCAGCGTCAGGGCTCAGGCCTAAGGACTGAAGCGCTCAGCTTCCTGCTGTAACACTCTTTAAACACAGCAGAAGGGCATAGTTTTCACATTCAGAAACCCTTCAGAGTCTGCAGACTGGAGGCATTTCATTTTGCTATTTCATATTTTTGTAAACTAGGACCCTGACTTTAACCTCAGAAGCCTTTTCCTTCATTAGCCATTCTTCCCCCCTCCTGGCACAGCAGGGACATCCTGCTTCCTTCCCCCGTGACAGGAGAGGCACAGGTACAAGCCATGCTCAATGCGTGTCCAGCGCTGATTCAGAGCATGGATGTCAGGCGTCATGTGATTGCACATCACCTCCAGCCAGATGTTAAAGCTGCGCTCTGCCCCCTGCTGGAGATCTCGGGCAGAATACGTGGAAGTGTACGGAGAGGTGGCATTTAGAGTCTATGAAAATGTGCTTACTGTTAAAGAGCAGTCACACCTGGTGATCTGTTCAGCAAGTTCTTTGAGTTACCTTATTCTGTGCTCCCTGTTCTGAAGTAACCTCGTAAGTCAAACAGGAAGCAGCTTTTGTCTCTAGGTCTATTATGAGCATAAGAAGCAACAATCCTCAAATGAATTTCAGAGCACTCCAGAGCTAGGCGCATGTTCTCTGAGGAATATGCTGGAAATTCGTCACAACTGTTGTGGGAAACCTGCTGATTAGGCAGCTAATAGGTTTATCAGGCGGGCCCTCACGGCTGAGAGCACTGACAAATACAGCGGAATGCAGCATGCAATGCTGGAGGTGTGCGAGATACGTGAGAGTTTGGCATTATCGGTGTGTTAGTGATATGCTAGAGGCCAAGAGGTGCGCTCGCCTGCAGGATGGAACGCTACAATTTCCAGGCATTCTTCAAAGAGTTAGGAGATGTGCTCAGCTGCGTGAGTTTGTTTGTTTTTTTATTTATATTCCACCTTTTGGGACTGCTAGGCCACTTCAAAGCAGATTACATGCAGGTACCATAGGGTATTTCCCTCTCCCCAGATGGCTTACAATCAGGGAGGCTAACTTTCAAACAATTGCATGCAGTGGCATATATGTGTATATGTGTTTGCGTGCATATTTGCTATAGTATTTTATAATACACACATATGATATGTGTGCGTTTTATAAAATACACATAATTCTACCACACAACCTAAACTGTACAGAGGCCTAGGCACAGATCCATGCAAACTATGTATATCAATGGATTGAACGTATGTACTTTACCCATTTTCAATAAACCAGCACTTACTCGCACAAGTCCTGATTGACACATGTTAAGTTGGCCAATTTTAAAACCTGCACATGTCAAAGCAATTAACCAGTTTACCGACTCCACCAGTTCACCCAGTCCTCCCACCATGTCAGAACTACACAATAAGCAAAGCGGTAACCGATCCAGTGAGCTGTGTAAAAGTGACGACACAATAAACACGTTTACATCAGATAATCAGCAGTTTCTTTGGCTTTGATTCTCTGAGGTCCTTCACCAATGTAATTCTTCACCAAACAGTACTCTCTCTTTAAATGGCAGTTAACATAACCTGGCTTTGGAAGAGGAGTCTGCCACCTAGTTCCTTAGCCACAGCAAAAAAAACGTGAAGAAGCTGGAAAATGCACGCCTGTGTCTTGTAACTAAGGGGCGTTCCAGGGCACATAGCTGTTAGCTGCACTCCGGAATGTGCAAAAGCGAACAGCCGCATATTTTTTTCAACTTTGTAAAACACGGAATACACGAGTAGAGTCTAATTGAGGCAATAGGCTGTGAAGTGACTTCCCTTAGGTCGCAAGGAGCGTCAGGGGAATTTCAGCCCTGGCTTCCTTGGATTGTAGTCTGCTGCTCTAACGGCTAGCTATCACCTTTACGGGATGGAGCTCTGTAGTATCCAGGTTCATTCTGAGGAGTCAGACGCTCTTTCCTGCAGAATGGAGCTCTGAAGTTTCCAGATATGCGCTGGAGAGAGTCAGGAGATGCAATGACCTGCGATCATCCTCGTAAACCCCCAAAAAACTCAACCTGGACTACGGTGAAAGTAAACTGAACCTGGACCATGGTGAAAGACAGGCAAAGTGTGAAGAATTGCCTAAGCATGCTAAGAAAGCTTGCACATTTAATGCTGGCTTAACCCTGGCCTTAGCCAGTGATGCTGGCTGACAGCTCGGAAGACCCACAGACGATAAATGCAGAGATCCAGGTGAAACCCCAAGACCGAGGTAATGTCCAGTGATCCAACAGTAGTAAACATAGGGTCCAAAGGGGGAAACTGGCAGGTAAAAAAATAAATTGAAATGTTGTGGAATTCAGTGAAACTGAAGGAAAGAGAAGTGTGCATTGGAGATTTTTGACATCTTGGGAGTAGGCTGAAAAGGACAGACTTGGAAACTGGTGTTATAAATTAAAAAGGTATATTTATTTTCAATTATGTATTGGCCATTAAGGGGGTCATTTATCAAACTGCTATATGGCATTTTTGCATGCGTTAAGGCGTTTTTGCATGCAAAAAACGCCTTTAACGCATGCGAAAATGCCATAACGCATAATGCGATGCAAATTAGAAAAAGGGGAGGAGTTTGGGGCAGGTTTTGTGGCCAAGTGGGCTGGCTTCATGATTTGCGAAGCCCTATCACACGGCTTTAACACGTAGTTTTCATTTGCGTAAAGCCAATATCAGGTAGGTATTTATACCTCTATATGAGGCCTACCTAGTCACTCGAGGTGAGATTTAGGTATTAGTGTAGGGGTTTAGGGGCCACTTTGACATTCAAAGTGAGATGTACAAACAGGACAGTGCTCTCTTGTGAAGATTTGATGACCTTCGGAGTGAGGAAACTCACCCAAAGATGAGATTTGTGCAGTGTTCTCTCAACCTAGCTTGATGTTACCTCGCCGCCCTGACTCCTCCCCTCCCCTTTTTGCGTGCGATACGGATAGAAAATAACCCCCAAAATGTGCCAAAGTCAGTAAGCATGTGCAAGGAAATGGGGAACTGTGAGGAAGAAAGAGCTGGATAAAGTATAAAAGGAGGATATGCGGGCACTCTCCAGCTTTGGCCCAGAGACCCCAGAATTCTAAAGGAATGGCCAGGTCTCCGGACCAACATCGGAAAACTCCGGCTGCTGCTGCAGAAGCAGGCCCTGGAAGCAAAGGTGGCTTGAAGGAAAGAGACATGTGGACCCCCAAAAAACAGGAGAAAGGAAGAGACTGGATCGAGGAAGAATGTGTGCCCCACACGATGGAAGGAAGGAGGAGGGGGTCTGTCAGGACTGCACAGATGGAAGGAGGAGTGTGAGCCCATGTGACGGAAGAAAGAAGGAAAAGATCCATTGAGCCCATGTGGCCAGGAGGAGGAGGAGCGTGAGCTCCATGCAGTGGAAGGAAGGAGGAGGAGGAGGCGGCTGCTGTTGCTTGGGGGTTTGAGATGAAAAGAGAGAATGAGTGAGCATGTGTGTCTGGGTGAGGAAGAAGTGAGAGTGTGGGTGTGATATATTTGTGAATGTGCATGTGTCGGTGTGGAAAAGGGAAAGATGTGAGCGAGTGCATATGTGAGGGAGCATGGAGAGTATGAGTGAACATGTGAGTGTATTTGGGGGGAGGGTGTGTGAGAAAGTCTGTATACAGATTGTTGCTGCCACTCTCCGTCTGCTCCACTCGCCAAGCTAATCCATGACAATCGCAGAATAACTGGAAATCAAAAATTCCCAGAAATAAAAAGGAGGACCCAAGTCGACACTGAAGCCTTCAGAAGGAGACCCACAGACCAAGTGTGTTCAGACTTCGGGGAGCTCTGGCCTGCAGCAGTATGGTGAATGGTGAGAATTTGAAAAAGTAGGAGGAGTAAAACTGTATTGCTTGAATTAACTAGTGCGGCCACAGGACATTTCCTTTTCCTGCCTTACTATTTTGCTAGAACAGGTATGACTTGTATTAATCTAGCATTGATTCTTTTGAATAAAGGAGCTGGCATTTGCTCCCACTGCTATAACCATGCTATTATGAGAACAAGTATTACATCTATACACCAGCTATCTTACTGCTCATTCTCAAGGAGTATAATGCTATAAATCTTGTTAGCAAAACTATTTCTGTTTTACTCTAGCTGACCCTGGTTCTTGATTGGATTGGAGGGACCAAAGATTCCACTGTGATACACCAGTACCTACTTCCACAATCCCTAGAGACTGAAGGACCTGCCCGCTAATGATTACAGGGTCTGCCTGTATAGAGATCTGCAAAAGTAGTGGGGCAATGGGATGCATAATCCATACATTAAGACACAAAGAGATTAGGTGTTTGGCAGGGTCTAGGAAAATAAGGCTATTAATCATATAGTAAGTCACATTTTATAGACTTGGGACTGGGAGCCTGCAGAAGACAAAGATAGGTACTGGCATGTTTTCGGGGAAAATAAGGAAAATGCTAATGCTCAGGATGGCGTTCTGCATTTTCCAGGCATACTCTGGGGTGGCAGGAGACTAGCTTGCCTGCAAAACAGAGCTCTGCATTTTCCAGGCATGCATAGGCCCAGATTTAAACATAGGCAGCACAGGTCACTGCCTAGAGCACCAAATTTTGAAGGCACCACATACCAAGGCCATTTCAAAAGGTCACTGCCATGTCACTCCATCCAACCCCCCCTCCCACTCAGGATCTAGGGTCCTGCCTATGGTCAACAAAGTCTTAAATCTGGCCCTGCTGTAGTCAGGAGTTGAGATTACCTACAGGACAGAGCTCTGCAGTTTTCCGGGCATGCTCCAGGGAGCTCGCCAGAAGGACGTTTACTCTGCAACACCTAGGCCCATTCTGAAATAGCATCAGGAAGTGTACTCACCTGCAGGATGGAGTTTTGTAGTTTGTAGAAGCGGTCCGAGGAGTCAGGCGAGGAGACAAAAAGAAGTCGACGTTTCTCAAAGAACTGCTCCATAAACGCCTCACCTGAATTCACGCCAACGTTAATCTGCATGGCTGGGGAATGAAAAGAAATGGGGAAAAGGAGAGACCACTGGGGCCGAAAGCAACTAAGGAAATGATCCCAATAGGAGACTATTTCTTCCAGAACTCACCTGGTTTTCTGAAAGAAATCTGCCCAGTGTTCTTTGCGTGCTATGCACAGATGCACCAGTAGAGGCAGCCTCACCTTACCTCAGACACACACACATGCACACACACCATCCAGGGACAGAGATCCAAGCATTTTCTCATCCCTGCTGGAGGCATTTTGATACCCATAGTGCTGATTTCACATGGAAGCACTGGGACTACAACTATCACAGTGCAATGCAATTTGAGTTCAGTAAAGTCGGAAATGGGCAGAAGTCGAGAGCCTGGGGGGCGAGGGACGGACACCTCCACTCTGCTTGGATCTGCATGCAGCAGTGCATGCTGGGATCCATGCTGCTCCACTGTCCTGTTACCTTCAGGGAGGAGATGTCAGCAACAGAGAAATGTAGTTTCCTGTTTGCATTCCTGCTCTCACAAAATTATAGACAATCTAATCTTATCCTACTTCAGCTCTAGCCATAAAGAAACTAGGCGTTCTGGCACCATGAGTGCCAATGCCCTCCAACAGCAGGCCTCCTCGTTACCCCCCTTGCACAATGCTGGAAACTACCATAATCTCTCATTTTTTGCTCCCACCATAAAAAAAAAAGAACAGAAAAAGAAAGAGAGTTTTCTCTTTTGACTCGCTTTGTGCCTACATCTCTGACAGGACCCTGAGCTGCCAGCTTTCAGTTTTTACCTTTATCGGAGGGGGGTGGGGGCTTAGGGTGGGAGGTTATATTCCCCTCAGGAAGAGAGAGAGAGAGAGCATAGAAAAATAATAGTTGCTAATTCACGAACTATTTGGTTTCTCTTTCCTGTGCCAGCCGCAGTTATTGGAGATGGAAGTGCTTAATGCCCCGAGGCACTTCGGCTTTAATGCCCACGTGATCTTTTGTTTGCTCTGCTCTCTCAGAGGCTTGTCAGGAGGTCGGGTGCATGTAAGAGGGTCTCCCTCTTGCTGCCTTTTTTTATTACAACAGCCTCCTAAAAGGAGGACACTGCTGGCTGCTGCTGAAAAACCTTGCAAGCCTGGAAGGAGGGAAGAGAGATAGAAGCCACGGGGGGGGGGGGGGGGGATAGGTCAGAGGCCAAGCACAAAGAAGAGGCAGAGGGAGAGTAAAAAATAGGATACAAAGGGAGAAGGGCAGAGGGAATATGAGGAGAGAGGGGAACAGAAGATGGAGTAGGTTAGAGCAGGGGGGGAGACAACTGGTTGGGGATGGTGAGAGGGAGAAATAAGATGGGGAGAGAGGTGAAAAATAGATGAGATGCAAATGGAAGAGAGGCAGATAATGGGGATGGATGGATGGAAGTGGCAGAGGAGAGATGGGAAGGATGAGCTGGAGAAGAGTTATAGAAAAGAACAGGGAAAGGAGACGGGAGAAGACAAAAGCAGAGGAAACTGATGGGGAAAAGGCAAAAACTACAAATGATTTATATTCTTCTAGGCACTGTTTACGTTCTAGCTGTAATATCTGACCCCTGATATTGGTCGTCTTCTGCTCTTGTTGGCTTTATGTCCTGTCATTTTGGGGAGGGGGGCCTCATGCACACCGTAACCTTTGCTTCCCAGGCCTTGGGCTGTCTGAATGTACTTTGTAGGGTTTCTTCTCGGGCGGCAAGGCTGCAAGAGGTGGCAAAATCTCCCGCTCCTTACTCGTGCCCCCATTTTGTGGGGCACCCTCTAGCTTCTCAATGACCCCCTCTCCTCTAGGCACTGCCATCCTGGGCAACCGCGGTTCAGGCTGGGGCAGGCTCCCAATCTCTCTCGTGCTGCGGCCTTGCCTCCCCCTCTCCTGCCCCATGCTTCCAAGGTAAGGGAGGGCCATGTCACTGCGGAGACTGTGAGCACAGGGCAGCTCACAGTCCCTGCATACAGCTGTATGTACGGCTTCAGATGTACAGCTGCCCCTTGTACATCTGAAGAAGCCTCGCAGGTCTGTTGACAGTGGTGGAGGCGGGCATATAGGACAACATCAGCAGGGAGCTGGCGCTGGCCAGAAGGTCGGCGACCGGGCACCGACCCTTTGAAACCGCACAGGATAGCTAGAAACCTTGCACCAGGCCCTGTGTACAGGGCGAATATGAAGTTTCAGGACTTGCCTGGAGGGCTGCTAAGCCTAGCATATCATCCCCTTTTGAATAAAATGTAGGCATGAAGCATCCCTCCAGTCAACAGCTCCTGACCAGACACACACAAAGGACTTATGAAGGGTGGGCAACTCCTGCACTCCCACCCCCAGGGGTTTGGGGAAGGAGATGGAGACCATTCTGTCAACAGAGCTAACGAAGCAGGCCCGGCCCAAGCAGACAAGAAAGGGCCACTTCACTCTTCAACACACGCTCAGGCTCACAGAAACTCTCTCGAAATCTGGGACACGAAGTCAGATCCCCCTCAGTCCCATGCAGCTCTATTACATGGGCATACTGGGGTCAATTTTCAAAGCCATTTACAGACACAAAATGAAGGTTTATGCATGCACTAAAACAGCCCAGGTTTTTGCCCGAGTAAAAGTACCTGCAGCCTTTTTACATGCACTGGGGGGGCAGTTATGCCCCCTCTGACTTGGCACTTGAATGGATAGCTTTAGATTTTAAAAACAAGTTGCGTCCTGCTTGAAACAGGTGTAACTTTGTGCAAGGTAATTTGGGGGCTTGCTCTAATTACCCAAGGATTTTCAGAGCAAATCTCTGCTTGTGATTTTGCTCTGACATCTGCTTGTATAATGTACACACAGATTTTATCGCTGTGCGGGATTGTTTGATCGTTACCCTCCTCTGCTATAATCACCTAATTATAACTCAGCGGAATAATTATATCTCCCACAAACACTCCAGATGTCCAGCAGGCACGCTGCACTATCCGCAGCATGGAAATGGATGCGATCCCCCCCGCAGCAGATCAGAGTGTGCCGATTATTCGCACCGGGGCAGGTGCAATATTTGTGCACAGAAGACGGACGCTCCGTGTGGAGCACCCGTTTTCCTAACAAGCGCCGAGCCTCCTGTCCCGCGCACGCGATGCAATATCTAAATTAGGGGTCATGCAAAAAAGGAGGCGCTGGGGAAAATTTGTGCGTCCCGAGTGCGAGCGGGTTGGGAAAACGGACGCTCAATCTACGAGCGTCCATTTTCTCCTGCTACGGACCTAGACACGCACAAGATTTACGGCCCGGACCACGTATCTTGTGCGTGTCCATTGGACATCCAGATTTTTTTTTTTTCAAAAACTTTTTTTTTTTTTTAAACTAAACCTGCTTCATTTGGTTCCTCCTACTTAGTATGGCTATGAAACGGTTAGAAGGAATCTCAGAAAGCAGGATCTTTCTTTTTTTTTTCAATGCGCCCTTGAGCGTGGCATACCTTTAAGCCAGCCCAAGGCTGGCGTAAAATTTTTTCCGCGTTGCAGTAGGCGCATTGGCCAAGCCAGAAATGTTTTTGCATCCTGGGAATTAGCTAATAGCGCCCATCCACGTGGAACTTCCATGCGATGAGCGCTGTTAGCCGTGCGGCGATTTGGATGCGTGCTTTGGATGCGCTAATCCCCCATATTGCTTCGGGGGTTGTGGATGCGCATGCAAAACGCGCGTCCAATCGCGTGTTAAACCGTGCGCCAGCCGCTGCGCGTGGTTTTCCATCGGCCCCCACTGTCTGCTGGAAGCGGGGGTGATTACCTGCAGTGTAGAAAATGGGTGCGGCTATCCACAGTCTAAAAAAAAAAATTGAGGGAAAGGGTGATCGGGTGGTTAGGGCCCAAATCCTATTTCTACTGCTTGCCACTCACTTTGAACTTGGGACAGGTCACTTTGTCTCCCCTTGATTTATATCTCCATTAGACTGTAAGCACTTTGGAGCAGGGACTCACTGTCCTTGTCTGAAATTTACCGTAGAGCATCCTGGTGCTTAAATAAAACGGCTGAGGTTCTCGGCCGTGTACATAATCGGACGTGTTGAGCAGCAGCAGTGTGTCCAAAAAGGTGCGATGATCTGTAGCATAGAAATCAGCATCGTTATCTGCACCATACAAGGGCCAGTGATTATGTGGTGTGCGGTACATGAGTCTGCACGTTACCTGCAGCTTATGCACGGGTTTGGATATCCCCGATGTATCCTGCACAGGTGGGATGCTAACCCCCCGACACACACACACTGGGAGTGAAAATCCAGCACTTACGCACGCAGAGGGGCTGCGACCCTGCCCAGACTTGACTGGAGAGACACACCCGGGAGGGGACTCCCTGGCGATCGTAGCCTCCATCGCAAAAGTAATCACAGGTGGCACCGTAGTTATTGCCTGCTGAGCTGCAAGTGATGTAGCCATGAAGAGGCGGCTTCAGGACAGGGCATCTTCTCACTGCAACAGGAGAGCAAAGCACAAGGTGGATGTATCACGGGCTTGGGGTGGCCGTGAAGTGGAATGGGTTACAGCACAGATTCAAATGTGGACCCCCTTTATACTGTGGGCACCCAAGCTAAATGATAAGCACTATGGTGCAATAAACTTATTTCCATGTTGTGTAATCTTGTACAGAACTGTGTACACAATTGGAGCTGTCAAAGAAATTCTTATAGTTAAGGTGAACTTCTCTTGGATTACAAGTGGTGGGAAGGGAGGAAGCTGGAACTTGGGGGGGGGGGGGGGGGCTGGGGGTACAGCTATAGACTTTATAAGGATTTAGAAGAGAGAATTTCATCTTTTAAGGATTGATAACCTGTATTTTTTTACCTAAAGGAAACAGGAGATTTGGACACCTTTACCTCTCTCTACCTGGGTTGAGAGAACATTGCACAAATCTCATCTTTGGGTGACTTTCCTCACTCCGAAGGTCATCAATTCTTCACTAGAGAGCACTGTTCTGTTCGTACGTCTCACTTTGAATGTCAAAGTGGCCCCTAACCCCTACACTAATACCTAACCCTCATCTCGAGTTACTAGGTGGGCTTCATATAGAGGTATAAATACCTAACTACTACAAGGGCCTTATAGCTAGTCTCTGTCAGCCCTACACTAATACCTAAACCTCACCTCAAGTAGCTAGGTGGGCCTCCTATAGAGGTATAAATATCTACCTCTATAGATAGTCTCTCTCTCTCTCATTGAAAATACTATTTGCAAAGTGCAATAAAGCCATATCACATAGCTTAACGCAAATGAAAAAGGTGTCATTATTGCATTGTGTTATGGCATTTTTGAGGAGAGTGAGATTTAGAAGGCACCCACGGCTGCTGACGCAGGAGGGAGATGGTTATAATTGCGCTGCTCTGTGCCAAACTGCATGTCTTTACTTCAGCAAGTAGTAAATGTGTATGCTAACAGGAGTAACACAGGAAAGGCATGCTTCAGCTTTTTCCCCAATATGGCTTTCCCTGTTCGTCAGCCTTACTGTCCGGACACCACAGGGGCTCTTCCGCTTGATGGATCTCACTGAAATGTGACATCGGTACCGACCCCTCAGCAAAACATTCTGCTACCAAATGTCAGCGAGATCCGTCAAGGGGAACAACCCCTGCAACACATACATGGACGGACAGATGCCCTCTCCACAACAGGAGCACAAAATGCTCCTATAAACCAGAACTGGCTGAGCCTGTGCTTGGTGGGCTGAAGTCATCGGCTACCCTTGTGAAGCCTGGACTTCTGCCGAGGGAGGCGGCAGGGATAGCCAGGGCGGGATGCAGGAGCCCCGGCAAGCAGCCGAGGAGGCCGCGTCCACAGCGTCCCTACCTTGTACCTTCACACTGAACTTGCAGCTGGCCCTGTTGTGGGCTCGGTCGTAGGCCGTGTAGCGAATGATGTGCTCCCCCTCTGGGAGTTCTGTTCCAGGCTCTGGGCCTCGCAGCATCAGTCTGAAGGACAAATGGATGCAAAATACCAAATGGTAAAAAGCAACAATGGCAAGAAATCCACTCTCCTTTCCTCAGAACAAAACCTGAGAGAGAAACAGAGACGCATGCAAGGAGCATAAAGGAGCAGCCAGGCTGCCCAGTTTCATCCCTGCTGCAGTGCCGCAGATGCCATTGATCTCTTCTCTCGTCTCACATCTTTACAACTAGGGATCCTATGAGCCTACCCCATGCCTTCTCGAAGTCCCTTCCTGTTTTTCATTTGTTGAAAAGGATTTCTAATTTGCTCAATCCCAAAATCTTGGCACAGCGTAGTAAAACATTCATAATAAATTAAACATTCAAAAAAAACAAAACTTCACAGAACTAAAAAATACTCCTAACATAAAAGTGAATCTGGGAGAAAAAAGCCTGTGCCATCCCACTAAGCACATTATTCACACACCCCTTCCTAAATATTCCTGCTTTCTGCTTACTTTTTCTTTTTACATGTAGCCAAACGAGTCCTTAAAAAGAAAAGCTCTGAATTTCTTTCTGAAACTCTGCACATCGTCCATTGCTCTGAGCTCATCTGGGAGGGCGTTTCATGGCTGAAAATGTCTTTTATCCTCGTTTCTGCCAGCCTAGTCTGCCCTGCAGATGGTATATGTAATAAATTCCAGCCAGAGGATCTTGGGGGCTTAACCCACGTTAACGAGGGCTTGCTGCCTCTCACTTCATGCACTAAAGTTAAGAATTTTCAGTCTGAGCCTTTGAACAATTGCTAGCCAGTGGAGGGCTTGCAATGTGGGAGTTATATGCTCACCGAGTTCTGCACCACTTGGAAGGCATGCACAGATGAACTAGATAAGCCCATCTATAATGCATTATAATGGAAGTCCATTCCATGCACCTACCACCCTGTCCATGAAGAAACATTTCCTGATGTGGTTCCTGAGTGTACCCCCTCAGATCTCTTGTTTCAGAGCATTATTTTCTCTGAAAAAGGTTTATTTATTTATTTAACGTGCTTTCTATACCGTCATTCGGTTTCGCCAAGAGAATGGTTTACAGTAATCGTGAAAAACATCATCACAGCATATTGTCTTGAAGTCGGATTACAGTTTCGGGATTTGTGTGTTAGTTATTACATACAACATGTTCTACTAAGGTGTAGGAAGGGGTTAATGAGTAAGGTAGAAAGGTAGGTATATAACTTGGTTGAGTTATACTGTTAGGTCAGTAACAACAGGGTTTCAGGGTTCAAGGTATACTTAAGAGGTTGTTAGATATACGATGTGAGGTTAGTTGCACAGTGTCTTAGAGATTCAAATGGTGGAAGTTATTTTGTTGGTCGAGAGATGGAGATTTCTTTGTGATGTTGGGTTGCGTGGGTGTCTGGTAGTATGGTTGATTGAGTGAGTTTGAGTAGGCTCTGGTGAAAAGCCAGGTTTTCAGCTCTTTTTTGAAGGTTTTAATGTTTGGTTGAGTTCTTATTTCGATTGGTTTTAAGTTCCAAAGTGTGGGGCTGGCGATGGATATGGCTCTCTCACGGGTTGTGTTCAGTTGTGTGGTTCTGGCGTGAGGGATTTTGAGGAGGCCTTTATTCGTTGAGTGTAGGTTCCATTTTGGAGCTTGGATTTCGATGAATTTGCTTAGGTTTGATGTCCTATGATTAGTTTATGCAGAATTGTTAGTACTTTGTAGTCTATTCAGTATTTTATTGGGAGCCAGTGTAGTGAGATGAGAGTTGGGGTAATGTGCTCATGGTTTTTTGTTCCTGTTAGAATTCTGGCAGCTGTGTTCTGTAGGATTTGGAGCGGACGGATGATAGCGAGTGGTAGGCCAAGTAGTAGGGCATTGCAGTAGTCTAGGTTGGAGAAGATGAGTAGTTGCAGGACTGTTCTGAAATCATCCTGTGCAAGGAGAGGCTTAAGACGTCTGAGTGTAAGTAGTTTGTGATATCCTTCCTTTATGTTGTTAGTTATGTTCATTGTCTATGGTGATTCCTAGGTTTCGAGCATGAGTGCAGGAGAGATTAATGTTTTTGGGTTTTCCATTTTGAGTGGTTGCATGGGGGAGTTAATGTTTTTTTGTCTAGGATGATTATTTCGGTTTTATCAATGTTTATTATGAGTTTTAGGTCGGTTAAACGCCGTTTGATTTCTGTGAGATAGATGGTTGTTCTATTGTATGTTTTTTCTAGCGTATTCTGTATAGGGACCAGTATTTGTATATCGTCAGCGTACAGGAAGTGGGTCAGACCAAGGCGTTCTAATGTGTGACAAATTGGGAGAAGGTATATGTTGAAGAGTGTTGCTGATAGGGCAGATCTTGTGGAACTCCTGTGTTGAGGTTTGCTTTATTCGAGAGGGTGTTGTTGAACATTACTTGGAAATTTCTATGTGATAGATAAGATGAGAACCATTGTAGGGTATTACCCGTGACTCCTATTTCAGAGGAGGATGGAATGGTTGACTGTATCAAAAGTGGCTGATAGATCCAGGAGGATTAATAGATAACTTTGTCCTTTGTCGAATCCTCTAAGTACTGTGTCAGTTAGTAAAAGGAGTAGTGATTCCGTGCTTAAGTTTTTCCTGAATCCAAATTGAGAGGGGTGAAGTATGTTGTTCATTTCGAGGTAGTCAGAGAGTTGGGATGATTTTTTCTATGATTTTCGCAATGAAAAGTAAGTTGGATATAGGCCGGTAGTTTTGAATGTTCTCTGGGTCTAGGTTGCTCTTTTTTATTAATGGTTTAATAATTGCTGATTTTAAGCATTCAGGGTATTTCCCTTTGGTAAGGGAAAAGTTAACTATGTCTGTTATTATTTAGGTTATTGGGTTTTCGATCAGTTTAATTGTTTGTATGGGATGGTTTGCTGAATTCATTTTTTTTAATTTAAAAAAATTCAATTTTTTAAACACCCTTATCATCCCTCAAACCAAAACTCCACTAAGAAATAGGGCTTTCTCCACAGCAAGTCCTTCACTTTGGAATTCACTACCACCAGAACTCAGACAAGACACTTGCCACCAGTCATTCAAGAAAAAACTGAAAACCTGGCTATTCAGCCAAGCATTTCCATGATTTCTAAAAAGCTGCTTCAACGAACTCTTATTACAGCCTCTCCGCTCCAACTTTATAACCCCTCCATCCCCCTCCCTCTATTCTTCTCTCCCCCCTTGGATTTAGACATATAAGACTTTGTTGTGCCATGTATATTTTGTTCTTATGTTTATGTTTAGCCATGTATTTTTTGCTCTTATGTTTAAATGTTACTCAAAAAGTTATACAATATGTTACTCAAAAAAGTTCTTTGTTATATGTAATTGCCCACAAGCAAGCTTATTCAACTGTTCTCTGTAAACCGATTTGATTTACATATAATATAAGAAGATCGGTATATAAAAAACCATAAATAAATAAATAAATAATGATCTTTTTGGATTTCCAGCGAAGAGGCGAGGTCGAAGTTAGGCCAAGTTGTTGTCATTTTCAGAAACAATTTTGGGGTTTGGGTGGGTTGTTTATTAGTTTTTTGATTTTATCGGTGAAGTATTCCGCAAATGTGTTGCTTTTGTTTGTGCTGGATGGTATTCTTAGTTCATTTGATGATTTGGTGAGGTTTTGTACGATAGTGAATAGCATTCTGGGGTTATGCTGGTATTTATTTATTTTGCTCGAATAGAAGTCTTACTTTGCATTATGAATACGTTTTTTGTAGTTTGCTAGATGGGTTCGGTATGCATTGAGTAGTGGGGCAGTTTTGTTCTTGCGCCAGGATCTCTCTTTTTTTCTGAGTTCGCGTTTGGCTGTTCTTATGCTGTCGTTGTACCATTGATTTTGATGTTTTGGGTTTTTTATTGACTTTATGATGGTAGGGTTTATTTTGTCTGCTATAGCTTTGGTAATGTTGAGCCATGAGGTTATGGCTGTTTCAGAGTTTGTTAGGTCAATGTTTTTGAGTTCTTGTTGCAGGTTTTGTTGCAGTGTTTCGATATCAAAGGGAGGGCAGTATGCGATGGTTCTTATGTTGTTTTCGTCTCTGGTAGGTTTCATGTTATAGGTCAGGGTGGATTGGATGAGGGAGTGGTCTGACCAGGGGATTTCAATTATTTTTGTTTGGTGTGTGTCCCAGGTGTCTGTATTGATAAAAACTAGATCTAGGGTGTGTCCTGCTTTGTGAGTTGGTCCCTTGATGATTTGCTCTACTCCCATTGTTGCTAGTGTATCCGTGATTGTTTTGCATGTGGCTAGGAGGGGGCGGGTGTCCATATGTAGGTTGAAATCGCCCAGGATGATGATTGGCTTATTGAGTGTTAAGTTGGAGATCAACTGGGGAGCAGTTTCGTTCTAATGAGCCTGGGGGACAGTATACTAGACAGATTTGTAATTTTGAAGAGTCGAATAATGCAATTTTGAAGGGGGAACATATCTTAGATGTGATTAGTTTCATCTGTAGGCTTTTTTTGATGATTAACATGAGTCCTCTGCCTTTTTCTTTTGGTCTGGGGATTGAGAAAGTTTTGTATGTTGGGTCTTCTATTTGATTAATTAAAACGTCAGTTTTTTATCCAGGTTTCTGCGATTGCTATGAAATCTGGTTTGGCATCAGTGAGTAAGTCTGTAAGAATGGGCATTTTTTTTTACTATGGATTGTGCATTAAATAGTATGAATGATAGGAGCATGCATTGGGTGTAAGTCTTCAGATTCTTATATGTAATGTTTAAGAGATTGTACTCACTTTTTTTTCTTAGGTTTTTGCCTGCATGAGAGAAAATGTGCACGTGCATTGTGGATATCCTGAAAACACGACTGGCTGGGGTCCCCCAGGACAGGATTGGGAACTACTGCGCTAGAGGGAGCGTGTTAGCCATAGTATTGTTAGCCAGAGCAATAATGGTGGGAGAATTACAATCTGCACTCATACAGCAGTAACAATAAGATGGGATGGTAGATATCAGGTCTCAGAAGCAAGTGAAAAACAGGATGAACTGGATGTAGCTCAACCAGTTAAGATAAACCTCATCCTGCATACAAGTGCAGAACTAATGTAAGACTGAAGGCTTGTCTTTATTTATAGCCTGCCCAATTACCAGTTTTCATCATCACATACACAATAAAACAAATAAAAAAAACATCATAGAACTTCATAAAAACAGACAAAACTTTCTTGCTCTAAAAATTGTACACAAACTTGCTTTAAGGTACTGCAGGTCCCCCTGACCCTTAGAGCCCTAGTAGTGGGAGCCACACTTGGGTGTGCAGCATAGCACAGAATAGGATAATCAGCCTTCCCCTAAGGCTCTGCTCAGTCACTTACCAAAATGAGACCAGACCATGACAACCCCCAGAAATGGGCAGATGCATGCCTGAACAGAACTATATTAACCAAAGTGGGTGTGCCTCCACATCTGAACAATGAAGACCACTGTTGTGCTCAGCTCCTGAAGTGGGAGGAGTTAGCAATCTGTTGTCAATCTGCTAGCTAGTTAGCAATCTGATGTGGGATCTACTATGCGGATGGGAGGAGCTAGAAGATGAGAATAGCAGTTTGATAGAATCCCCTCCCCAAAGGGGAGGAGTAGCCATCTGTTATCAATCTGATGTCTGATGGCAGAGCAATCAGTTAGGAGTTAGCAGTCTGTTGTAGACTTGCTAGTGAGTTAGGAATCTGAAGTATACTGCCTCCTATGGGTCTGCTAAAGAATGGCAATATGTTATGATGTAGACTGCAGAGTTGGCAATCTGTACCAGCGGAGTATTAGAGATGGTGCTCAGCTGGACAGAAGGTAGATAGGTGAATGCTTGGGTCGATGGCAGATGACAGCGCCCCCAGGAGGAAGTCCTGAGAGGGACCACCGGCTAGGCTGGAGTATGGAGACAGACACAGATAGTACTTTTATTAGATAGGTAGTATAACCACCAGAGGTGGCAGTAGTGAGCTGGTATGCCCGGCAGGGCTGAAGTCCCTCAGATACTGGAACTGCGATTCCAAGGTTGCTGAGCTGCAAAGAGACTGTAGATAGTGAATAGACAGGGTATGCAGATATACATAACCAGTACTAGGTGATAACTCACATAAGATGGCTCAGTAGCTGGAAAGGGTTAGGCCCTCGAGGAGCGAGTACCTGGTTCCAGGGATAGCTCTGAGAGAGCGGTGGTAACTCACACTAATCTGTATCTGGAATAGCTTCTAGTCAATAGAGAATCTTCAGAGTGTTGAGGAACATAGGCCCTCGAGGAGCAGGTGCCGGTTCCTATATACCTTCTGAAATAGTAACTCACAATGTCTGTACATGCAATAGCTTCTGGACAAGGAGAATCTTCAGAGTATTCAGGAACATAGGCCCTCGAGGAGCGAGTACCAGTTCCTATCTGTAGTCTGAAATAAGAACTCACAAATGTCTGTACCTGCGATAGCTTCTGGGCAAGGAGAATCTTCAGAGTGTTCAGGAACATAGGCCCTCAAGGAGCGAGTACCAGTTCCTGTCTGTAGTCTGAAATAACTCACAATGTCCGTCTCATGCGATCGCTTCCAGGCAATGGCGAGTCTTCAGAGAGTTTAGGAACATGGGCCCTTGAGGAGCGAGTACCAGTTCCTTTCTGTAATCTGAAATAGAGAAAGAGAATGAGGCCCCCGAGGAGTGGGTACCCCTGGTAGGTCCAGAGAGGCGATGTTGCAAAGTGAAGCAGGTCCGATGAAATCCCGCAAACAATCCTTTGGGTGCAAAGTAGTCTTGGACAGCCGAAGCTAGTCCAATCGGAGTCCTTGCTAACTAGATCTGTTAGCAAAAGTAAGGACCTTTTATGTTGGAAGCGGATGATGTCAATACAGGGGGACGCCCCTGAGATTCGCGCCCTTGCTGGCACACGCGCGCACCTTACGTCATCAGGAACATGGCGGATCCGCGGCGTCGAGCTGGCCCAGGGACGCCAGGGAGAAGCGGCATGGAGACGCCGCGGCATCAAGCCGTCCATCAGGCACGGAGGGAGTCGCCACACAGGTAGAGAGGGTGGAGCGAGGGCAAAAGCAAGCACGAACGCAACAACCACAAGCTTTCAGTGCCTTACAGGAAGCCACCCAGGCATGTAGCCAATAGGAAAATTGGTTCTTACCTGCTAATTTTCGTTCCTGTAGTACCACGGATCAGTCTAGACTCCTGGGATTTGTCTCCCCTCCAGCAGATGGAGACAGAGAAGTTTTGACAAACTCTGTCCTATACCCCCAAGGGCCACAGACAGTCCATCAGTATTAATCAGTATCAAAGCAGAATGGCTCAAAACCAAAATGAACTATATACAAACACCACATTTCCTAAACCGGCTCACTAATCCCAAGTTGAACACTAAGAACAAATTCAATCTGCAGATCAAAAACAACTGAATGCTGAACAAGCAGACTCTCCATTACCTGTATGCATAAAGCGGGCGGGACTCTGGACTGATCCATGGTACTACAGGAACGAAAATTAGCAGGTAAGAACCAATTTTCCTTTCCCTGTACGTACCCGGATCAGTCCAGTCTCCTGGGATGTACCAGAGCTTTCTTACCTGGGATGGGACCTGGAGAGGCCCGCTCGAAGCACACCCTCTCCAAATCCCCCAGAACCCGGGGCCTGGACATCCAGCCTGTAATGTCTTGCAAAGGTGTGTAAAGACTTCCATGTAGCCGCTCTGCAAATCTCTTGCGGTGAGACTTTTATTTATTTTATTTTATTTGTTAAGCTTTTATATACCATTGTGACTTGTTGGCATTCCGCCCAAGACGCTGCCTGCGAACGGGTAGAATGGGCCCGGAGACCAAGGGGTAGGGGTCTACCACGCAACAAATACGCTGAACTTATAGTCTCCTTCAGCCAGCGGGCTATTGTGGTCTTATATGTCATATCACCACGTCTTGGACCACTCCAAAGCACGAAAAGTTGGTCAGACATACGGAAGCTGTTCATAACCTCCAGATAACGCAGCAATGCCCTGCGAACATCTAGCTTCTTCAAGTCTCTAGAAAGGGGATCCGATCAGTCCACTTCTGGATAAGATGGGAGCTCCACGGATTGATTCAAATGAAAAGAAGAAACCACCTTTGGAAGAAAGGAAGGAACCGTCCGTAAGGATACTCCAGAATCAGAAATTCTTAAGAAAGGCTCTCAGCAAGATAACGCCTGAAGCTCTGACACCCTATGAGCAGATGAAATAGCTACCAGAAAGATCACTTTTAACGTGAGATCTTTCAATGTCACCCTTTTCAGAGGCTCAAAGGGCGCAGCACACAGAGCCGTGAGAACCACGTTTAGGCTCCAAGAAGGGCAAGGGTGTGTGACTGGAGGCCTTAAGTGCTTCGCTCCCTGAAGAAAATGAGCCACATCCGGATGCGTAGATAACGCGACTCCCTGAATTGTACTGCGTTAACAACTGAGAACTGCTACCTGCACTCTGAGGGAGCTACATGACAAACCCTTGGATAGGCCGGCTTGTAGGAAACACAAAATATCTGACACTGACGTTTGGGTAGGAACCACCTCGCGTTCCATGCACCAAGATTCAAAGACTCTCCACACCCGGACATAAGCCAGGGAAGTGGATGGCTTGCGGGATCTCAAAAGTGTAGCCACTACCGCATCAGAATAACCTTTGCTTTCAGACGCCGCCTCTCAAAAGCCATGCCACTAGACAAAAGCGATCTTCCAAACAGACAGGTCCTTGATGCAGAAGAGCCGGGAAATCCCAAAAACTCAGGGGCTCTGCCATTGTTAGATTGAGCAGATCCGCAAACCATGGACATCTCGGCCACTCTGGAGCTACAAGGATCATCTTCGCCGGGTGGAGTTCTATTCGCCTGAGTAGTTTCCCGATCAGAGGCCAAGGCGGAAACACATACAGCAAGACGTTTGTCGACCAGGGAAGAACCAGGGCATCCACTCCTTCCACTCCTGTCTCCCTGCGGCGACCGAAGAAACGCGGGGCTTTGGAATTCCAGAATGTCGCCATCAGATCCATGCTGGGTATGCTCCACGTGTCGCATATCAGCTGAAAAGCCTCGTCGACCAACTCCCAGGAATTTCAAGGACTGGGAGGGTACCAGATGACTCTTGGCAAGGTTAACCACCCAACCGAGCGATCTCAATAGCTGAAGTACTCTGTGGATCGCCGAATGGCAAAGCAATTCTGATTTTGCTCGAATCAGCCAGTCGTCTAGGTATGGATGCACCAAAAATCATTCCCTCCGGAGTTGCTCTGCTACTACAACCATTATCTTGGTGAAGGTCCTGGACGCGGTGGCCAGCCCAAAAGGCAGAGCTTGAAAACTGATAATGATGTCCCAGGATGAAAAACCTGAGGAACTTCTGGTGGGCAGCCCAGATGCCAATGTGTAAGTACGCCTCCGTCAGATCCAGCGATGCTAGAAACTCTTCCTCGCGCACTGAGGCTATGACTGATCTCAGGGTCTCCATGTGGAAGCGGGGCACCCGAAGGCATCTGTTGACCCGTTTTAAATCTAGAATGGGCCGAAAAGTTCCCTCCTTCTTGGGAGCCACGAAGTAAATGGAATAGCGGCCTCTCCTCTGTTCCGCCGGAGGAACTGGCATAATAGCTCCGAGTTCGAGAAGATGCTGTAATATATCTTGTACCGCCTTTCGTTTCTCCTCATAAGCGCATGGGAGACCAGAAACCGGTCCTGAAGGTGACGTGCAAAATCTAAAGCGTAACCTTGTCTTATCACGGTAAGGACCCACTGGTCCGACGTTAATTTGACCCATTTCTCGTAAAAAAGCGACCGGTACCGAGGAATGGACCAGCTATATTTCATTGCGAGGACTTAACTCCAGGAGCAGACTGGGGGTTACTGGATCTACCGAAAAGTCGCCCTCGAAAGGACTGAGACCATGACTGCTGTCTGTTCGAATTTTGTCGAAAAGAGGAACCAGTAGACTGGGGTGCTCGGAACCTCCGATTCCCACGGAAGCGAGACCGAGTAGAAAAAGAGCCCCTGGATTTGGGCCGATCCTCTGGCAATCTATGTACTTTATTCTCTCCCAGGGATTGAAACATGTCCTCCAAGTCCTTTCCAAAAAGCAACTTGCCCTTAAAAGGCAGAGAACCCAGTTGAGCTTTGGAAGAAACATCCGCAGAAACCATGGACCTGGCCGAAGTCCGCAACAGATCGTAAAGAGCATCGGCACTGTAAGCGACTGCAGCTTCCACATGGCCCGCCTGCAGAGCTTCCCCATCTGAAAGAGAAGCATTGGCCTGTAGTTGCTGCACCCAGCGCAGGCCAGCTCGCAAAGAAAAACTGCTGCACATGGCAGCTCGCACTCCCAGTGCTGAGACTTCAAATATTTTCTTGAGCTGGAGCTCCAACATTTGATCCCGTAGCTCTTTGAGGGCTGTCGCTCCAGTGACCGGAATGGTGGTCTTCTTGGTAACTGCAGACACCGCCGCATCCACCTTGGGAATTCGAAGAAGGTCCAAAGCTTCCTCTGGCAGAGGGTATAACTTATCCCATTGCCTTACTAACCTTCAACCTGAGGTCAGGGGTATCCCATTCCCTGAACAGTAAGTCAATGACCAAAAAATGAAAAGGGAAGGAAGTGGTCGGACCCCACAGGCCCAACAACACCGGATCAATAGCTCCCATCCGGGATTCCTCTGGTGGCATCTTGATGCCTAATTCCCCCAAAATTTCAGGAATAAGTGGACCTAGCTCCTCCTTTCTAAAAAGGCGGACCACCTTCAGGTCATCCCCCCTCAACATAATGGGAATTTCGGACTGAATCCTGCTGCTGATCTGCATCCCCGTCTACCCCCAGCGGAGGTTTGGATGGCAGGGTTTGGTCATCCAGATCAGAAGTGTCTGAGGAGAAATCTGTGCCTGTATGGGGTGCCACCGACTGTAAGGGGCGCTTAATATTTGATGACCCAGTGCTCCCTCCAGGCTTGGATCGCTTCCGTGCCTTTAAAATGGGCAGATCAAAAGAAATTTTCTCTCCAGCCTGCTTTCTCCCTGATCTTCTGGCCTTAAAGGCCTTGCGCAGCAGTAAAATACATTCTGAAGAGAAGGAGGACGAGGAGGAGGAATCAGACGCTCCCTCGGGGCTGTCCTCTGCCGCACCCGAGCCATGCCTCGGGGTCGGGTCGGGTCGGGTCGGGCCCCCCCCCCCCCCGGGGGCCATTTGCTGCAGGGATAAGGAAGGCGGGAGAATCCCCTCCCCCGCCACGGCTCGCGTGCTGCCCTGAAAGAACTTAAAATGGCTTCCGTTCCCGCGGCCGTCACGGCCGTTTCTTCCCCCCCCCCCGGGGAGACACGAGGAACAAAGGCCGTTGCGGGAAAGCTGCCCCCGCACCGAGCCGCAAGCCCTGCAAACTGCTCTCCGCGGCATCGCTGAGGGAACCACGGAGCTTGGCGAAAATGCAGCTGCGTAAGAGAAGCAGCAGTAGCGAGGGAAGGGAGAGCCCGATTCAGCCAAAAAATAAACTTTTTTTTTTTTCAAACCTGCCCGGCAGTCCTTTAATGTGGGTCCTGTTCCTCCTGGGGGGAGTGAGCCGGGCTCCCCGGTATCACCCCCAGAGTGGCTATGACTAGGCAATTGGACCCTCGACCCCTAGCCTCCGCTGCCTCTAATACCAGGGGGGATGGTCCCCTCAGGACCTGGCAACCCTCTGGGAGGCTGAATGGAATCCTCTTCAGTTAGCTGATTTTTTTTTTTTTAAAGAGCTAAAAGAAAATATTCTCCCTGTCTAAAATCTGTCTCTCTCTTTTTTTTTCTTTAAACACCTAAGTAACTAAGAACAGACTGTAGGTTTTGCACCTCCACCATCTGCTGGAGACGGAGAACTATTGACGGACTGTAGGTGGCACCTGGGGGTTTAGGACAGAGTCTGTCAAAACTTCTCTGTCTCCATCTGCTGGAGGGGAGGCAAAACCCAGGAGTCTGAACTGATCTGGGTACATACAGGGAAGGTCAGATTTAGGCTACCAGTTCCACCAAAATAAAAAAAAAAAGGATATAAGTACAGCAGCCAGAGAGCAGAAAGGATCAACAGCAAAGCACCTTCAATGAACAGCAACAAAGCAGCAGATGGCTCCGGATTGTGAGCTCCTGGCCAAAGCAAGGGATCAGCTGCTTGGGTGAGAGGTTTCCTTAACTTTGGGCAGTGAGGCAAAGGCATGTCACTGTGGTACTCAGCCTGCCCTGCAGTATTGAATGTAACTGGGGATTCCACAATAAAGTGCAGCTTTCCATAACTGCTCCAACAGGGTAAGCGCAGGCCAATGTCGGAAATCTAGTTCTTTTCACAAATAGGATGGTGAATGCCTGCAATGCCCTCCCAGTGGGGGCGGTGGAAACGGAAACAGTAATGGAATTCAAAACGGCATGGGTTAAAAACAGAGGATGCCCAATGGCAAGAAGAGGATGGTAATGAAGCACAGAGCAGCATTTACAACCCAAGAAATGCAATGGGTGAGGGGGAGCGGGTGCCAGGTTCCATGTGGATGTTTGTGTGTGCAATGTGCATCTGATTGGAGTGGATGAGTTGCTGCTGGGCAGACTGGATGGGTCACTTTGCTCTTTTTCTCTCACACTCACCTATGTTACTGTCAGCAATAACCTGTACAGGAGGTGCCTGAAAACGATTTGTCTCACCTTGTGATAATGCCATCGGCAGAGTCTTTTGCGTGTGGTAAGCTCCAGTACACCAGTGCCGTCAGCTTATTAGGCTCAGCCACCTTCTCTCGGGAGGGTGGGCACTGGATCTTTGGGGGCTCAAAGTCTTAAAAAAAAAAACCAAAACCAGAACATAATATCTTCATAGCACATATCCAGAATAAACTCCAGGAGAACAATTATATACTCCAGAACAGATATCTAGAATAAACTCCAGGAGAACACTGATTTACTCCAGAGCAGATATCCAGAATAAACTCCAGGAGAACAATGATTTACTCCAGAGCAGATATCCAGAATAAACTCCAGGAAAACAATGATATACTCTAGAGTACATATCTAGAATAAACTCCAGGAGAACAATGATTTACTCCAGAGCAGATATCCAGAATAAACTCCAGGAAAACAATGATATATTCCAGAGCAGATATCCAGAATAAACTCCAGGAAAACAATGATATATTCCAGAGCAGATATCCAGAATAAACTCCAGAAGAACAATGATATATTCCAGAGCAAATATCCAGAATAAAGCCCAGGGGAGCAGTAAGACTGGTATGTGTGGAATTTACCTACACAGATCGGCTCATTGCCACTCCACTGCCCATCCTCTAGGCAGGTCCGACTACGGTCCCCCTCTATGCTGTACCCAGGAACACACGTATAATCACAGCGAGAGTCCACGTACACCCCGACGGAGCACTGGTAGGAGCCATGCAGCAGAAGTGGCAGCACATGGCAGCGGATCCCTGGAACAGAAAGAACACGATTAGTTTAAATAAAATGATGAGATAGTAAACATCCTTTGACAACACTGATAGATACGGAGAAACTGTGCACTGGACGTATTTTCAAAAGAACGGGCTCTTGCTTTAGGAGAATTTTGGAAAAGATACACAATAGGAGAACCCCTCTCAAAAACAAGAGCCCAGAAACTTACTCCGACAGTAGGCACTCCCTGACCAGCGACGGCTCGCCAGGCACTGCACAGACCTGGGTCCTATCAGCTGGAATCCGTGGTCGCAAGACAGCAGGCAACGGGTCCCCAGGGTGCTGCGGTAGTTCCCGCCCTGCGGAGAGTAACAAACTACCTCGCCATCATGGATGTTTAAATTGTAACACCATCGAGGAGCTAAAGAGAGAGGGAGAGAAGAATAAGTACACATATAGCTCTCCTGGGAGTGGAGGAGGGCCAGGGAGTGCTAGCCTTAGTTATAGTAGTCTGGTCCAGTTTTAAGGATAGTTTCATAAACCATGAGTCAGTAGGAACAGAAGCCGAGTCAGAGAAGAAAATGACGCACCGTCTAAAGCACATTAATCTTCAGAGAACACAGGATAGACAGACAGCGACTTTCCAGACCTTCAAAGATGCACTTGCATGGTGTTTACAAAAAAACAAACCAGAAATGTGAAAAAATTTGGTATATATTTTGATATACTGCAAAGATTTGCTTTGGTGATCATACTTTGTATCCGGGGCCTGAACTGAAAAATCTTGTCAGGGTCTCCTTAGCTCATCTGAGACTAGTGCCGCACTGCTACAGCCCAAGTATAGCTGGTTAGGGCATGCAGTGCAACACGTCACACACTGATCAGCTTCACCACACTTAGGTGATCTTAACCATGCCACTTAATTTCCTTATACTCATAGTAACACAGTAATGACAGCAGGAAAGGACCAAATGGTCCATCCAGTCTGCCCAGCAAGTTTCTTACGGTAGTATCTGCCAGGCCATGCAGGGTAGCCCCATGTTTCTCATTAGGGTAGCAACTGCCCCTCTGTGCAATTATTCGATGAGCCTTCTTGAAAATTCAGACAGTGCTGAGGTGTGCTGCTTATGCACCTGGCCTTAGAAGCAGTCCTGCTCACTCTGGAAATGCTCATACCTGGAAACTCTTCAGATCCACTTCCCCTACACAGAAAGTTTGCATCAGTTTCTCCCGTTTACTGCTCCAGCCACTCCCCTTCAGTGAGCCTGCGGGTGGGAGAAGGGTAGGCCTGGAGCACACGCACTGCAGGTAATACGTGGGGAGAAACTGAGTCAGCGATGCCAGGACTTGGGACTCAGTTACGGATAAAGGAAGGGTGAAGAGGTTTGTGAGCTGTGACTTACAGGGGATAAGAGCAAAGCGAGTGCTGGGGTCAGGGAGAGAAGAAGAGAAAGAGTGCTGAAGTAACCCCTGCAGGGGAGGAAAAGTGGTGACCGTGATGGTGGTAGAGAGAGACGGTGTGGATTAGCAGGGAGAGGAAGGAAGAGAGACAGTTGATAGGATGAAAGGGGGTAGACTCAGGAGTAATCTAAGGAAATATTTCTTTACAGAGAGAGTGGTGGATGCGTGGAGCAGCCTCCCTGTGGAGGTTGTCTCAGCCATCTCAGGATGACAACAAATCAGACGTTCCCAGGTATGGAAGTGCTTCAGGGACAGTAACTCAATACCTCACACTTTCTCCTGCACACAACTGTGGCCTCTGGCAACATCCTGGACCAGGGCTTCCCAAGCCTGTCTGGGGACCCCACAACCAGTCAGGATTTCAAGATACCCACGATGCGTATGCCTGAGGTAAGCCTGCACACGCCGGACACTCAGTGTATGCACGCTTATCTCACACATGCATAATTCACCGTGAATATCCTGAAATCTCCAGGGCAGGCTTGTGAAGCCCTGCCCCAGAACGCGTCAGCACTGAAATGCGGACCACTACCTGTAAAGTGCAGGTGAGACGGAAGCCGTCTGAGACAATGACGTATGCAGCCCCACTGGACGCCAGCCGGGAGAGGGGGCGCTGAGCCTGTCTTACCTCGGAAGTCCAGCAAAGGAGTGCGGGGAGCCTCTTCAACAAGCACCTCGTTGTGACGGCTTTCATCAGGGAAATAGCCAGAACCTAAGACGAGAGAGAGAGAGAGGACTGCAGATTGAGGCTGGGGACTGTACTGCTGCGAGTGAAATCTTCGCCTGGTTTTGTGCTCTGCTTGGGGAGGTTTCAAGGGGGTGCAACATTTCACAGCTTGCAGGGGTTCTTAAATGAAGCTTTCGGGACACAGTGAGACATATATTATTTTACACTGCTTCCAAAGTTATCCACCTTCTTCATATTAATGTGAAAGGCTAGTGATGGATTCAGAGCTTTGCTAATTCAGGCTCACCCCCCTTCCCAGCCCCCAGTAAGGAGCCCATGGTAGTGTCTGAGCGGCCCCATCCTTGTGTTGCAGCCTCTGTCATGCAATGAAAACTGCCGAGGTGGTGGTAGTGAGGGGCTGGGGGGGGCGACTGACAGGGCTGGGAAACTTAAACTGCGTTCCTCAGAATTTTGATGTCCTCCACCTAAACCCCTTACAGAGTTTTGCCACCCCAGGCACTGGCACAGGCTCAGTAGGTTTGTGCGGAAATCCAGGCCTGTGAAAGGCAGGAGCAGAAGGCACAGAAATACCGGTTTTGGAATGTGACTGCTGTTTTTTTCACCCCAGAAATCCTGAGGCAATGATAGGATTCAGCCTCAGTGCTTTTTTTTTCCAAAAAGAAGGCTGCCAGGACCCTGCTTGGGGCTGGGATAGGAAGGGGCAACCACATAGGGCCACGCTCTTGCAACTAGCCACAGAGCCTATGAAATGACAGCACCGCAAATATCACACCTGACCCTAGAACACCAATACACTCCCTATTGGGAAAGCTGACTGCTACTAATCACTACCCAGAACTACACACTAGCAGAAAACCTCACTTTGATCACACACAGACAAGAACATGGATAGACCCTCACCAAATACAGAATAAGTGACCATGAATTAGAAACAGAAGTATGCAGACAAAAAAATGAACTGGAAATCTCAAGAAGCAGGGCAGAGATATAGAAACAGAAATGCATTTCCTCCCGTACCATGTAAATTACAAAGGTCAGAGATGCTGCACATTCCCATTCCCAAAGCTAACATATTCAGATCACTAAACCAAAAGGAAAAACCTTTTCTTTGTCTGCCTTGGTTGTCTGGACATTCTGGACCCTAATATAACATCCCCCCCCCCCCCCCCCCCCCCCGCCACCCTCACACAATGACAAAATGACAATGGAGGCTGAGCAGCTACAACATTCACAAATGGACAATGATGGTGAATGGGTGGCCCCAACATAAGACCTCCTTCCCCCACACACAAAAGAACAATGACGGAGACTCGGGGGTGGTATCCTAACGTTTCCCCACCCTCCTCACACTACATTGTCATCTCCTTCTTCCCACTCTCCTCACCCCTGCTCAGTGTCTTCTCTTGCATTTACCTCCCTCCTTCCAGCAGGCGGGCTGAATCTCCTCTCTCTCTTTCCCCAGGGGCTCAGCAACCCTGCCCAGGCAGTCTCTCTTCCCCAAGTCCCTTTTCCAAGCAAAAGAGAGGACACGGGGAGAAGCGGGGAAGGCACAGGATGCACGATTTTTCTGGCACATGCCTCCTGAACAAAAAGCCCTTTTCAGCCTCATCTGCTTATAAGATGATAAACAACTCCATGCACTTGTTTCCTTGTTACTTTTAAGAACATAAGAAATTGCCAGGCTGGGTCAGACCAAGGGTCCATCAAGCCCAGCATCCTGTTTCCAACAGTGGCCAATCCAGGCTACAAGTACCTGGCAAGTACCCAAAAACTAAGTAGATCCCATACTACTGATACAATTAATAGCAGTGGCTGTTCTCCAAGTCAACTTAATTAATAGCAGGTAATGGACTTCTCCTCCAAGAACTTATCCAATCCTTTTTTAAACCCAGCTACACTAACTGCACTAACCACATCCTCTGGCAACAAATTCCAGAGCTTAATTGTGCATTGAGTGAAAAAGAATTTTCTCCGATTTGTATTACACATGCCACATGCTAACTTCAAGGAGGGTCCCTTAGTCCTTGTATTATCTAAAAGAGCAAATAACCAATTCACATTTACCTGTTCTAGACCTCTCATGATTTTAAAGATCTCTATCATATCCCCCCTCAGCCATCTCTTCTCCAAGCTGATCAGACCTAACCTCTTCAGTCTTTCATCAAAGGTGAGCCATTCCATCCCCTTTATCATTTTGGTCGTCCTTCTCTGTACTTTCTCCAGTGCAACTATATCTTTTTTGAGATGCGGCGACCAGAATTGTACACAGTATTCAAGGTGCGGTCTCACCATGGAGCAATACAGAGGCATTATGACATTTTCCGTTTTATTCACCATTCCCTTTCTAATAATTCCCAACATTCTGTTTGCTTTCTTGACTGCCGCAGCACACTGAACCAACAATTTCAATGTATTATCCACTATGATGCCTAGATCTTTTTCCTGGGTGGTAGTTCCTAATATGGAACCTAACATCATGTAACTACAGCAAGGGTTATTTTTCCCTATATGCATCACCTTGCACTTGTCAACATTAAATTTCAACTGCCATTTGGATGTCCAATCTTCCAGTCTCGCAAGGTCCTCCTACAATTTATCACAATCCTCTTGTGATTTAACTACTCTGAATATTTTTGTATCATCTGCAAATTTGATTACCTCACTCGTCATATTCCTTTCCAGATCATTTATAAATATATTGAAAAGCACTGGTACAAATCCCTGAAGCACTCCACTGTTTACCCTTTTCCACTGAGAAAATTGCCCATTTAATCCTACTCTCTGTTTCCTGTCTTTTAACCAGTTTGTAGCCCACGAAAGGACATTGCCTCCTATCCCATGACTTTTTAGTTTTCTTAGAAGCCTCTCATGAGGGACTTTGTCAAATGTTTTCTGAAAATCCAAATACACTACATCTACCGGTTCACCTTTATCCACATGTTTATTAACCCCTTCACAAAAGTGAAGCAGATTTGTTAGGCAAGATTTCCCTTGAGTAAATCCATGTTGACTGTGTTCCATTAAACCATGTCTTTCTAGATCAGTGATGGCCAACCTTTTGAGCTCAGTGTGTCAAAATTCATAAAAAAAACCAAGCATAACTCGGGTGGTGTGTCACTTCTAGAAAAATCCATAATTTTGTGATATTTGTAGCTCTAATCAATAACAAAAAGTTATAATTTTAATATCTACTGTATTTATTAATAAAGCAAAAACAAATAATTCTTTACCTTACCTGCTTAGTGACTTTTTTGTTGCTGAATTTCATTGGCTAAATCTTCAATTGAAGGTTGGTATTTCGTACACTTCAAGCCCAAGCAAGCATTACAAACTTCATCTGTCAGTCTGTTTCTTTTATTGGCTCCCATTCATTTTCTCACACTCCCTCCCCATCCCCCAGGCATGCACACATTCATTCTCACACACAGAGACCCCCAGGCAGGCACCCATGCATTCACACACATACACCCCCAGGCAGAGTCCCATTCATACACATGCACACACTAAAGGCAGACCCCCCTCTCTTTTGCCAGCAATCTCGGAACCTCTCTCATTCCTCTGCTGCCACTGTAACTGCTGCCACATGGCTATTGGGGAGGTGCCGATTGCTGCTACTGACACTGAAACCCATTCTGCTGCCTCCTCTGTGCAGGCCCCGTGGGCTTCCACTTTCCCCATGCTGATCTCGTACATTGTGAGATCCGTAGAGAAAGTGCTATTCTTGCACATTCCCAAAGATTACATGTGCCAATCACTAAAAAGTAATTTTTTTTTTTTTGCCTTTGCTGTCTGATCTTAGTTTTCTAATTGGTTGGTCACAGGCTTTTTTTTTCCACCTTCCCTTTCTTATTTTTTGCCAATTCCTTTTATATTGTCTTTTTTTCAGTTTCTTTTCTCTCCATCTTCCCTCAAACACACAGTCAGGTTCTCATTCTCACATGCATTTCTCTTTCTCACACACACACAGGCTCTCACTGGCACATGCTCTCTCTCATACAATCATTCATACACACAGGCTCTCACTGGCACATGCTCTCTCTCTCTCTCTCACAAACATACAGAGGCTCTCACATGCTGTCTCTGCAAACATTCAGGTCTTCACTCCCACACACAGTCTCTCAGCTCATCTCAAACACGCACACATGCACACTCTACAGACCCTCAGCCTCTCTCTCACCTCTGGGCCTCCTCTTCGCGGGTCGCCGCAGGATGGGCTCTGCAGCGACCCTGATCTTCACGGGCCGCGGCGGCCCTGCTACCGGGCCTCTTCCTCTTCTCGGGCTGCTGCGACTTGGAATTTGCAGCGGCCTGTAAACGCAAATGCTGCTCCTCTTCTGCACGCGCTGATGTTTCACATCCTTCCTGCCCACGCGGCTCCGGCAACGTTTACTTCCGGGGACGCACAGGCAGGAAGGAGGAGGAGCATCAGCGCGTTTAAATGCGATCTTTGTCTTGAGCCTCATCGCTGCGCCGCATGAGCCTCCCTGCGCCCGGGGGCATTGGTGGAGGGGTCCGGAGGGTAGGGGGATACTAAAAAAACAAATTTTAAAGGGTCGGCGCAGCTGAAAAAGAAAAGGCTCGGCACAGCCGATAAAAAAAAAAAAAATCCCGATAGTCCTTGAAACGCTGCGCGTGTCAGCAAAAACGTCTCGGCGTGTCACCTCTGACACGCGTGTCATAGGTTAGCTATCACTGTTCTAGATGCTCTGTGATTTTGATCTTTAGAATATTTTCCACTATTTTACCCAACACTGAAGTCAGGCTCACCGGTCTGTAGTTTCCTGGATCACCCCTGGAGCCCCTTTTAAATATTGGGGTTACATTGGCAATCCTCCAGTCTTCAGGTGCAATGGATGATTTTAATGATGTTTCAAATTTTAATTAATAGATCTGAAATTTCATTTTTTAGTTGCTTCAGAACCCTGGAGTGCATACCATCCGGTCCAGGTGATTTGCTACTCTTTAGTTTGTCCATCTGGCCTACTACATCTTCCAGGTTCACAGTGATTTGGTTCAGTTCATCTGACTCATCACTCTATCTCTGGAACCTGTATCTCCCCAAAATCCTCATTAGTAAACACAGAAGCAAAGAATTAGTTTAGTCTTTCTGTGGTGGCCTTATCTTCCCTAAAAGCCCTTTTAACCCCTCGGTCATCTAACAGCCTAACCAACTCCCTCCATTTTTCCTCCAGAGCAACTTTACAACCTAATGAAAATTCCCATTTTCCTGGTGTGACCCCCTAATAATCTAACACATTTCTCACACATCGATCAGAGTTGGCTTTAGCCTTGGTGGCACCCTGTGCCAGCTGGAAAATGGAGCCTTGTGCAGCCAGGGATGGATTCCCCAGAGATCCTAGGTAGGAAGAGGGGTTTGGATGGTTCCACCTTCTCCCTTTCAAAGTGTTGTGGTTGCGTTCTTTTGAAGCACTGTCCCTACCACCAGTCACATGGCCCTAAAAGAAATAGAAACTAGCATATTTTATTTCTATTACTTTTTAAGTTTTTGGGTTGTTTTTTTTTTGGGGGGGGGGGGGCAGAGCAGACCTGCGTTATGAAATTACTCCAGGGCTTCTTACCACCTTGATCTAACCTTGCCCATCTCACACTATTATTCTTTTTTCAGACTATAAGATCTTTGCGAATTGAAATTCCATTTCTACTGCCCAAGTACAACTCAGGTTAATCACTTATTGTATTTCTGTACTGACTTACCTATGGTTACATTGTTCAATACAGTGACAGTAAATTTAATTATATTTTGTTATGTAGGTAATGGATAAATATCGCAAAAAAAACCAGAATTAAATCTTTTCTTTATCTCAGATAGCCTTCTGTTGCCATAGCCCATAGGTTAAAGCCTTCTTAGGACACGATCTATTGCAAGGCCACTAGGTGGCACTGTTCTGTTTTAGGGGTTCAAGGATTATGTGTTGCTTGTTTTCTCTTCCATTCCTGTTTACTGATCCTTTTTGGAGGAGCTGCTATTCAATATAGGTCTCAAGCTGCAACAAGATGAAAAGCCCTCGTATACTAAATAAAGTCACGTTTCAGATTCTCTCTCTTGAGTATGTTGGAACAACTTGCCGTAGCTAGCCTTGGCCATAGGAGCCACTCCTGAAGGGTGAGCTGCCACCACCGCATGCAATTGTTGTTTATGGTAGGGTTGGTGGTGCAATCTTCTTGATGCTTTCTCTCACAAGTCACAAGAGAGTGCAAACGATTCCCCCCCGCCCCATTTCCTCTCTGCCAGTACCAGGACTGGGGAGGATGAACCGTGCCCTTCTGTAAAAGCGGCACTGTAGTCGAAGCAGGAGAAGCAAAGACAGTCAACGCGGGGCCTGTCTCTGAGCCAGCGAGTGCTCAGGCCCTGCAGTGGCATTGCCCCCGCATGGGTTTCCTCGGTAACAGGAAACCCGTTGGAAGAAGGGAGTGGGACTGCGACGGGACCTGAGAGCACGCCCTTTGAGAGAGAGGCCCCGTGCTTACTATCTTTTTTTTTCTCTCTCCGAGAGGAGCATGGGAGGTGAGACGGGTGACTGCCGGTGCCTCCTCCGCTCCGGAGTGATGTCACGTTGCAGCGCTGGCACGGGAACCCGAACAAAAAAGGTTCCTGCGCCACGGGGTTCCTAGACGGCTCAGCAATGTAGCCAGAACCAGGAATGGCATGGCGAGGAGGAGCCAGTGCCTGGAACTGCCAGCAGTGCAGAGGTGGATAGGTGGGGAAAAGAGAAAGAAGACTGCTGAAGCTGAGGGAAAGGAAGAGAGGGGGGGGGGGGGGGTGGTTGCGGGGGCTAGGGGAGAAAAGGAGAGAGAGGGCTGCTGGTGAGGGGAGAGAGGATATTGCATCAGCACCGATGCTGGTACACAGGTGTGTAAGGGGGGGGGGCGGCCGTTGAAGTGGTGGAGGGAAGCAAACTAAAGATTGCCTAGGGCACCTAATCCCCCTTGCCTCAGCCGCCCTGGGTGCATGTCCCCTGCACCCATACTGTCATGGCCATGGACAGACTAGGTATATGGGGGGGAAACAACCTCAGGTAGTTATGCTGTGTTGTTGGCAGGTTGATGCCGCACTCTTTCACATGGTTATGGGTGGCGAATTGCCCGGCTATGGCTCTGGGAGTGCACCTTTCTGGTTAGGCTGGGAGTAAGTGATGGAACATTAGATCACAGAGAAGCACTGAAGCTTAGGGCTGAAAGAAAAGAAGATCTGGTGAGCGAAAGGGCCCCAAAACACCAGGACAACGAGAGCTCTCTGCCGGCAAAGTCCCAAGAGATGCAGGACTGAATGCCATTCTTAGAAAAAGGAGGACTACCAAATGTCTATAAATAAGTGACCTACAGCCTGAAACCCCCCCAACTGAGGGCTGCTGTATCCGGGTCAAGGCTTTGATCTATTAATGGAGTAATTTGATGGTTTTCAGGGTGGAGGGCACATTATAATGAGCTCTTCTTTTAACACATGTAGAGAATAGTTCACACCAGCCCTGAGCAGGGGCCTATAGATTTAAAAAACAAGGACCTTAGCCATGTTTTTAAAAAATGTATACCTTTTTGTTTCACAAAAATGTAAAAAATAAATATATTTTATAAGCAAATCAATGCAGGCAACAGTCGCTGGCCAGTAGCAGTAGCTTGCTTATGGGGATGGCTTGCGGGAATGACGGCTACTACCTGGAGATTAATACCCTTTTTCAATAAACATACTCACGGTTAATGCGACTCCAACATCGCTGTATGCTTCAATGGCAAGAGGAAACGTGGAAAAAGAATTGCATTTACAAAAAAGCGGGGGAGTAGCTTGTTTGTTGCGGCGGTTACTACCCAAACCAAATAAGCCTGATACTTCACTTGGAATACATATCCAGTGCAGCTCTCTGCTTCAACAGCAGGGGGAATGAAGAAAAGAGGATTTATATTCAGACAACAACCAACAAGGACTGAATTACATAGTCTGGTTAAACAAATAAGCGTGGGAGTAGCTTGCTTGTTAAGGCGGTTACTACCCTGAATCAATTAAGCCTGATACTTCACTTGGAATACATATCCAGTGCAGCTCACTGCTTCAACGGCACTGGGGGAATGAAGAAGAGACTATTTATATTCCGACAACAACCAACAAGGACTGAATTACATAGTCTGGTTAAACAAATAAGCGTGGGAGTAGCTTGCTTATTGCGGCGGTTACTACCCCTAACCAATTAAGCTAGATACTTCACTTAGATGCAGCTCCAGCACTGCTCCCTACACCAATGGCAGGGGTGGAAGGTAAATAGAACCAAAAAGTTACTAATAAGGGCCAAGAGTAACAGATAAGTATGAGAAAAAAATAAGTGTGAAAGCTTGCTGGGCAGACTGGATGGGCCGTTTGGTCTTCTTCTGCCGTTATTTCTATGTTTCTATGAGTGGATGCACCAGGCTCCTAGAGGTCCCAGAATGGATTTGAGTGGATCTGGCTCTTGCTGAAGGCCAGAGTGCACCTGACTTCTGCTGAAGATTGCAGAGCGGTTTCCACTGCAAGGGCTTTCAACTTTCAAGCATATCTCAGTGTTTGCTCTGGGACTGTCTAGAACAGATTGATGTTAAACGCTGTGGTTCACTGTAAGGAGTTACCATGAAAATAAAGGATTTGTGAATGTTATTCATGACCAATGAAAGATTTATTTGTGCTTTGGTGGATGTATTTAATACTGTCTAGAACAGAGACATTTTCAGGTGACTGTACCACTTTACACTATTCTCAAACAAATCAGCACTAGCCACTAGGCTGTGAGTGGTATCCAATCGAGCTCCTATAAACTGTAGAATTTGTGTTGGGGTTAAAATCGACTTTGGTAGTTGACTAATCCCAATTGGTCCAAGCTCTTGGTCAATTGACCTAGTTGCGTTAAGAGTAACGAGGGATTCGATGCCACTAGAAGCCAGTTGTCGAGGTATGGAAAAATCCTCATGCCCCTCTGCCGGAGGGACGCCACCACCACTGCCATGCATTTTGTGATAACTCTTGGGGCCGACGCTAGGCCAAAAGGAAGAACCGTATATTGGTAAATGTTTGTTCTGGAATTGGAAAGACAGGTAATGCCTTGAGGATGGGTGGATAGGGATGTGCGTGTAAGCATCCTTCAAATCTATTGAGCACATTCAATCGTTGGGTTGGAGGAGTGGTAGTATTGATTTTAATGATACCATCTTGAATTTTTCCTTTACTAGATACCTGTTCAATTCCCAGAGGTCTAGGATTGGTCATAGGCCACTGGACTTCTTGGGAATTAGAAAGTATGAAGAATAGAACCCCTTGTTGCGGGCCAATAGGGGGATTGAATGAATGGCCCGTTGTTGAAGTAACGACGCTATTTCTGTCGCCAACTGGAGTTGGTGTAGTTTGGGACCCCCTGTTGCCAGAGTGGAGCGGGGGTTTTTTCAAGAAATGGAGTTGATACCCATTCTGTATTATGTCCAGAACCCAACAATCGGAGGTGAGGGTTTTTCACCTTGTCAAACATGCTGTTAGTCTTCCTGGTGGAGTGAGCTGTGGTGATGGCGACTGAATCTCTAAAAAGACTGAGATGGTTTGGTTGGAGCTGCAGGTTATTGGCTCTGGTTCCAATTGGAACTAGGGCATCCTCTTCCCCTGTGAGATTGTTGCGGCTGATAAGAGGGAAGCCGATAGGAGGAGTAGGGTCTGAAGGGCCTACGTGGATATGCTTGTCTATGCCCTCCCGTGAAGGAGCATTGCGGTGTGGCATATGCTGGGGGGACAGTCAAAGATTGTACAGTCACGGATTGTTCCTTCAAATTTGCTACCATCTCCTGAAAATGAGGTCCAAATAAATTGTCCCCTTTACATGGTAAATTTGCTAGTTTGGTGTGGACGTCCTCTCAGATCGTGCTCGCTCTCAGCCACGCCATTCGACGAGCCGCTATGGCTGTTGCGGACGACCTGGGTTGCAGTTTCAAAGGGCCTCATACACATCCTGAGTAGGTGCCCAACATCCCCTCCTCAATATCTTGGATCGGTTGGATGTGGTTGGTCAGATAGTTCTGATGTAAACAGCTGACCTTTTATCGCTTGCACGCATTCGTACAAATATTGCATGATCTAAAATTGGTGTGATGAATGCGTGCTGATAACATGCCAATTGGAATGTTTTCTTTGCGAATTAACTCCAGTGAGCGATGGTCTCCTTCCTGGGGGTGCAGAGGCATGTAGTTTTATTTCTTAGCATGGCCGATTTCCACCACGATGGAAGTGGTGTGGAAGCTGTGATAATGAGCAATAGGGCAACTGTTTCATGCAAAACTTTAAGTCCTCCTTGCAGGATTCTGGAGCCCCAGTGTACGGGGTTTCCTACGATTTTTCCAAGATGGCATATCTACGACCTTGTGAGAGGGCAAGGAAGTAGGCTCTGCTGGTAAGTCAAATATCTTTAGAAGGTCTAAAATTTCAGCCCTTGGGTCCGGTACTTTTTGAACGTCCAAGTGGAGGATAGAGCCTACCTTTTCCAGAAATTTGGAGTAGGACAAGTCCTCCGGTGGTGAGTATGGCTCTGGAGGATCTTCTGGTGCGTTGGAAGGATATCCCATTGATGTTTCCGGGGACGAATAAGGTGAGCCTGGTTGAACAGGAGAAGAAAGTACCGGAACAGGGAGTTTTGGACTGGATGGTGGGTAATCGGAATGGGTTCTGGGGTTGGCTCCCTTGATGATGGAGTGGAATGTGGAGGAAGGAGGGAGGGTGAATGTACTTTGCAATGTTTGAAAGAATCCTGATAGCGCTTCTGATAATTGGGAGAAGGCTTGTTGTGTTTTGGATGGCATTCGAGGCTTTGTTACCCCTTGTCCGTGTCTTGGGGAGATTGCCGCACACAAGATGTCCGAGTTATCTCTACCCACTGGATTTTTTGTGGGCGTAAGTCTTCGACTATCTTTCGTTTTTTGATTAATGGTTCTTGTAGAACCTGGGCCCTTTCCTAGTGTTTGGAGATGGATGATAAATCCGAGTATACTTGTGATTCCGGAGAAGCTGAGGAGGACTGAGAAGGAACATCTATCAGTTCATCGTCGGATGTTGGTCGATGACCTGGGGTATGTTCCTCCATCGTTGACGTAGAAGGCTTGGAAATTTGAGGGCTAGGTGTGGGCGAACTCTGCTGTCTTGGAATCTTAGTTTTAGACAGAGAACCTAGTTCATGTTCTCTTGAACGAGGTCTTTTGCTTTTTTGTGGTAGACTGGTCCCAATCCCCGATTTTGACTCAAACTCTTGAGTTTTCGCTTTAAGAGTCAAATGCTTCGGTTTGTCAGAACCGTCCGTCGGGCTGGATGTTGAGTGCATTGATGATGTAGGTGGATGCGTCGACGACGCTTACTTATGTGCCTTCTCGGCGCCATGTTTTGCTTTTGGCATCGATCCTATGCTGAGCAGTGAGTGTGGCTTCGGTTTTGCGCCGTGCATTGAAAGCTGCTTCGAACCCACGCCGTGCTTCGATGTGTGTGCCAGTCCCTTGCCGTGTGCCGGTCTCGCACCGTGCATCGATGGTGGTATCAATTTTATGCCGTGCTTCGATGGCGGAATTGATTCGACGCCATGCTTCTTCTTCTGCATCGGGTGAGTTGGGGCCGACACAGGCGACTGCTTCCGCGTCAACGAATGAGGCTTTGATCTCGGCGCATCCGGCGCTTCTGATTGACTGTGGCTCCATGCCAGCTCATCTGCTCCAGTTTTCTTTCCCGATTGCTGGTAGGAGCTGTGGCTAGACCCCAATCAGTCCCGATGGGGTTTAGGTTCTGTTCTATGGGGTTCTCGACCCCTGTGAGCCTTCTCATCGTCTCCTCCAGGCCTGGAGGATGGCAAATCCATTGACGAGGCCCTCCTTACCTTTAGGCTTCAAGGTTTCAATGGGCCTGGTGAGGAGTGAGCCTCCGATGGAGGGGCATATGAGCCTGCAGCTCGAAGTTTAAGATCTTCAATCTTCTGCGCTCTTTGCCTCTGGGCCCTGGGTGACATGCGGCCGCAATGCTCGCATTCACTCTGATTGTGATCGGGGCCCAGACACTGGTAGCATCGATCATGTCCATCGGTTATGGACATGATGTTGCCACAGTGACATGGCTTAAAGCCGGATGGCCTCGGGGCCGATTTCTTAGACATCAAAGTTTTTCTAACTTTCACTCAGTCGAGGAGAAAGAAGCTTCGCGTGCGATCCCGCACACGGAAAGAAACAGACTGAGGAGAGATCTATTTCCTGCGCGGGAACTCACGCGCAACTGAACAGAGCAAAGCCGGGCCCTGATTGACAGTTCCCATGACAGCATGGCTAATTCAGCCCTGCTATCAACGGGAAAACTGGAAAACTATTGAAAGGAGAATTTTTTCTGAAATAGCTGGACTTAATTACTCAGATGTCTACACGAAGGGCCTCCTGCTGCACTGATGGAGAGTCACCGGGCTATGGGAATCCTCGTGTGGGTGGAATAATGGTCTCAGAGGAGCAGAGGGATGACAACAGTTTTGCCATGTTCAGGGGAGAGGAGTCGGATGTTACAGGGGGGTTGCGGTGAACACTTGGCAGTAATAAAGGTCGCAGAATGTTCCACAAGGTTTAAAAACAATAGGGCAGACTCTTGCTGCCTTTAAATTGTTACGTCAAGGCTTCTAGGTCTGAATGTGTCATGCATAACGGTGTCTGCAGTTTATTGAAACAAAAGTGCTTCACCAAAGAAATAAATAAAACAGGGCAAAAATGGGAAATTGCTCCAGAAATAAACCAAAAAAAGGGAAGAAACGGGCAAATGGCAATTATGAACATCGTTCCTAGTCCTGCTCCTGCAGCAGCACCCCCCCCCCTTTCACTCCCCAAAGCACAGTTGGGAAGTTCCAGCCACTGCTGGTTACAATCAAGGATGCAGAGAAGGGACTGACGGATGGCATTCCAGAGGAATAAAATCACATTTCCCCGCTACACGCATTCCATCAAAATGTTTCCCCTCTCTCTCTCCCTGTTATTATTCTTTTACAACTGTAGTCTCCAACAGGAGATACATGACTGGGTTTCCTATACAGTGCATATAGTAGGAATGCCAGATGTTTCCACTGGATTGGATGAACACTTCATGTCTCTTCACCCACAAGACGTCCCCAGAGCAGAGCATACGTGAAAGAAACGGCCGCCTTCAAGGAAATACGCAGTCCGGACTTCTGCATTTTGCTCTGAGAGCTGAGAGGGTGACCTCCTTCCCTGGCATAAGCGTGAATGAATGAAACAGACAGGACGCTGCTGTGGGGCTGGTTCTGGGCACACGCACATGAATTCATGAATGAATAAGAGGACAGCACCTTTCTGTTGTGCTCCTCCTGGGATAGGATGAGTCCTGGAGATCCGAGACTGGAAAAAAGGTGAAAAATGAAGTTTCTTTCACCCCAAACCTTTTGTTTCTTTTTATTTTAAGCAAGTCTTATTAAATAAAAAAGTGCTTAGAATTTCACTTTGTCCATCCATCCATCTGCGACATTGAGGCCTCAGGTAGGGAACAGCGGTGGGCAGGCGGACAAAGCATAAATGTAAGTGCTTGGAGCAGTGGGGCAAGCTAAAGAGAAAGAAAGAGCGTGGCTGGTGGAGATCCCCAGGATCTACTGGCTGAATACCTAGAGGGCCATGGCTGCCATGTGCGTCTGACCCCCTTCTGCTACTGCCAGTGCCTGACCCCACCCGTCTCCTCCAGGGTCCTGACCGCGCGCTGTCTGCAGTGCCGTTAACAGAGGTTGGAGAGAGAGAGAGAGAGACAAAGAGCCTAAGGGAACACAGCAGAGAGAAGGGGGGGGGGGGAGAGGAAGGAAACAACCAGTGGGGGAGAGTAAGGGAGAGTGAATGGGGAAGTGTGATGGAGGAGAGCAAGTGAGAGAGCGAGGGAGAGGAAGCATGGGGAAGAAGAGTGGGGAGGAGAGGAGAATATAGGTGTGATGGGGAAGATTGTGGGGAAGAGGAGAGAGTGGATGAGACAATGGTGCAGAGGAGGGCTTGGATTCATTAGGAGCTGGGAAACCTTTTTCGGAAAAAGCATCTATTCTGGCAGGACGGGCTCCACCTTAATCAAAATGGCACTGGTGCTAACATTAAAAAGGAGGATAGAGCAGCTTTTAAACTAGGTCAGGGGGGGAGCCGACAGTCACTCGTGGTTCGGCGCAGGACATCCACAAAGAATATCATTAAAAAAGGGAAATTAGGGTGTTCTGAGAGTGATGATATGGAAAAAGATGATTCCAAATTTCCCTGACTCAAATTCTAGTAAGTGGGTTGTGAAAAAGAACAGAAAAATATATTTAGGTGTCTGTATGCAAGTTCCAGAAGTCTAAAAAAAATAACAATAAGACTGATGGCACTAGATGAGGATATTGCCATAAGGCTTCCATAGAGTCAAAGAGAATGCAAGTCTGCAGGCAATAACCGTACCTTAGAAATTCCATGCATGTCAGGGACGACTACAGCAGTGGTGCTTTACTACCATCCATCCAACCAAGATGGTGCAAAAGCGGGTGAAATATTAGCAGAGACTAGACAGGCCACTAAGCATGGGAACACAATAATAATGGAGGTTTCAATTACCATGATACTGATTGGGTGAATGTTTCGTCAGGGCATATCAGAGAGTTTACATTTCTAGATACTATAATGGCTGATTCATGAAGCACATGTTCCTAGAACAGACGAGATGGGGGACTAATTTAGATCTAATTCTCACTGGAATGCAGGATATGCCTGGTACAAGGGGTTAGAATGGTGGAGCCGCTTGGCAATAGTGATCATAATACATTATTTGAGAAAATCACTGGAGGAGAAACAATAAATAAAACTACTGCAATATCATATAACTTTAAAAAGGGAAACTATAATAAGATGAGGAAACTAGTTAGAAGGAAACTAAAAGGAGCAGTTGCAAGGGTTAGACTTTGCATGAGGTCTGAAGTCAGTTTAAAAACACCATCATAGAAGCTCAGATAAAATGTATTCCAGAAATCTCATGAGAACAAGTGTCTGCCTGCTGTAAAAGAGGCTATCAAAAAGGTATCGTTTAAAAAATGGAAAGCAGAACCTAATGAAGAAAATAGGAAAGCACATAAGCAATGGCAATTAGGTGTAAAACATTAATAGAGCAGGCCAAGAGAGAATTTGAGAAGAGGCTTGCCAAAGAGACAAAAGCTATAATAAAATCTCGTTCAAGTATATTAAAAATAAGAAAACTGCAAGGAAGTTGGGCCATTAGATGACTAGGAGAAAAATGGGGTGCTCAGGGAGGATAAGGCCATATTGTAAAAATTACATTTTCTTTGCTTCAGTCTTTACCGAAGAGATGCTCATATCTGAACCATTCTTTGTACATGACGTTTCAGAGGAATTGAATCAAATCAGTGTGAATCTGGAAGAAGTGCTTGAGCAAACTGACAAACTAAAGAGTAGCAAATCTCTAGGACCTGATGGTATTCACCCAAGAGTTCTAAAGGAACTCAAAACATGAAATTGCAGGACTATTACTTGTAATTGCAGAACTACTACCATTCAAATCTACCTTTGTACCTGAGGACTGGAGGGTAGCAAATGTAACATTAATTTTCAAGAAGGGCTCCAGGGATGACCCAAATAACTTTATCTTCTCCTTTGGGGTTTTCTTTACAGTACCCGCTGGGTTTATGGCTGGCTACTTCCTCCACATCTCTAAACTGTTTCTGGCTGTGCATAATGCTAATCCCATTACAACCAAATCAGCTGAGCAGACTGGATGGGACAATTGGTCCTACTAGATCTAGGGGACACATAATGAAAGTAGCAGAATTAAAACAAATTGGAGAAAGCATTTTTTTTGCTCTATACCTTACTAAGTTGTAGAATTTGTTACTGGAGGATGTGGTCAAAGCATCTAGTATAGGGAAGTTTAAGAGAGAGTTGGACAAGATCCTGGAAGAAAGGTCCATAAACAATTATTAGCCAGGTGGGCTGGTGGAAATCCACAGCTTATCCCTGGGAGTCAGCAACATACAACTAGACTTACTCTTTGGAACTTGTCAGGTAGTTGTGACCCAGAATGGCTACTGTCGGAGATAGGATTCTGGGCTCAATGGACTTTTGGTCTGACCCAGCTTGGCATTTCTTAAGTTCTTATGGGTGAAAGAGTATGAGAGAGAGAGAGACATCCTAAGATGCCCCCCTCCTCCGCTCATAGTCCTGTCTCCACCCCACGTACAGATACACCTCACTCACCCCTGCCCCTACAACTACCTTTCCACACACATAGCCAGCCACCCACCCACCCAGGAACCACAGCATGATATGGACATGCAAGTCAAGGAGTTATAAAACACATGCTTTTACATTGCCATGCAACTCTGGACTTGTTTCTTGTTCTTTTCACATTAGGCGCAAGTGTTATATAAACATAAAATCATTAAAAAATATATTTATATATATGGAGAGATAAATACAGATGTCACGAACCATGTCCTCATCTCATCCCTCATGATAACAAGAGTCTCAGGCTGGACAATAACAGAGCAAGGATTCTTTAATCAGCCACGCCTGAGGTCTGTAAGCCTGCTCACAGCCTCCTACGCCTTTGTCATCAGCTGCAAATTACAGGCCAAGAAGGAAGTAGGCTGGTAAAATGACAGTCTGGCAGAGTGTGCTGTCGCCTTTTTAGGCAGTGCGCCAGTGAGCACCCTGGGCTGGGACTTGCAACCTCGCTCCTTTCAGACCCTGCTGGGGCTCTGCCTTCTGTTAATGCCCCTATGCAGGGCCTAGAACGATAACAGCGTGGATTTATACAGCACTGTAGTGAGAGAAATGTTGCAAAGTCCAGTTCAAGTGGAAAAATGGCACGCACTATTTTCTCCTTTAGCGTGTGAAGCGGACTTTGCAGAGTTTTTTTCACCTTTGCAAATAGTAAAACTTTCACACATGCTTTAGTGCTTGCAAAATTTTCTTTCAATTTATTGTTACTGAGTTGCTGCCTTTTCCCAACGCAGCTGAAGGCCGCCGACATCCCTGCTGCCTTTCCGCGGCAGGGAGCCACTGAGACTGCTGCTCCTTCGCAGCCCGAATCGCCGTGCTGCCAGGACCCACCTCATGCGGCATGTGCCGACAAGTCTGATTCTTCGCGGCCTAGTGCCACCGCTACAGACGCCTCTGACTTTGCCCTGAGTGGCAAGGGAAGCCGCTGCCACCCCGATGTCATCTTGCGGCCTGCTCCGTCTGCTTCTGTGCGGCAGGGATGCCGCTGTCCAGGGTCCTGCTTCTCTCCAGGGCCCTCTTCTAGGCGCCGGCACACGCCTCTTCAGTCCATTTAAAAGGGCCAAAGGCGGGAAAAGCCTGCGGCCCCATCGGAAGTCTTCAGTCTCTTCATTTCCTGTTTCAGCCCTATAAAAGGGCTTCTCTTTAGTCACTCAGAGCCTTCAGATCGGGTTCCACAGTTGTCTGTGCTCTGTTACCGGTCCAGGTCCTCCGTGGTCTTCATCTGTGTAGATGGCTTCGTGTTCAGTGTTCTCCATGTTCTTGGCCTCCTCATCCTGATCTTCCTGGTCTTGTCCTCCGTCGGAGCTCCTTCGTCGCTTGTTCCATGTCCAGATGTTACAAGTCCTGATGTTCTGAATCCAGTCCTGATGTCCCTGATGTTTCGTGATCCATTCCTGATGTTCCATGATCCAGTCCTGATGTTCCGTGATCCAGCCCTGTTGTCCTGTACCTCTGGTTCCTCATCGCCACCTTTCCTGGCGTGTCATTGTCATGGTCCGTGATCAGCCCCACGGGCGGGCTGTGTAGGGTGCCTCATGGCACTAGGCCTGCCTTCTCGCCTGCAGCACAAGTCTCCAGAGGGTCATCCTTGCCTGAAGCCAAGTCCTGTCTTGGTCCTGTGTCCTGAATCATCCTGGCCCTCGGATTCCCTTGTGTTTGCTTTGTCCATGTCTAAGACTCTGTTTGAACCTGTTCCGCTCCAGCGTGGTCCACGATTAGTCATGGACGGGCTGTGTAGGGCACGCACCAGTGCAGGCCTCTGCTGAATTTTCGCCATGTTCCGGCTTCAATGTCCACATCGTTGTCTGGAGTCTGCCCCGCATCCATCGCGGTCCGCGACCAGCCCCGCGGTTGGGCTGTGTAGGGCACGCTGCGTCGCAGCCTCAACCTAGTACTTGATCCTGAGTCCTCGTCTTCAGTACCTTGATCCTGAGTCCTTGTCTACAGTACCTTGATCCTGAACCTTCGTCTGCCCCTGGCCACCGTCTGGCCTGCCGCTTCTTGCCGTTACCCAGCGGCAGGTCCGAAAGGGCTTGGAATGGTCGGAGGACCATTCAAAGACCACCATTGTGTTGTTGGTCTTCCTGAAGCGTGGAGGTCCGGTGGAGGGTCAGTACTTACAGTCTTCCTTGTTTTCGTTCCAGTCTTGTTCCGCTCCGCCCGTGCTTGCATCAGCTCACCTCTCGCTGTGCTCTCAGGGCTCCTCCCTGAGTGGCGTGGCGATCCAAGGGCTCACATCTCCTGTCAGAAGCGACCGTGCCCCCACGCTCGCAACAGTATCCGAAGGCCTCCGTGCCTGCAACACTCATTGACTATTAAAGCATGGGAAAAGTAAATGTAAAATTAGTTTCACAATGTATTTATTTTTACAAAGTTTCTTGTAGAAAAAGTAAATGCAACATTTTTCTACTAGGCTTATTTGCAAATAAGTCCTGGTCGAAAAATAGCGTGCACAAAATAATGCACCATGCACAAAATTCGGCACACCTTAATGCATCGGCCCAATGTATCTTCCCCACAGATGCAACCCTACCACACATTATCGGTTACAGTGCTTCCAAAATATGCACGCAGCCATCTCCAGGATGAATGATCAGCTGCACATTTCTGGCATAGGCTGGCCCGGGACAGCATGGCAGCTTCCAAGGAGAGAGGGGAGAAGGGCCAGTGTTAAGCGGATTGACACAAGAAGAGGAGATGATTTGACCAGGGTCACACAGAGTCAGCAGCAGAGGGAAGATCCAGACTCACATCTGGGCTGGGACTGCTAGATTACACATGCACGCACCGTTTGAAGCTAGGGGCCAGCGGTGGGGGTGGGGGACAGCCAGTGAAAATGACAGTGAATCTTGAGTGAAACTGCACGGAAAAGCAAGGGGCTAGTGGCACACTGTACAAGAGATTGCCTCAAAGAGCAGTGTTATTTATTTATTTAACAGTTTTATATACCGACAGTCGTTGTGACCATCCCATCGGTTTACATTTAACATAATGCAGCAAGAGGCTTTACAATGAAACAATTTGTATGGGAAAACAGAGTGTAAAAGCTAACACGGAGAAACTGGGAAACATGAGGGGGAGGATTTAAACAACAAACGATAACCTGAACAACATTATTTACAGGTGTAGAAGTCAATATGCATTTAAAATCAAGAAGGGAGCAGGAGTTATTTAAATAAATGATAACCTGAATACATTATTTACAACCATAGAGGTCAATATTAGTTGGGGGATCTTCAAAAAGGCAACTTCCCTGTTTCTTCTGCTTTTTTAAATTCTTCCATCATCATTTGGTTTTAACATTTTAGTCTTCTTTTATGTTCAGACTTTTTAAGGAATAAATTGTGTGCACCTTTTATTACAGCCAGCCCCCTCTCTCACAATGTTTAGACGGCTCCTTGCCCCAGTTCTCTCTACAGCTGTTCATGCTGTAGTCATACCTCATATGTGCCAGTATGATGACTTGGGTCCTCCTTTTTTTTTTCTTTTTTTTAATAAAAATGACAGGTTGGAGGTACCTTATAGACTAACAGGCTTACTGAGAACTATTCCATTTCGTCCTATGCATGTGATGGCAGATAACAACCAATGGTCCCAGCCAGTCTGCCCAGTTTATTTGGTTATGACGGGGTTGGCACCCTGCACAGCTGGAAACAGTTTAGAGATACGGAGGAAGGAGCTTGCCAGAAACACAGTGGGTACTGCCAAGAAAGCCCCAGAGGAGAAGATAAAGGTGATAAAAGAAGCAGTGTCACTTTAAGAAAGCATGGGGGTGGAGAAAAAGAGGTAGCTGGGAACTGTAATCCAAAGGAGACGCGACCTAAATCCAGGCAGCAGACAGAACCTGACAGAAGGGAGATGTAACTCTAATTAGTGAGTCCAAGTGAAGCTAATCAAGGGCTTATTTATAGAGTAAAGGCTCTCTTTGGAAAAAGCTGCCAGGAAGGCAGGAGCCCAACTGGGCAGGCCAGGATAAGCCAAGGGCTACCACTAGGTAGGGAGAGCACTGTAAGAAGGCTGTGGGAGCCTGCTGGCAGAGAGCGGTAGAAAGGATATTTGCTTTGCTGCTCTTTACTGAAATGCATGCTGCCCATGTCTGGAATTACTCTGCTTCCTCAGAGGTGCTGAACCATATTGTGGTCTATGAAGTACCAGACACTGAAAGAAAACAAAGCCACAGATCCCCTATAAGTTGTTTGGCTGCACTAAGGTTAAAGTGAAGCTTGGCTGCGTGGAGGATATCACTCCACATCTAAGTCAGTTTTTAATCACACTTCCCTTTGGTTTTCTACCGTCCCGGGAGGTGGCCACACAACCTTCCATGCTTAATCCAGCACCCAGGTCCTCAGAGTCAGCTCTAGGGTAAACGGTGTCCTGGTTGAACGTTTTCAATGAAGCCGCCACACCCTCCTCTCCACATACATTCTCCCTCCCCTTCCCTCTCTCCCTCCAGGTATTCCCCCTCCAGGCATTCTCCCTCCCCTTCCCCCTCTCCCTCCCGGCATTCTCCCTCCCCTTCCCCCTCTCCCTCCCGGCATTCTCCCTCCCCTTCCCCCTCTCCCTCCAGGCATTCTCCCTCCCCTTCCCCCTCTCCCTCCAGGTATTCTCCCTCCCCTTCCCCCTCTCGGCATTCCCCCTCCAGGCATTCTCCCTCCCCTTCCCCCTCTCCCTCCCGGCATTCTCCCTCCTCTTCCCCCTCTCCCTCCAGGCATTCTCCCTCCAGGTATTCTCCCTCCCCTTCCCCCTCTCCCTCCAGATATTCTCCCTCCCCTTCCCCCTCTCCCTCCAGGCATTCTCCCTCCCCTTCCCCCTCTCCCTCCAGGCATTCTCCCTCCAGGTATTCTCCCTCCCCTTCCCCCTCTCCCTCCAGGTATTCTCCCTCCCCTTCCCCCTCTCCCTCCAGGCATTTTCCCTCCCCCCTCTCCCTCCAGGCATTCTCCCTCCAGGTATTCTCCCTCCCCTTCCCCCTCCAGGCATTCTCCCTCCAGGTATTCTCCCTCCCCTTCCCCCTCTCCCTCCAGGCATTCTCCCTCCAGGTAATCTCCCTCCCCTTCCCCCTCTCCCTCCAGGCATTCTCCCTCCAGGTGATCTCCCTCCCCTTCCCCCTCTCCCTCCCGGCATTCTCCCTCCCATTCCCCCTCTCCCTCCAGGCATTCTCCCTCCAGGTATTCTCCCTCCCCTTCCCCCTCTCCCTCCAGGCATTCTCCCTCCAGGTATTCTCCCTCCCCTTCCCCCTCTCCCTCCAGGCATTCTCTCTCCAGGTATTCTCCCTCCCCTTCACCCTCTCCCTCCAGGCATTCTCCCTCCAGGCATTCTCCCTCTCCTTCCCCCTCTCCCTCCCGGCATCCTCCCTCCCCTTCCCCCTCTCCCTCCAGGTATTCTCCCTCCCCTTCCCCCTCTCCCTCCAGGTATTCTCCCTCCCATTCCCCTTCTCCCTCCAGGCATTCTCCCTCCCCTTCCCCCTCTCCCTCCAGGTATTCTCCCTCCCATTCCCCCTCTCCCTCCAGGCATTCTCCCTCCAGGCATTCTCCCTCCCCTTCCCCCTCTCCCTCCAGGTATTCTCCCTCCCATTCCCCCTCTCCCTCCAGGCATTCTCCCTCCAGGTATTCTCCCTCCCCTTCCCCCTCTCCCTCCAGGTATTCTCCCTCCCATTCCCCCTCTCCCTCCAGGCATTCTCCCTCCAGGTATTCTCCCTCCCTTCCCCCTCTCCCTCCAGGCATTCTCCCTCCAGGTATTCTCCCTCCCCTTCCCCCTCTCCCTCCAGGCATTCTCCCTCCTTTGTCCCCTCCCTCCGGGTATTCTGTCTCCCCTTCCCTCTCTCCCTCCTTTTCCCCTCCCTCCAGGTATTCTCCCTCCCCTTCCCCCTCTCCCTCCAGGCATTCTTCCCCCCCCCACCACTCAAGTAGGTCTCCTTCTTCCTGTTTCCCTCCGCCCCACGTAGATCTTCTCCCTGCCTCCCCACCATGTAAGTCTACCTCTCCCTGGCACCTCCACGCTCCATGTACCAGTCTCCTCCTCCATGCGCCCCCACCTCATGCACAGTCTCATTTTCCATGCCAGGCACCACCCCAGATCATGTAAATCTCCCTGGCCCCCCCACCCCCACCCCCACCCCAACACCACTGCTCCATGTAGCCTAAGACTCTCCCTGTCCCCACCACCCTAAATGTCAAATGTAAAAAAAAGTCAAATATGTTGTATTTTCTTGTCATCCCCCCCCCCCCCCCGCCTGATTTCTGGTATTTTCAGTCTTCTCCTCCCCTCTTGATGGTGGGCAGTAAATTGTCTCACAGTTCCCCAAAGAAGTGACTGATTCATCTTATCATAAGGCCAGCCCTCAAGTCGCACCACCCAACTCTGTAATAATCTAACCAGCAACCAAAGCTAAGGAGGCTGTTGCCTAAACATGTGGACATCTATGTCCCGGTGGCCTTACTGGACAGTAACCAGCAAACTGCCTGCAGCGACCCAGCTGCTTTCTGGGGAGATGTGGCCTGCTGATTCCCACCTGGCCAGCCTATGACCTGCAGTATCACTAGCTCATACCTCTTTTCTAACTTCTCTTGGGAGAGCGAAATACTGTAACCTATCATGCCCTTTACATTTGTCCCATACATACTTGAATCTGCCACAATTCTGGTTGCTGCTACCCTTGCTGGTGGGCTATTCCAGGCACCTACCACCCTCTCGGTAAAGACAGCGGTAGTGGCAGAGTTACAGCTCGACCCCTCTGTCAGGAAAGGTGCAATTTTGTGGTCTTTGTGATGGAAGACTTGTTTTGCGTTTATCCTGTATGTCTTGAAAAAATAGTTAGCCCCCACCAATTGTGTCTGCCCTCGGTTTCTATCCTTGGATAAGACATTGCTAGCCTCAGTATATTCTACAAACCAAAGTGGTTGGCTGCCTGGAATCCAGGAATGCTATCAAAATAAACTCCCCTTCTGGCTGTCTGGGGTTGTTTTTTTTTTGTCTTCCTCCCCATCTCACATGCCCGACATTGCTATCTCTTCTTTGCCCCTCTCTTTTTCAGCCTGCTCTCTGAGTCTCAACAAACTTTACACTCAGAAAAAAGCTGGACCTGTCTGAAAAGGGGCCTTTACTCCTGTGCAAACCACAGCGTAACAGTCATCACAAAACACCTCTTGCAGACACCAGTGACTGAGCCAGTTTTACAAATCTCAAAGTGCTTAATTTAATTCAGTTCATTCACTTATAAACCACCTTTCCAGAAAAAAAAAAAGCCCAAGGTTGGCTACAGTAACATAAAAGCCTCTGCCATTAAAATAACCATTAAATTAAAAACGTAAAACAGACTCTAAAACAAACAAAACCTATAGTAAACAGTAATTGCCATAAAAGCAAGTAATAAATAACATTAAATCCAAGAAAAATCAGAAAATAAATGTCATAAATAACAGAAATTATAATCCATTTAAAAATGATAACAATCTGCCAGCTCTAAATTTTTCTGAGTGTGCGCAAAGCATGTTTTATGCACGTGAATCCCAATTTCAGGTCCCAGTACTGAAACTCCAGCTTCTGCCTATCGACTGACACTAGCACTGGAAGCTTTACTCCACCTCTGACCAGGAGTAAAATTTCCAGCACTAAGAGAACCTGAATTAATCCAGGGCACTTCTCTGCATTGGAGGGGTAATAGCTAATGCCTTCATTAGCGTGGGATTTCCAAGCCAGTGTGCTCACCAGGATGCACAGTTTTACACGCACATTCTGTGTGCAAAGCTCCTTGCTGCATCGGGAAAAATATTTGTGCACGAAACAATGCGCACACAGCTGCGGATAAAACTGTGCCCTTTGCTGAGTGCACCTTATTATATCGGACCCTCTGGTAGCGTGCTCTCTTTCCCCCCACCTTCAACCCAGGATGGAGGGTTTCATGCAGAATCGGAAAAAGTTGCCAGACAGCCACATGCATGTGCAATCTTCCAATTTGAGTGAGTCTAAGTATGGCCTCTGTCTACTGTGACCCTCAAGCCACATTTTTCCACTTAAGTTCAGAGGCTTGTTATGGCAGCTATTAGGCGTGAAGTTTTAGCATAAATAGTAAGAAGAGAATAAAATAAGAAATTGATTGAAACAGCTACTGGTCTTACACCATCTACATTAAGAACTGCAACTAAAACTGATTTTCAAAAGAAATCGAAATTGGACAGTAAATGTTTTTTGCCACTGTTTTTCAGTAAAAGGCAAATTGTTTGGGAGCCACGGTTTTGGGTCCCAGGTGGAAATCTGGATAAGAGCAGAGTGTCCGCCTTCACCGCAGGGCCCTGACAGAAGGATTCATCCCCCCCATGGGAAGGTATCCCGTCTGCAGGCTGTCTCTCTTTTTTCTAGAGAGACCAAATGAGCTGGGTGGTTACAATTGGTCTCAACAGCCCCCCAAATAAGTGCTTCACCAGCCATGATGGGCAGGGGTTCAAGGGACATGGGGTGTGATGGAGGCTAAACATGCAATTACGCAGAAAAGGGAGGCCTTTATGTAGCACCGAGCCTGCGGAATGCTCTCACAAAAGAGATGAGAACTACTAGCGATGATCTAGGTTTCAGGAAATGATGTGCAACCTGGTTTCTCAAGATGGCATGTTCAACAGAAAGTTAGGGGATAAGCTAAAAGCTAATTATCATTGTATAGCCATAGGCTTGGTAAGAACACTGAATGGATATATTTTATGTAAGGTCTACAGGTTCTTCGTGGATTGTTATGTGTTTATGTTATCTGTTCTTTTATGTTTGTTTTATTTACTGGATTTATTGATTTGGATGGTAGATAAATGTGAACAAATAAATAACTATGGTAAATAAATGGTAATTTTTACCAGAATATTCCTAACATCTTAAGAACATAAGAACATAAGAAATTGCCATGCTGGGTCACACCAAAGGTCCATCAAGCCTAGCATCCTGTTTTCAACAGAGGCCAAACCAGGCCACAAGAACCTGGCAAGTACCCAACCACCAAGAAGATCCCATGCTACTGATGCCAGTAATAGCAGAGGCCATTCCCTAAGTAAACTTGATTAATAGCAGTTAATGGACTTCTCCTCCAAGAACTTATCCTAAACATTTTTGAACCCAGCTACACTAACTGCACTAACCTGGCAACAAATTCCAGAGCTTAATTGTGCGTTGAGTGAAAAATAATTTTCTCCAATTAGTCTTAAATGTGCTACATGCTAACTTCATGGAATGTCCCCTAATCCTTCTATTATCCGAAAGTGTAAATAACCAATTCACATCTACTCATTCAAGACCTCTCATGATCTTAAAGACCTCTATCATATCCCATGTCAGCCATCTCTTCTCCAAGCTGAACAGCCCTAACCTCTTCAGCCTTTCCTCATAGGGGAGCTGTTCCATCCCCTTTATCATTTTGGTTGCCCTTCTCTGTACCTTCTCCATCACAACTATATCTTTTTTGAGATGCGGCGACCAGAATTGTACACAATATTCAAGGTGCGGTCACACCATGGAGCAATACAGAGGCATTATGACATTTTCTGTTTTATTCACCATTCCCGTCCTAATAATTTTAACATTCTGTTTGATTTTTTGACTGCTGCAGCACACTGAACCGACGATTTTAAACTATTATCCACTATGACACCTAGATCTCTTTCCTGGGTGGTAGCTCCTAATATGGAACCTAACATCGTGTAACTACAGCAAGGGTTATTTTTCCCTATATGCATCACCTTGCACTTGTCCACATTAAATTTCATCTGCCATTTGGATGCCCAGTCTTCCAGTCTTGCAAGGTCCTCCTGTAATGTATCACAATCCGCTTGTGATTTAACTACTCTGAATAATTTTGTATCATCCGTAAATTTGATAACCTCACTTGTCGTATTCCTTTCCAGATCATTTATAAATATATTGAAAAGCACAGGTCCAAGTACAGATCCCTGAGGCATTCCACTGTTTACCCTTTTCCACTGAGAAAATTGACCATTTAATCCTACTCTCTGATTCCTTTTAACCAGTTTGTAATCCACGAAAGGACATCGCTTCCTATCCCATGACTTTTTAGTTTTCTTAGAAACCTCTCATGAGGGAAATTATTCAAAATCAGTTGGTGATTGCTCCTAATAGAAATTTTAGGGTCATGGCCTTCAGACTACTCTCCATATCATCCCAAATGTTTTTAATTTTGTCTACAAAAAAAGAATGAAAATATTTCAGTCAGAGACCAACTGTGAATTATTTGTTCCTTGTGAGGGTTGGTGACGCAGCTCATTGCTATTCAAAATTATTCTTTGCTAAACCAATCAAAGCTGAAAAGTACTTTTTTTAGCAACCTAAATCATTTCTTTATACCTTTTAGCATGTGGTAAAAATAATAACTTGTCAGAATCAGACTGTAATTTCCTCCACAACTGTTCCAATTGACCTATTCGTTTCAACGAACAGGGCTCTTCCAAAAACCAAGGCGCAGGTCCCCTCTAGTGCATAACCCGCATTTTTACCAGGATGCTGAAATTTAACATACAAATGGGAAAATGTAACTGAAACAGTGAGTTAAGCAGACACTGCTTAACTCATTATTTCACAGATTCACTAAAAATATTAACAGTATCTTCTGTTAAATCAATGTCATAGTCTTTTACTAATGAAACAAAGCAATTTGGCTCAGTTCTCTCTCTAGAGCAGGTCTGTGTAGGGTCTTTGTTACACTGAACAGAAGAGGAAGGATTTTTACAAGATAATAGACTGGGGTAATAGACGAGTGTTTAACTATCTCAAACACCTCATGTCCATGAGAACAAAAAAAAAAACCCCAAAAAAACTTCAAACGTGACCTGCTCTGCAAAAGGTTTCATTAACCATCTGTGAAAACCCGATGACTGAGGGAGCAGAAATAAAATGCTGAGTATGATTATCCGAGGAGCTCATGCAAATTAAAGTCTCCCACAACAGTGAGCCCAGGTGAAGCTATAATCAGCTCTACAATATTAGCAATTAGGTACTCCAAGGAGTTTACCATGTCACCAGTAATCCAGGATAATACCCAAATGATCTTATCTCCCCAACTTTCTACACAAACCTTTGTACCCTACAGGACTTTCAAGTCAGTAAGAACCAGCCTTTTCAGGGCTCTGCCAATCACAAGCCTTCATCCCTAAATACATGGGAGGATTCCCTATTTTTATCCACCCATCTAGCCCAATCATCAGAGCACAACCCTCAAACAGGGACCACCGATCTTGGCTTTCTCCAGAACCTGGCACCCTGAGTCTGATCAGTAGGTGTTGCTGTTCATGAACAACCAAATACATGACCTTTTCAAGGGTCTCATCTCTGTATGACCTGCCTATCCTTCAGTTCACCGCCTGTCTGCAGTGCCAGTGCTGTGCTCTGATTCACTGGGACAGAGTAGAAGTGGGTTTTTTTTCCCCATTTGTGTGTATGTGAAAAAATGCTTACTACATCTGGTGCATGAGCACTAAAAATTGTCTTTTTTTTTTTTTTTTTACAGTATACTGTAGATCAGTGTAGATAAGCCAAAGCAGAAGCTCACCTTCGTAGTGCAGGGATGCCACCAGCCTCATAAGAAACAGCAAAAGGAGTTTCGACTGTGCCATTCTGGGACGTCTGTGGTGGAATGGGATCCCAGATCCTAGAATTCCGTTTAGGAGAAACGTCTCCAAAGTGTCAGGGTGAAAGAGCTGAAATCCCCAAACCAGCAGGCGCAATGGAGCAGGACCTAGAACCAAAAGAGAAACTGATTTTTATATCTGGGAACTATAATGCCCACAGCAGTGATGTGGTTCTGTCAAAGGGCACACGATATATTTATTACTCATGCTGGTCCTAGGCAAACCGGGCTCTGTGCAGGATGTGATGCTTTCAGCTGACCCACCAGGGAGCGGGGGCCTTGTGCAAAGCTCCTGAACTGCTGAGTCACTAATGAGCAGAATTCTTTTCTGTGGCCACTTTCAGACGGAAAGATGAAATGTCACCGTTTGCCAAGGCTGCTATGAAGGGAAACAGTCCGAAAAACAGGCTTGCCCACCTCACCCAAAGAAACTGATCCAGGGTCATCCTCAGGCGGGGGAGGGGGGAAGGTGGCAATGGTCCCATGCCCTGTAGTAGACTCAACCCCCCTCCCCTGGGTAGAAAATGTCCCACCCCACATCCTCGGGGTTCAGCCATGGCACAAACTGCCCCCCCCCCACACTGCTTTTTCTGCCAGCTTCCATCTGACATCACGATCCAAAGGTGTGCAACATCACATGGCAGTGTCTTCCTTGCAGCTGCGTCCTGCGCCTTCAGGCCATGGCAGCCGGCAGCCGGCACTGGAGGCAGCAGCAGATAAGAAGTGTTGGCTGCTCTCCTGTTCCGTGGGTGGAAATGGGGGAGGAGAAAGAGAGTGAAAAGCATGGGGGAGTTGGGGATGGGAGAAAAGAAGTCATCGGTGCGTGTGTGCCTGCGTTGGAGGGGAAGAGAGAGGAAAGCACCCTTGGGGATGGTGGAAGAAAGGTAAGCACTAGTTGAGGTCAGGAGGAGAGTAAGAAAACAAATAAGCACCCATGTTTGTGGGGGGGAGGAGGCAGGGAGAGGTGCAGGCACCTGCATGTGTGTTTTTTTGGAGAGGAGGGAACAGAGAGAGAGAGAGAGAGAAAGACAGAGAAGCACAGGTGGGGGAGGGAGGGCAGAGAGGGGAAAGCACCAGCGTAGGAGGGGGAGAAGAGAGGGAGAGGAAGAGAGGCACTAGTTGGGTAAGGGGAGAGGGGCGAAAGACGTAAGTGTGAACCCTCCCTGGGTTGAGGGGGGAGTGAGTGCATGCTGGAATTCAAATGAACTGCAGGGTAATATGAGCTTAAGAAAGTGTTATGACCGTCGGTGACAGACAGCTGCGACCACCACCGCGTCTATTTACATTTTGTGCTGCCCTCCTTCCCTCTCTGGGCCTGCTCGCGGCGGGGGCTAGCCTCTAGCGCCGCATACCTCAAGGGTTCCTCTTGGCAACCGGGACGCCGCTGCCACCCACGCCGACTCCGGGCCTTCCTAGGCGCCACCGGGCCCTCCTTTGAAGACGCTATGGCGGGAACCTCAGGGGCGTCCCTGACTGATGACATCATTAGGTCAGGGTTCTTAAGCACCGCCTTCGCCCCTTGCTAGCTGACTTGGCAACGGGTTCCATCGCTATTGTGCTTGCTCCTGCCTCCTCGGACCTGTGGTGGCTGTCTCTGTTCTACCTTGGACTCTGGACCATGGCTCAGGTTCTCGCTCCTCGGGGGCCTGCTTGCGCTCCTTTCAGAGACCTGGATTCCTGGCTTCCCCTGCTCCTCGGGCTAGCCCTGTGTCTTCCAGGGCTCCTACCCGCCGGCCTCCCTGCTCCTTGGGGTTGCCTCTGGGAACTGCCTCACTACTTGGGAGACTTGTCTCCGTGCTTCCCCGCTCCTCGGGGCAGTGCCTACGTTCTACACCAGCGACTGTCTGTGCTTCCAGGGTAAAGCAATAGCAAGATGGGCAACAAGTGAGAGCTAAAACACCAAAACCTTGAATTTACTTGGAATATTCAAGAAGGGAGAACATGCCCCATTAATCAAAATATGAGCCTGCAGCGTAGCATATAAAGCCTGTCTCCAGAGCTGGAATGGCTCAGGAAATCCAAACTTCTGCAGCACTGAAAACATATAACACCAACTAATTTTATCGACAGCTTTGTTTGCATCCAGACAGGCCAATACGCTAGCTTTACCCCCCCGAACCTAATAGCGCCCGCAACATGCAAATGCATGTTGATGACCCTATTAGGTATTCCCGCGCGATACAGAAAGTAAAATGTGCAGCCAAGCCGCACATTTTACTTTCAGAAATTAGCGCCTACCCAAAAGTAGGAGCTAATTTCTCCAGGCACCGGGAAAGTGCACAGAAAAGCAGTAAAAACTGCTTTTCTGTGCACCCTCCGACTTAATATCATGGCGATATTAAGTCGGAGGTCCCGAAAGTTAAAAAAAGTAAAAAAAATAGAAAAAAAAATTTGAAATAGGCCCGCGGCTCGAAAACCGGACGCTCAATTTTGCCAGTTTCCGAACCAGTGGCTGTCAGCGGGCTAGAGAACCGATGCCGGCAAAATTGAGCATTGGCTGTCAAACCCGCTGACAGCCGCCGCTCCTGTAAAAAAGGGGCGCTAGGGACGTGCTGGTGTCCCTAGCGCTTCTTTTTACCGCCGGCCCTAATTTTAATAAATTAAAATACTGTATCGCGCGCACAGGAGAGTGGCCTGTGCGCGTGCCTGGAGAGCTCTCCCGCGATTTTACTGTATCGGCCCAAGAGACAATATCATCCTGGATCAATTTACCTGCCAGCCAAATGCACTAGGTTAAGTAACCTTCTAGTATTATATGTAGAGCCTCATTCCTTAATGAACCCTGTTTGATCAAGATGAAAAATACTAGGAAGAACCTGCTGTAGACACAGATGTAACACTTTTGCAAGGACTTTTATATCCATATTTATAAGAGAAATAGGCTGATACAAACTATACTCAGAAGTGTCCTTCCCTTTTTAATCAATATTATAATAGTAGCATTTTTTAAGGAACCCGTCACTGGCTATGGAATGCTAATATAATTAAATAAATCACAGATACAAAATACACCAAATGTTTCTTATACAAATCTATAGGATATCCATCAGGTCCAGGGCATTTCCCATTGAGCAATGCCTTAATAGCTACCTGAATTTCCTGCAAGAAAATAGGGACCCTCAATTTATTAGACTGCACACTAGACACACTGGGTAATTTGAGTCTTCCTAAAATTTCCTCCAGGATATCCTCTGAAACCACATGATCCCCTGAATAAAGGGATTCAAAATGTTCTATAAATATCTGACTAATCCTTGAACAGTCACTCCTGAATTATCTTTGATTTCCTGAATCAATGTACTTTCTTTCTGTTTCCTTATTACCCTTGCCAACAAAGCACCAGTCTTATTTCCGCATTCATAACATTTTTATTTCAATAACTTGAAAGACTTCTTAACCTGCTCTACCTAAGCACCGTAAGCTACTCTCTTGCCAATTGCAAGGCCCTATAACTCTTTTTGAAACAATCTTGTTTGTGTTGCTTTCTAGAGCCTCAATCTTACCCATTAAAACTACCTGTTTTTCCTGTCTAACCTGCTTCATATGAGATGCATATGCTATGATATTGCCTCTGAGAACTGCTTTCAAGGTTTCCCATGTCAGTGGCATATTGTAATCAGAAGCTGAATTATGTTATCCAAAATCTTGAACTGAATTTTCAAATCAACTTCTCACACTAGGGATCCCCTAGAAAAATGTGTTGCCCCTCCAAATTCTATCACTATGATCAGGAAGGTCCATTTCAATAGAGACCGGGTTATGATCTGATAGCATGCTGAATAAAATATGACGTAATAATACATGATATAAGAGAAGAAGACCCCCCAAAAAGAAATCAATCCTACCATATACATTGTGCCTAGGAGAAAAATAAGCATAATTACTTCTAGTGGGATACATCTGTCTCCAAACATCAATGAGATTAAATGTTGCAAACTCACATTCCAGGTCCTCCCCCACTCCCCCCATAAGTAACATTTCATCTCCAAAAGAGAGCAAAAGATCAGCAACTTTTTTTCTAAAAACTATGTTGACCGACATTGGGGGCCATAAAAGTAAGCTAGAGTAAAACACATAGAAAATTCATGTGGATTAAAAGCCAGGTGGCCGGACCTTTGGTCAGCCACTAATTGACCCTAGCTCCTAGCCTTAGGACGTATGTCAGCTTGAATGGAGACAGCATTCCTGTGATGGCCCTCGTCGGAGGCTGCCTATGGATGATCATCTCCCAGGCCACAAGGGGGGAGGGGGGGGAGAGCCCTTGTGAGAGGGGGGCAGAGCAGTTTTGATTTCAAGAAGGAAGGACGTGTTTCAGTGAGCTCTCCAGAGTTAGGCCCTCAGCTTAGAAAAAGAAGGGAGAGACGCTAGTTCTTGGTGACAGGCTGAAGGGAAAGAGAGGGAAACAAAGTGACTTTTGTAAGTTCTTCCATGCTGACCGTGAGGATTTTGGCAGGGTTTTGACCTGCACCTTTTGGGAGGATGTAACCCCTTCTCCAGAAGTGCAGGAAGGACCTGTACACCCCTTCGACCCTTCAAGAGGAGGGTGCAGTGCCCAGCCAGTGAAACCCCTCTTAGTTTCTTTTATTTGGGGGAAGTTTCAGTAAAGTTACAAGTTTCAGTAAAAAGTATCAGAGGGATACATCATTTAAAACTTGTACTACAACAAAGATGAGGAATCTGGATGTATTTGGACATTTTATTTATACACTTTAATTGATTTTCCTCCAATCAATATCAGTAAATATTATTTTGTGCACCCATCCAGCGAGTCCTGCCTGTTTTGTCCTGAAGAGCAAGAGTAACACACACATACACACACACACACACACACACACACACACAGATAAAACAGAAGGGCTAGCCTACGTAACGAAATTATTTTATGGCCCTTTGGAATCATCACGGTTCCCCAAAAAAGGTTAAAGACAAATCTACCATCCAAATCTATACAAGACTTGAACATCTCCAGAAGCAAAGATTTATGCATCATACACAGAAACCCCTATTTTTAGAGTTGTATGAAGCAAAATATACGTGACCCACCCAATCCCGCTTAAGGTGCTCCACATCAGTGAGTCGTGTTTCCTGAAACAAAGATATTGGGAATCCTGTCCCTTTAAACATTGGAAGAGTCTCTTATGCTTGACTGGTGAGGACAGCCCATGCACATTCATAGAGATGCATGTAACTGCATTTACCATCATAGAATCTTATCATGAAGTCAAAGAACATTAAATTCCTATGAAGGGTTCCCATCCCTTCCAGAACCCTGGAGCCTCAAATGCCACCAGGCGCTGACTTGCAAGCAAAGTCAACTCTCCTATCTTAAAACCTAAAACAGAAATAAAGCAAATGTTGCTTACCTGAAACAGGTGTTCTCACAGGACAGCAGGATGTTAGTCCTCACATATGGGTGACATCACAGGATGGAGCCCAATCACGGAACACTTTTGTCAAAGTTTCTAGAACTTTGACTGGCACCTACTGGGCATGCCCAGGATGGCACTAACCCTGCAACCAGCAGGGGTCCCCCTTCAGTCTTCTTTTTTCCGCACAGCAGTAGCCACGCGGGTTAAGGAGCTCTACAGAGATTCCCGACAGGAATTTTCCTCACGGAATTACTTCACAATTAATACCCCTTAGGGGTCCCCCTATTCAATTTTATACTTCCGCGGTAGTCCGGTAAGTGTTTACCCGGTTCCGGTCGATTCCCAACCCAAATATCCCTATAACAACAAGACAAAATTACCACCGCAGAATCCCAACCTAATCCCACATAACCTTTCCAGAAAGTCCTCACTCCCACAAAAATAGAAAAAAAATATGAACTGAGATGAAACACTGCAAGGTTCAAAAGAAAAATTGTGTGTTCCTAGTGCATCCATGGCATCAGGTGCCCAGGAGAAGTGGCTGAGCACGGGTTAGGGAAACGGACGCTCAATTTTACGTGCATCTGTTTTCCTAACCCATGCACAGCCATGGGTTAGGAAAATGGATGCTGGTAAATTGAGCTTCCCTTTTCCTAACCTGACCGCTGTCAAGATTTTTTTTTTTTAATATCGCTACAATATTAAGTCGGAGGAACCACAGAAAAGCAGTACTTTTCTATTTTTCTGTAAACATTTGGGTGTCCATTTTTGAGGGTTAAATTGTGCGCACTGGGTGCAAATTTATTTTTTACATAAGGGGGTACTAGCTAGCAGCCTCATCAACATTTATGTGTAATGAATGCTAAGGGCTACTCTCTGGTTTGGACATGTGTTTTGGACGCGGTAATCTCCTTATTGCAGAAGGGGTTATGGATGCGCATCCAAAACTCGCATCCAACTGCGGGTTAACCTGTGTGCTAGCCTTAGCAAATGGTATTGCATCAGCCTGTAGGTGTTTGTCATTGGGAGATGGAGTAGTAAACTGTACCTCATGCCCTAGTATAGGGGGTATGCCTGTCTCTGTTAAGAGGTACATGCATTCTAGCTGTAAGATTTGTTAGGCCTTCACCATAGGAGATAATTTGGATATGTTTGTCTGTGTCCACCCCCCTCAGTAGTCCCCTTTTCCAAAATCTATTAATGTTTGGAACACTGGGTGGGTGGGGTGAGGGAGAAGAGATAGGAGTCAAAGGAGAGAAGCAAAGAAGGATAGAGCAGAGTTGCTTACCTGTAACAAGTGTTCTCCTAGGACAGCAGGATGTTAGTTCTCACACATGGGCGATATCATTGGATGGAGCCCAGCACGGAAAACTTATGTCAAAGTTTTGGAACTTTGACTAGGCAAACAGAGCATGCCCAGCATGCCCTATACCATGCATCCGTGGGGGTCCCACTTCAGTCTCATAAATAGAATACAATAAAATTAAAATTAAAAAAAACCAGGAGAAACCCAACTCCTCGGGGTGGTGGGTAGGATTCATGAGGACTAACATCCTGCTGTCCTAGGAGAACACCTGTTACAGGTAAGCAACTCTGCTTTCTCCTAGGACAAGCAGGATGGTAGTCCTCACACATGGGTGAATCCCTAGCTACAGGCTGCTCCACAACACAAAAGGGAGTCAACAAGCACCTACCATGTGCTAACGGGCACAACAACACAGTGCTGTTGGTAACAAAGGGGGATGCAGTCTGAACCCAAGCAATGGGCTCTAGGCAGGCAGAGTTGGGTTCTATACCTCAAAGAGATTCTGAAGGACAGACTGGCTGAACCTATTGTCACGTTGGCCATCCCTATCCAGATAGTAGTCAGATGCAAATGTGTGGAGAGAATTCTATGTTGTAGCCTTGCAAATCTCCTCCACAGGAACTGCTCACAACTTTGCCATGGTTCTGACAGAATGAGCCCCGTCATGATCCCCAAGATGCAGTCCTGCCTGGGCATAACAGAAGGAGATGCAATCTGCTAGCCAACTGGATAGTTTCTGTTTGGCAATGGCAACTCCCAATCTATTCCTGTCAAAAGAAATGAAAAAGGTTGGATGGACTGTCTATGGGCTTCTGTCTGCTCCAGATCGAAGGCTAAGACTCTCTTACAATCCAAACAGTGCATTGCTCTTTCGCCCTGGTGCAAATGGGGCCTGGTAAAGAATGTTGGCAGGACGATTGACTGTTAAGATGGAAATTCGTCACCAGCTTAGGCCGGAACTTAGGGTGCATATGCAAAACCACTCTGTCATGAAAAAACTTTGTATAAGGTGGATAAGTCACTAAGGTCGGGAGGTCGCTGACCCTGCGTGCTAAAGAGACCGCCACCAAAAATATGACCTTTCAGGTCAGGTACTTCAGGTCACAGGAGCGCAGTGGCTCAAAGGGAGCTTTCGTCAGCTGAGCAAGCACCTCATTGAGGTCCCAAGATACAGTGGGAGGCCTTAGGGAAGGCTTCAACTGAAGCAGGCACCACATGGAGTGTACATCTATAGGCTATATAGAAATGGGCTTTCAATCTATACCTTAGTGGTATGCTCCAAATGAACTCAAATGAACTCTAATGGAGTTGGTTTTCAAGCCAGCCTCCGATAGGTATAGAAGGTAGTCAAAGTTTTTGCGTGGGGCAGGAGAAAGGATCTAGGGCCTTCTACTCACATCACATGGAAAATCTCCTCTACTTCAGTCCACAGGACTTTCTAGTGGAAGTCTTTCTAGAAGCCACTAGGACTCAAGACACATCATCTGAAAGATCAAGCAGCTGCAGAATCAGCCTCTCAACATCCAGGCTATGAGTGACAGGGCCTGGAAGTTGGGATGCCGCACCCTGCCTTGATCTTGCATGATTAGATTTGGGGAAGTCTCAAGGCTGACTGGTCTCCAGAAGGACAACTCCTGAAGGAGTGTAAACCAGATCTGTCTCGGCCAATGGGGGGTTATGAGGATCATAGTCCCTCAGTCCTCTCAAAGCTTCAGGAGAGTCTTTGTCACCAGAGGAATCGGAGGATGCATGTACAGAAGACCCTTGCCCCAATAGCGAGCAAAGCGTCTGAGTCTGGCTTGCCGTCTGACCTGTACAGGGAGCAGAACTGAGTCACCTTCCTGTTGCGGGGGGATGCGAACAAGTCCACATCTGGGCTCAACTCAGTCTGTCTGCTATCACATTCTCCATTCCGGCCAGATACATGGCTCTGAGTACCATCCTGTGGGACAGGGCCCAGGACCAGATCTGGATCGCTTCCTGACACAGGAGGTACAATCCTGTGCCTCCCTGCTTGTTGACTTGGTTGTCTGGATCAGGAAAATTTTGTTGGACAGCTGATCTCTGTAAGCCCACAGAGCGTTCCTGAGCACTTGGAGCTCCAAGGAGTTGATTTGACACCGTGCTTCCTGGGCAGACCACAGGCCCTGTTTCCAGAACCCCTCTACTTGAGTTCCCCACCCCAGGGTGGACAATTTGGGTAGGGGGAGTTTGGAAAGATATTAACTGTTCAAAATTCGAGAGAACCCGCCACCAGGACAAAGATCCCAGAGAGATGGAGTGATTCGGATGTGGGCCTGGAGATTTTGAGTGGCCTGGCACCACTACAACATCAGGGTCCATTGGGCTTTGCATGTGTAAGTGTGCCAAGGGAGTAACAAGGACGGTTGCGGCCATGTGGCCCAGCAGACTCAACATGCATCAAGCTGACATCTGCTGGCTCTGTTCAATAACTGTCGTTATGGACACCAAGGTGATCGCCCTGGATCGTGGAAGGAAAGCTTTTGACTGAGCCGTGTCTAGCAGGGATCCTATAAAATCCAGTAGAGGTGACAGGCTGAGATGGAACTTTGGGTAGTTTATGACAAACCCTAGTGACTCCAACACCAGGATGGACAAGTGCATGAACTGATCTGCCCCTGCCTAAAAGGTGCTCTTGACCAGCCAGACACCCAAGTAAGGGAAAACATGCACATCCAGCCTGCGGAGGTGGTGTGCTCCCACCATGGCCAGACATTTTGTAAAGACACATGGGGCCGACACTAGCCCAAATGGCAACACTCTGTACTGGAAGTGCTGTTTTCCCACCACAAATCTGAGATACTTCTTGTGACCTGGGAAGATCTTGAAGCAAGTGTATGCGTCCTTTAAATCGAGGGAGCATAGCCAGTCCCCTTTTTGCAGGAGGAGAATCAGGATGCCCAGGGAAATCATCTTGAACTTTTCTCTTGTGAGAAAACTGTTCAAGGCCCATAGGTCTAGGATGAGACAGATTCCCCCTGTTCTCTTTGGAATCAGGAAGTACTAGGAGTAGAATCCCTGCCCGCTTTGCCTTGGTGGGACAGGTTCGACCATTCTGGCCATTAAGAGGGCAGAGAGCTCCCTTAACAGTACTTCTTGATGTACTATTGGCCCCCAAAACGGGCACGGAGGAGAATTTGGCGGGACACCCAATAGGTTCAATCAATATCCTTGACAGAAGATGGATAGAACCCATTAGTCCGAGATTATACTGGGCCACTGATTTGCAAAGAACCATAGCCTGCCCCCAACTGGGGGTCCAGCATCTCGGGTGCGGGTGACTGGCTCATGCTCCCTACGATCCAGTCAAAACCCCATCCCAGGATTTGATGGAGGCACCGGCTGGAGATTGGGCGTTCACTGCTGCCGGGGTTGACCACAAGAGCTCACCCTCTGTGACAAGGAGCGAGGAGCTGGAGGATAGTACTTCCTCTGGTCTTGCCTCACAGACCTCCTGGCTGAGGAGGGCGGATCTGAAGTACTGGCGGAGAGCTGTGGGAGGGTTTCATGGTGATCCCGCAATTGGGCCACCGCATCCCTCACCTTAACTCCAAAGAGATTCTCTCCTGTGCACGACTTGTCAGCGAGTCTTTCCTGAACCTCCAGTCATAGATCAGAGGCCCGGAGCCATGCCATTCTGCGGGAGCTGATTCCCACTGCAGAGACTCTTGTTGCCATCTAGAAAACATTGTAGGTTGAACGAATCTCGTGTTTTCCAAACTCCAGGCCCTGACACAGCAGTGATAAGAAGGGGTCTTGTTGCTGCTGAGGCAGTCACTTGGCCGCCCCCTGCACCTGCTTCCAGAGGTTGCACAAGTATTGGCTCATGTAGAGCTGGTAGGAGGCGATGTGTGCCATGAACATGGCCCCTGAAATACTTTTCTCCCAAGAGCGTCCTTCACTCTGTGATCCTTCCCTGGAGGAGCTGAGGCATGGGTCCAAGCATTTGGCCCTCTTGAGAGAGGATTCGACCACTACCGATTGGTGTGACAGCTGAGTATTTTCGAATCTTGTAGGCTGTTGGACTAGGCAAACCCCACCTGCCTTCCCATTTACAGAAGGTACTGTCAGGTGGTGTTTCCAGATCCTCAGCAGCAACTCCTTAAAGATCTCGTGCACCAGGACAGCCACGATCTCTTTAGGAGCCTCCACGAACTGGAGATTTCCAGCATATTGTGCCTGGCATCAACTCTCATCCAGCAACATCAACTGGATCAACACCTTTTGAAGTGGTATATGGACACTATCCAACACTGCCACTTCCACTGAAGTTCTCAGTGACGTCCCCAGCAGTTCAATCTACTGCTGATGAAATCCATAACCTGTGGACTCAGACGAAAGACATGCTAGTTAAAGCGAGTGACCGTGCTAAGAAGTTCTATGACGCTCACCATTCTCAAGCGCCTGTCTTCAAACCCGGTGACAAAGTCTGGTTATCTACCAAACATCTCAGACTGAAGTTACCTTCCACTCGGTTCGCTCCTCGCTACATTGGACCATTTCTAATCCTCCAATGTCTTGGCAACATCACTTACAGTCTGAAGTTACCACCTGGACTAAACATCCACAACGCTTTTCACGTTTCACTCTTGAAACCTCTCATACTCAGTGAATTCTCTTCCAAGACTCAGGAACCACCTGCCATCAACGCAGAAGATGACCTAGAATTCAAGCTCGAAGAGATTCTTTATGTCCGAAGACAAGGCAAAACACTTGAATACCTCCTTTCTTGGGAGGGTTTCGGCCCCAAAGAAAACTCTTGGGAGCCTCAGGCTAACATCCTTGATAAAGAGATGCTCCGTCAATTTCATCTCGCGCATCCTTCAAAACCTAAACCTGGTACCTGGAGAGGAGACCGCCCTTTGAAGGGGGGTACTGTTACAACTGTCGCTGCCCGACGTCTCCACTCCGCCCTCCTTACCTCTCTGGCGACTCCTCCCACGGTTGACGGATGTTTGGCTGCCGCGGCGTCTGCCTGCCGTCCTCTCCGGCGTCCCCGGTCTGGCTTGGGCGCTGCCTCCCGCCATGCTATCCAGCTGCCTTAGAGCGCGTGCGCTGCGCGGCCCTGCTTCAAATACTTTCTTTGGCGCGAACCTCAGGGGCGTCCCCCTGTGATGACATCACGCATCCCGGATACAAAAAGCCTACGCTACTGCTAGCTAATCAAGTTAGCATCAGGTATTCGTACTGGTGAACTCCTTACGGATGGGATTCACTCTCCGTACCTAGCTACTCTGCCTCTCCATTATTGGACTTACTCTATTTGGGGTACCCGCTCCTCGGGGGCCTCTCTCTTCTCTTTCAGGTCACTGTCTGGAACCGGTACTCGCTCCTCGAGGGCCCATGTTCCCGGACTCGCTGCCTGAACTCCACTTCTGCCTGGAAGATACCACTGCCTACACCATCAGTGAGTTACCATCTACTTCTCTCAGAGCTGTTCCCTGAAACCAGGTACTGGATCTGAGGGCCTGCCTCTATTCCAGCTCCTGTGATTCCTACAGAGAGAAACCGCTGTGTGAGTACTCAACCAATGAGGCTCTATTCCAGAACCCTGCATATACTTCATTGTACTCACTATCTCAGTTTCTCTTCACTACAGCACAGTCATTGTGGGATCGCTGTTCCAGAGCCCTGAGGGACTACAAGCCCAGCCAGGCTTCATCTCTGCTCACTACTGCCACCTCTGGTGGCTCCTCAATACTGTTAATAAAAGATCTATCTGTGTTGTGTGTCCTAAACTGAGCCTAACCTGTGGCCCCTCCTGGGACTTCCCCCCATGGGCGTGGTCAGCAGCCACTGTGTCCAAGGGTCCACCCAAAATCTTACAAACAATAACATTGTCCACATTAAATTTCATCTGCCATTTGAATGCCCAATCTTCCAGTCTTGCATGGTCCTCCTGTAATGTATCACAATCTGCTTGTGATTTAACAACTCTGAATAATTTTGTATCATCCGCAAATTTGATAACATCACTCATCGTATTCCTTTCCAGATCATTTATAAATATAATGAAAGGCACCGGTCCAAGTACAGATCCCTGAGGCGCTCCACTGTTTACCCATTTCCACTGAGAAAATTGACCATTTAATCCTACTCTCTGTTTCCTGTCTTTTAACCAGTTTGTAATCCACAAAAGGACATCACCTCCTATCCCATGACTTTTTAGTTTTCTTAGAAGCCTCTCATGAGGGACTTTGTCAAACGCCTTCTGAAAATCCAAATACACTATATCTACCGGTTCACCTTTATCCACATGTTTACTAACCCCTTCAAAAAAATGAAGATTTGTTAGGCAAGACTTCCCTTGAGTAAATCCATGTTGACTGTGTTCCATTAAACCATGTTTTTCTATATGCTCAACGATTTTGATCTTTAGAATAGTTTCCACTATTTTTCCCGGCACTGAATTCAGGCTCAGTGGTCTATAGTTTCCCAGATCGCCCCTGGAGCCCTTTTTAAATATTGGGGTTACATTGGCCACCCTTCAGTCTTCAGGTACAATGGATGATTTTAATGATAGATTACAAATTTTTAGCTAATAGATCAGAAATTTCATTTTTTAGTTCCTTCAGTACCCTAGGATGCATACCATCTGGTCCAGGTGATTTGCTACTCTTTAGTTTGTCAATCTGGCCTACTACATCTGGCCTACCTCATCTTCCAAGTTCACAGTGATTTGGTTCAGTTCGTCTGACTCATCACCCTTGAAAACCATCTCCGGAACTGGTATCTCCCCAACATCCTCCTTAGTAAGCACGGAAGCAAAGAATTATTTTAGTCTTTCTGCAATGGCCTTATCTTCCCTAAGAGCCCCTTTAACCCCTTGGTCATCTAACGGTCCATAAGAACATGCCATACTGGATCAGACCAAGGGTCCATCAAGCCCAGCATCCTGTTTCTAACAGTGGCCAATCCAGGCCATAAGAACCTGTCAAGTACCCAAAAACTAAGTCTGTTCCATGTTACTGTTGCTAATAATAGCAGTGGCTATTTTCTAAGTCAACTTAATTAATAGCAGGTAATCGATTTCTCCTCCAAAAACTTATCCAATCCTTTTTTAAACACAGCTACACTAACTGCACTATCCACATACTCTGGCAACAAATTCCAGAGTTTAATTGTGCATTGAGTGAAAAAGAACTTTCTCCGATTAGTTTTAAATGTGCCACATGCTAACTTCATGGAGTGCCCCCTAGTCTTTCTATTATCCGAAAGAGTAAATAACTGATTCACATTAACCAGACCTCTCATGATTTTAAACACCTCTATTATATCCCCCCTCAGCCGTCTCTTCTCCAAGCTGAAAAGTCCTTACCTCTTTAGACTTTCCTCATAGGGGAGCTGTTCCATTCCCTTTATCATTTTGGTCGCCCTTCTCTGTACCTTCTCCATCGCAACTATATCTTTTTTGAGATGTGGCGACCAGAATTGTACACAGTATTCAAGGTGCGGTCTCACCATGGAGCGTTACAGAGGCATTATAACATTTTCCATTTTATTCACCATTCCCTTTCTAATAATTCCCAACATTCTGTTTGCTCTCTTGACTGCCGCAGCACACTGAACCGATGATTTCAATGTGTTATCCACTATGACGCCCAGATCTCTTTCTTGGGTGGTAGCTCCTAATATGGAATCCAACATTGTGTAACTATAGCTTGGGTTATTTTTTCCTATATGCATCACCTTGCACTTATCCACATTAAATTTCATCTGCCCTTTGGATGCCCAATTTTCCACTCAGAAGGTCTTCCTGTAATTTATCAGAATCTGCTTGTGATTTAACTACTCTGAACAATTTTGTATCATCTGCAAATTTGATTACCTCACCTCCAACAGACTCCCTCACAGGTTTCTTGGATATATTTTAAAAATGTCTATTATGAGTTTTTGCCTCTATGGCCAACTTCATTTCAGATTCTGTCTTCGCCTGCTTTATCAATGTTTTACACTTAACTTGACAATGCTTATGCTTCATCCTATTTTCTTCAGATGGATCCTTCTTCCAATTTTTGAAGGATTTTTTTTGGCTAAAATAGCCTCTTTCACCTCACCTTTTAACCATGCCGGTAATCGTTTTGCCATCCTTCCACCTTTCTTAATTGTTGCTCTGTGAATGGAAGGAAGCGCTAAGGGGCGCTCCCCAGCACGGGACAAGATGTGTGTGCCCCTGCGGCGAGACGGTCCATGTCTGAGAACTGAAGAACCGGGGACCTCTACCGACCCTGCACGCCCAGGTGAGACCATCAACGCAATGATGGTCTCTGAATGGTCCTCCGACTGTTCCAAGACCTTTCGTGCTAGCCTCTGGGTAGTGGCTTGAAGCGGCAGGCCGGACAGAGGTCATGGCTGGACAGAAACGTGGAACAAGACGTGGGAAGGCAGACGAAGACATCAGGTGTGGCAAGGCGGACGAAGACATCAGGCAATGCAAGGTAGACGAAGACTCAAGGCCAATGCCGAAGGGCGCCCTACTCAGCCCAGCCGGGCTGGTCGCGGTCCACAACTTAGACAGGCAAGACAGAGTTCATTCGAGGACAAGGCAAGGGCAGAAGCAGAGACAAGCCCTCCGAAGACTCGAACAGAACCCCAGGCTCCCAGGCTCGGTGTACAGAACTCGGAATGGCGGCTCGGAGACAGGCCAGAACCGAGACTGGTACCAGGGGCAACGAAAGGTCCAGAGTCTTGAGCTGCCAAACAGAAAACGGGGCAGAAAGGAACAAGGCAGGTCAGGCAAGAGATGAGATGACTCCATGGCACTGTCAGATGGAATGACCCACCAGTGCCCTACACAGTCCAGCTGGACTGGTCACAGACCACTGGGCCACTATGCGCCCTACTGAACCCAGCTGGGCTGGTTGCGGACCACGAGGGACGGATCAGTGGAGCTGAGGACATCAGGAACAGGCAGACATCTGGACAGCAAGAACCGACAGACAACTGAACATCAGAAACAGACAGACAACTGAACATCATGGAACATCAAGACATAGTGCAGAGACCAGAACATGGAACAAGAAGAGCTGGAACACCAGGCAGAAGCGGGAAATGGAGATCCTCAGGAGACCAGCTCCGAGAAGAACTTACTCCTTGCGAAGGCGATGAAGGACTGACCTGAAGAGCCTTTTTTAGGCTGAAGAGGCGGATCCAGGAAATGAGGTCATCCAGGGCCCACTCCCTCACTGGCCCTTTAAAGCTTGTGAGGAGACGCGGCCCTGCACCTAAGGAGAGGAAGCAGGAGAGGTGCAGGACCCTGGACAGCGGACCTGCTGAAGCAGTGAAGAGGAGCAGCCAGAGCAGGCCCAACGCTGAAGTGGCGGCATCCTGCTGCTCAAGGAGGTGGAGCAAGGCAGTGTCCTGCAGCCGAGGAGCAGGCACCAAGCCTGCCGAAGATGGGGTGGGTGGCGGCTCCATGCCGCAAGTAAGATGCTGAAGTCCGTGGCTCCTGCCGCGGTGAAGATGATGTCGAGGGCGGTCTCCTGCCGCATGGAGAACCCCAGCACAGCTCCTGCCATGCCGGGACGAAGTTGGCACAATGGTGGCCTCTGGGCCGCAAGAAAAGCAGGAACGCGGCTCCAGGACGGCTTCTGGGTCGCGAGGAAACAGCGGTGGCCCGGCCGCCAGGTAAGAGCCTGCTCACAACATTAATGCATGGAATACATCTGGACTGCGCATCTAGGATTGTATTTTTAAACAATGTCCATGCCTGTTGAACACTTTTAACCTTTGCAGCTGCACTTTTCAGTTTTTTTCTATTTTCCTCATTTTACCAAAGTTTCTCTTTTTAAAATTTAGTGTTAGAGCTGTAGATTTATTTATTGTCCCCCTTCCAGTTATTAGTTTAAATTTGATTTGTCCACCATCTGCTGGAGACGGAGAATACTGGCAGGCTGATGTCACTGCAGGGGTATATGTACTGTGACGTCAGCTTGCTCCATCTCCATCTGCTGGTAGAGGTGCGTAACCCACTTGTTTTGGATTCATATGACCAGGCGCTAAGAAAGGTGGTATTAAGCTTAACAACATTGACCTTTTTTTTTTTGTGTGTTGTGAACAGCCCCGAGTGAAGTACAATGCTCGGCGGACAAGAAGCAAAGAGCAAGCAGCACATGAGCTTAAAGCTTTGCTCCCCACAAAGAACCGGCTAAATTTAGCAGAAGATTATTGCTAGGGCTAACTTTAGCTGCCGCCTCTTCAGATGGCTGAAATGAGTCAAAGACCTGAGCAGTATCATGCCAAGGTACGCTGGGGTTGGTTCATGATTCAAGCGCTGGCCACCGAGGAAAACGTCACGTCCTTGCTCTGCTTTTGCAAAGAGGCTTTTCTGAACACATAGGGATCTATTCACAGTGCTCTGTATGCAGAAGTGAGGTGAGCGACCAGTCGAGACACGAAAGCTACTAGAGCAAAAGTGCACCTCTCATTCTGCGGGGCTGTGCCAACTGTGATCCCGCCGCAGAATTCAGCTCTGAAAATTAACTCCTTCCGGTTCCAAGTCCAGGAGCTGGTGAAAGCTGATTTTGATGCTGAGGGTGTTAGGCAAAGGTGAACCACATGATGCTCCGCCAGACTGGGGCAGTTCACCACCCCCCGCACTAGGTACTAGGTAGCGCCTTTTCATTCAGACTTCATCCTTTACCTTTGAAGACTTCAAAAACATACCAGGACCCAGTTCTGCAAAGCAAAGTCTGGCTACCAGTTTTGGCTTTTGGAGAAAAATGCAAAATAAAATAAACAGCGTTACTACTATAATTACCACATTCCAGATGAGTAAACAGAGACAGGGTTACAAAGGGGGTCTATCTAGCATTAAAATTAGCAACAATGGTACATCAGGTTTTAACATTCAACAGGCTTTGTACATGCATTCAATGTGTTGTATTAAAACCAATGCCCATTCAATTAGTACATAGGCAAGGACTTGCTCAGAAACTCAGTGGCAACCCAGGATATTAGCTCACAAACCTCGCGAGTTCTTTATTTTCCTAGGTCACTGCTATGGCCACCAGGGCTTGGGCTTCTCCCCCTCTTCTTTCCTCAGATAGGAAGACAGGCCGAGGGGGGGGGGGGGGTCAGAGATGTGTTGACAAAGTTACTGGAAAAGGTTGAGGGAGGCGGGAAGAGGCTCTTCGCCCAAGCCTATTGCTGAAGAAATCCATGGTACCTGTAAGGACCTCTACCCCCCCCCCCCCCCCCGGTAGATATCCTCCAACATCTACATTAAGTACCCGCTATTCTAGAACCACCATGTACATTAACATTGCAATGTATATATGTATTTAAGTTCATCAGCAAAGCAACTGCTCCCTTGCCTATAGTCTCTTCTATACATTTAGAATAGAAATTGTTAATCTTTCTCATTCTTCAAAAGCCAGGTTTGATCTCCTTGTTTTAATGTAACTTTTTCGCTTCCTATGTTTATTGGTTTCCCCTTGTTTTTTGTAAACTGGTACGATAAGACCTGTCTTGAGCATCGGTATATTAAAAGAACCTTAATTAATTAATTAATTAATTAATTAAATAGATAAATCAATCAATCAATCCTAAAAGCATGGTTTCCTAGCATCGAGGGAAAGAAAGTGAGAGAAAAAAACGAGGAGGCAGGGGCATGAAGAGTGAGAGCACTGGGCTAAAGAGCTGTGCAGGTGGTGAGCTGGGAAACAGACTGCTGGAGAGACGAAGAGACCTCCAAACCAAGCCTCCCCCCAACCCTGCGCACAAACCTTACCCAAGCTGTAAACGCATTCTCCCCTACCCAGCAGCCCCTCACTCGGGCATCGACAGGAGCCGAAGACAGCAGCCGCCTTACAGCCTCGCATGTGATCACTGGAAAGAGGACCCGAGGCAGGGGAAGGCAGTATTGTTGTTAAGATTTTCTACAATTCCTCACTCCAGCCCAAACGGAAGCTCCCAATCAGCACTTTGCAAACATGCTGGGCGTGCAGCCACTTCCGAGGTGCACAATCACATTGCGAATGCTGCAATTCCAGCCGAACTGGAAAAGGGAAGAAAGGGGCAATTGTGTTTGTAGGTGGGCAAACAAGAGCGGGGGCACAGGAAGTGAAAGCGCAGAGGGTGACAGAAAGTGTCGGAGGATAATGGATTTGCCAAAGGTGACACAGAAAGTCAGTGGCAAAAGCAGCACTGGAGGCACGATCAGTGGCAGCAGGAGGAAGCTCCTAGCTCCCCATGTCAGGCGCCGTTAAACTCATTTTCAATCTGGACAGAAAAGTACTCCACAAACGTCCCGCATCACGTTTTGCTCCCAGGAGCTGGAAACAGGCAGCCGCGGATCGTTCATCGATTCTGAAAGTCTGAAGCGGGGGGGGGGGCTCATCTCACCTATCCGGGCGCTCCTTGTCTCCGCTCAGCCCGTGCGAGGGCAGCTCTCCCTGCCGTCAGGCTCCACTGGCGTCCGCCCGGCAGGCATTCCCTTCCAGCTAAGCCATCACTCAGGGCAGGGGGGCGGGGAAGCGGCTGGGAGAGCCAACAGGGGGCCTCTCCGTGGGAAACCGCATGGCCGGGGGGAACCGTGCTGGGGACCACTGCCCCAAGCAGGGATGCCAGGTTTTCATGAAAGAACAAGCACTTTTTTTCAAAAAAAACCCCAAAACACGTGAAATTGAAACACCAATGTCTGTGAGTCGCATAGATGACAAAGGAGCTTAACTTTTTGCATGTTGCAGAAGGTCTGCGTGATGTGCACGAATGTCACACTTACAAAATTTGCACATAGCCTTACTCTCATCGCTGACAACAGACTGAATCCATGCTTTTAGTTCACATTCCTCTTCCCACGCTTAGCACTATCTTTTAGTTCCTTACTTTAGCTATTGTAGATCAAATCCATTTAGTAGCGTAGCAGCCAATGACGGAAACAGTAGGTACGGACAGGCTTTCTTACAAAGGTGATCTGCTGCAGGGAGAAGAAATGAGAAAAACAAAAACAAAATTAGATAAAATCAAAAGTGGTTGTAGAACAAATTAAAAAAAAATAGCATTACAAGTTTCCATGTCACATTATTTTTTTTACCTGTAGTCAGCAGGTATGGACAAGCTTTTTTTTGTCAAAATAAGGATTTCTTACAAAGGTGATCTGCTGCAGGGAGAAGAAATGAGAAAAAAAAATAGATGAAATTAAAAGTGGTGTAGAACAAATTAAAAAAACACCAGCCCTACACACTGATTCCCCCCTCCGAGCATATCTCTGGTCCCCCACACACACTGATTCCCCCTCCCCATCCCCTCCGAGCACATCTCTGGCCCCTAAACACTCATTTCCCCCTCCCCACTCCCTACAAACACATTTTCAATCCCCCACACTCATTCTCCCCTCCCAACATACTCATTACTCCCCTCCTGATACCTGGTTGTAGCCAGCTGAGTGCTACACACCTTTCACCATTCAGGTCTGCAGCTGCACAGAAGCTTCGTGGTCACCCACGACGGACGCTTGTTGCTTGCTACAATGCCATGCCAGGTCTGCCCACCTGCTCCTGTGAATGTTTGCAGCTCCGGTTGACTTACTGCTGCAATAAGTTAGGGTGCGCTTGCTATGGACAGGCCTCACCGGCAGCAGCAACCAATCACTGCAACATCAGAGCACAAGTCACGCTCACCAAGCCCAAAAAAACACGATTGGCAGGAAAAAACGCCCAATTACAAGCAACCCGTGAATCGAAAAAAAAACCCCGCGAATGACTAGAAAAAAAAGCCCAATCTTGCAGGAAATAAGCGAGGTTGGCAACACTGGCCCCAAACGACGAGCGAGGTACTAATTGCAAACACACGGATGTGGAGGTGGAAATGCTGACATCTTTAGCGCAGGTCTGAGTTTCATGACTCAGTAGCGTGGAGGTCAGCAAATTACAGGCCACGTTGAGATAGGATTTCTTTACCAGCAGCCCTGTGAGGCCTGTTCCCTGTTATTAGCGACAGCAGAGAGCGACTTCCAGACCAGACCGCAGAGCTCAGCCTTTGCTTCTGCTTCCTAAGAGTTGCATGGCTTTAGGTTTACTTAAAAGCCCGCTAAGGGGTTGTATGAAATATCCTTTATTGAATCACCATATGTATGTTTTGTTACAGAAGCTGCACAGCATCCTTCAGGAGAGGTGGCAGATTTCCAGGGACCACAGAGAGCCTCGCTCAAGTTTCGCGGAAATTGTTGAGCAGCCCTGACTGGTGAGATAAATATTAAACACTAGGCAGAGGGGCAAATTAAGTTCTTGTAAGGAGGAGGTGTTGGGGGTGGAGGGGAGGTAAGGGTTTGTGGAGATTTAGCAATATCCCTTGGAAACTTGTGTACAATCCTTAGCAATAACATGTCCCATAAAAGGTGCGAAGTTCAATGAGTGCCGCATGTATCCTTTACAGCCCCCTGCTGTCACCTCACTTTCAATACTCCTGCTAACTAGCAATATGCACGCAGAAAATGATTTCAATTTTTGTTTCGTTTCAGGGATTGTTTCATTTTCGTTTCAGTGTGCGCAGTTTTGTTTTTGTACACACAAACGGTAATTGTGCGCACAAAAACTTTATGTGTGCACTAAAACATTTTGTGCGTACTAAAATGAAATAAAAACTGTATATGTATGATGTGTTATTCAAACAAGAAACCACTAAGACACCATATGCATAAGCTGAAAAATAGTATGATTAATCACGTGGACACCTCATAAACTATACGTGGGCTTATCTCTGAATGCCTCACGCTGAGGGTGTGCAGCGTTTTTAAGAGCTGCTATGCACGTCAATTAGCTTAACCTTGACTGTGCACCAAATGTTCTAATCACTGGTGACCACACTATTTTTGATGAATTTTAAACAAGATTGTTTGCAGAAGAAACCGGACACTTATCTGAGCATTGCTTGGACAGTATTTGAAAACACCGACCCGGGTCCGAAATTGGTCAGCTGACGCGACCTCCAAAATGAACTTCACGAGAATGCCTTTTAAAGGATCTCTCCTGTTTGGGAGCGAATTGGAGAAGTTAGCCAACAAATGGGGCGATTCTCCAGTGCCCCATTTACTGGAGGGCAGGAACAAGAGAAATTAGCGCTTCTCCCCCCCCCAAAACCAAGGGCAGAGGAACCCAGCACTTCAGACCGTACAAGAACACACACTACCAAGCGCCTCACCCCGCAGGCAGGGGCCAGTCCGTTCGGAACAGATACAACAAGAGGGGAGCAGGCTCAGGTACAGGCCCCAGCCACACCCCACAATGAAAATCAACAGACCTATCCACAGGAAGAAGCCATAGGGGGCAGACTTACCCTCTTCTACCAAAGATGGGTCGAGATAACGTCAGACAATTGGGTCCTAACCATCATTCGAGAGGGATACTACCTGGGCTTCCACAGCATCCCTCCAGACAAATTTGTGAGCTCACCGTGCCACTCCCTCTCCAAGAGGATGGCAGTGGAAATCACACTGGCAAAACTACTCAGCCTAAAGGCCATAACCACAGTGCCCAAGCACCAACAAAATACTGGTCACTATTCCATCTATTTTATTGTCCCCAAGAAGGAGGGGATGTTTAGGCCCATCCTGGACCTAAAGACCATCAATCGCTACCTGAGGGTACCACACTTCTGCATGGAAACCCTACATTCAGTCATAAGGGCAGTACAATCGGGAAAATTCCTGACTTCTCTAGATCTGTCCAAAGCCTATCTCCACATCCCGGTCCATCACGACCATCAGCGCTTCCTATGTTTTGCAATACTGGACCATCATTTCCAGTTCTGGGCGCTACCCTTCAGACGAGCTACTGCCCCTCGGACGGTCACCAAAATCATGGTGGTAGTGGCGGTGACACTGAGGAAAGAAGGAATCCTCGTACATCCGTATCTAGACCATTGGCTGATCAGGGCAAAATCTCCAGAGGAAAGTTACCAGGCAACCACCAGAGTCAAGAATCTGCTGCAGAATCTTGAGTGGGTCGTCAACACAGCCAAGAGCTGCCTGCAGTCCTCCCAATCGCTGGAATACCTGGGAGTCCGGTTCGACACCAAACAAGACAAGGTTTTCCTTCCCCCCACAAGGAGAAGGAAACTGATGGACCAGTTGCGAAAACTGTTGAGCTATGCTCGCCCCAAGGTACGGGACTACCTCCAAGTCCTCGGTCTCATGACATCAACCCTAGAAGTTGTCCCAAGAGCAAGGGCCCACATGCACCCGCTACAACATTCCTTACTGTCACGATGGAACCCGATGTCCCAGAACTACTCCATTCGCCTCCAGCTACCTGCAGAGGTTCGGACCCAGCTCCAATGGTGGCTACAGGAAGACCATCTGAGCAAGGGAGTAAGACTATCCCCACCGACCTGCATCTTGATCACCACGGATGCGAGCCTGCGAGGGTGGGGAGTCCACTGCCAGGAACTGACAGCCCAGGAGCAATGGGACAAGGAAGAGTTGGGACTGGAAGCCCGAGCAGTCAGACTAGCCTGCCTACGATTCAGTCACAGACTCCGGGGCGAATCTGTCAGTCATGTCGGACAACGCCACAACAGTTGCCTACATCAACTGCCAGGGAGGAACCAGAAGCCAACAGGTGTCCCTGGAAATAGACCCCCTCATGGCATGGGTGGAAGCAAACCTGCAAGGAATCTCAGCTGCCCACATCACGGGAAAAGAAAATGTCTCTGCGGACTACCTCAGCAGAGAGAGACTAGACCCAGGGGAATGGACGCTATTGACCACAACCTTCCAGTTGATAATAAGCCGCTGGGGAACCCCAGCCATGGATCTACTGGCAACCAGAACCAACACTCAGGTTCCCAAGTTCTTCAGCCGCAGACAAGAGCCGCAATCCCGAGGAATCGACGCCCTCGTCCAGACCTGGCCACAGGAAGACCTGCTGTATGCCTTTCCTCCATGGCCACTACTGGGCAGGATCATCTGCAAGATAGAACACCACAAGGGACTAGTACTTCTAGTGGCCCCGGACTGGCCAAAAAGGCCACTAGACTTCTTGCGGGGCCATTAGACTTCTTGCGGGGAACCCTCTGTGCCTACCTCCACACAGGGACCTTCTCCGGCAAGGACCGATCCTCCACAAAGACCTGACTTGATTCTCTCTTATGGTCTGGCCATTGAGAGGACTCACCTGAAGAAGAGTGGATACTCCAAGGCAGTGATTTATACCTTGCTCTGAGCATGCAAGTTCTCCACGTCTTTAGCTTACATACGAATATGGAGAATATTCAAAGCCTGGTGTGAGGACTGTGAGATCCTTCCACAGACAGTCAAAATCCCCATGATCCTGGAATTTCTGCAGGATGGCTTGAAGAAGGGGTTGTCTCTCAACTCCCTCAAGGTTCAGGTGGCCGCTCTGGCCTGCTTCAGAGCCAAAGTGGACAGCATCAGTCTATCAACCCATCCAGATGTTTCCCGCTTCCTGAGAAGGGTCAAACAAATCCGACCACCATTAAAGTGGCCTATGCCCCTATGGAATCTCAATCTAGTACTAGACTTCCTAGCTGGAGCTTCCTTCAGACCTACTCTCGGGCTGTCACTACAGCTTCTGATCTTGAAGACTGCATTCCTAGTGGCAATATGTTCAGCCCATCGCATCTCTGAGCTTCAAGCCCTATCCTGTCGAGAACCGTTCCTCAGGTTAACACCGGGATCCACACAACTACACACGGTCCCCTCCTTTCTCCTGAAAGTGGTTTCTCAATTTCATCTAAACCAAACCATATCGCTACCATTTCCAGACGAACATAAGGACTTGGAATACTCACGCCATCTTCGCCATCTAAACGTCGGCAGACTCCTAGTCCGATACCTGGAAAGATCGGAATCCGTACATAGACGGAACACTTATTCGTCCTTCACAGCGGGAAGAAACAAGGGGAAGCGGCCTCGCAGGCAACCATAGCCTGCTGGATCAAAGAAGTAATCAAGGCGGCCTACATAGAGGCAGGGAAGCCTCCACCTCTACAAGTCAAGGCCCATTCTACAAGGGCCCAGGCAGTGTTCTGGGCAGAAACCAAGATTCTGTCGCCTGCCGAGATCTGTCAGGCGGCGACGTGGTCCTCCATACATACCTTCTCCAGGTTCTACCACCTGGATGTCCAGGCCCGGAAGGACACAACCTTTGCAAGGGCAGTACTAAGTGGGCCACGGGCAGCCTTCCACCCTATTCGGGAGTAGTTTTTGTACATTTCTGCTTGTTCATTTCTGCTTGTTTCTGCTTGTTCAACTGCTCTTCAAGCCAGGATCCAGGGCTTGGATTGAGATTTCCCCTGTGCTCAGCCCTCTGATCGGACCCTCTCCTCCTCATCCACCTCGTGGCTGCTAACCCCTCCCCCAGCTGCAATATGTCACAGAAGCTAAAAGAATCTGCTTTTAAATCTTCCTCTCATACAGCGTCGCGCGCCTGCGTTGCACGCCTAAGGAGCGCGCCTAAGGAGCACAACAAATGAGCCTGCCCCTTAGCGTTGCCCCTCTACAATCCTAACAAATAGCCTATTGTCCTCCTTACCCTAATCTGCCTTCATACTTCCCCCTCCCTATCTTCACTCATACCATTCCTATTAACACTCCGTATCTTTAAACACCTCAGTGCATTACTTGCAATATGCTAAATAACCCCATTCTCATACTCAAATATAACTATCGGCCATACACAGATACACTCATGAAACCTCAACAAACGAACAGACACCTCATCCCAATCATGCTCACACCAATCACACAATTCTTAGGTCTCATGACTCTAGCTATTATGCTGTTTAATGCGCAATCTATCACAAAAAACCCCCAATATACTTCATGATATACTCATTGATGACAAGCCAGATATTTGCGCCATAACTGAGACCTGGCTATAGGAAACTGATACCGTCCTACTTAATCAATTACCAAATGACACTTATGACATCTACTCAATCCCAAGACCTAAAAAAAAAGGTGGTGGGTTACTACTCGCTGCAAAAAAAGAATTGCAGTTAACCTCACATCCTGTGCAAATTGCCCCAAAATTTGAGATTGGGTTATTTAAATCTCCTCACCTGCAGATCTGTCTAGTATATATTCCCCCTGGCATTCTTTCAAAAAATCCTTCTCCCATAATTGAATTTATCGCCCAGAACATTGAAATTGACAAACCTGCCATCATCTTAGGAGATTTCAATATACATGTAGACTCCCTCCCACTATCAAATGCCTGTGAAACTTTTCTATCATCCCTCAAAGCTATTGGTTTCACACAGATCGTCACTGACCCTACTCATCAAAATGGTCATACCCTAGATCTGATTTTCATTAACAAACCCATCATCTCGAGTGACCCTATTAGCATAGCTGTTCCATGGTCAGATCACCACCTCCTGCACACTACCCTCACCCTTAAATGAACCACCTCACCCCAACTCCCAGAACCTAAAACTATACAGATCCGCAAATTATGTTCTATCGATGAACTCACTGTTGCATTCAACAAAGAACTTCATAATCTTGAACTAGCTGACATCAGCTCAGCAATCACATCATGGTATTCTATCACTGGGAACATTGCCAACGACCTTTGCCCCCTTTGCACTAAAAGAATTGGCCACTCCAAATCTTCACTTAAACCTTGGTACACCCCTGAACTGACAGCTCTAAAACGCACCCTCAGGAAATTGGAAAAAGATTGGCGTAACAACCCCTCCCTCACAAAAAGAAATACTTACAGAGCAACCCTATGTATATATCGTGAGCAAACCCTAAACGCAAAAAAAATTACCATGCAAAAAAAATACATGACCTGCAATTTAATGCAAATGCTCTCTTCACGTATGTAACACAAATGACTAAAACCAATACCACTCCCACCTGTAATAAAGATGCCCAAACCAAAAGTGAGAACTTAGCTAAATACTTTCATGAGAAAATAGTTAAAATCATGGCACGGTTTCCTGGCAATAATCCCCTGACCGGAACCATCCCACATGATTCCTTTGCTATATTTAATGCCTTCGAACCCACCACATCCCTAGAGATTCAAAATACCATTAAAAAAATGAAACCTACCACACATCCAAGTGACACTATACCCACCAAACATCTTCTCTCCATCCCAGAAATCATAACACCCCCAATTGCTAAAATTATCAATTGCTCATTAGCTTCCGGAGAAATCCCTAATACGCTTAAACAAGCTATCATCAGACCTATTCTAAAAAAGGCCAAAGCTGATGCCTCTGACCTAACCAATTACCGACCTATTTCCAACCTTCCCTTCATAGCGAAAATCCTTGAAAAAATTGTAAACACCCAGCTCACTGAACACCTGGAAAAATGTGAAATTCTCTCACCATTGCAACATGGTTTTCGTAAATGTATGAGCACCGAAACTCTGCTCATCTCTCTAATCAACACCATACTTACTGGATTCGACAAAGGTCAATCCTTCCTACTAGCCATGCTTGACATTTTCGCGGCCTTCGATACTATTAATCACAACATTCTCATTACAGGGCTCAAGGAAATCGGCATAGCTAACACACCACTGCAATGGTTTGAAGCTTTCCTACAAGGACGGCAATACAAAGTCAACTTCGAAAACCATGAATTGCAACCGTACAATATAAATCACGGAGTACCACAAGGATCTGCTCTCTCCTCTACTCTCTTTAATATTTATATCCTCCCTCTTTGTCACCTACTGACAGAACTTGGCCTTATGTACTTCATCTATGCAGATGATGTACAAATTGTTATCCCCATCACTGACTCCCTTAATGATGCTCTTAAAACATGGGATACTGCCCTCACCGCCATTAGTAATCTCCTTACGAGCATCAATCTGGCCATTAACCCTGATAAAACAGAACTTATGGTCATTTCCCCACAGAATCACAAAAACACAATTGCTGCCACTCACACATCACTCACTCCTCCTGACATCACTAACACTGTTAAAAACCTTGGAGTCACATTAGACAACCACCTTAATTTTAAAAAACATATCAACAACACCATTAAAGATGGGTTCTTCAAACTACACACTCTAAAAAAAATTAAGACCATTACTCTACCAACATGATTTCCGTACTGTACTGCAAGCCCTCATTTTTTTGAAAGTTGATTATTGAAATGCCCTTCTCCTAGGCCTACCCAAAACTACCATTCTACCACTACAAATGCTTCAGAATGTAGCAGCACGCATACTCACCAACACCAGAAAATCGGAACATATTACTCCCATACTCAGAGATCTGCACTGGCTCCCCATTGCGCAGAGAATCATGTTCAAAACCTTATCTCTAATACACATGACCCTACACAATGAAAACATGACATGGTTCAATAATGATCTTTACTTCCACAAACACTCCAGAACCCCTAGAACACAACATGCAGCCACCCTACACACCCCCACACTTAAAACCACCACTCTTGAGTCAACTAGGAAGCGTGCGATAACTATAGCCGGGCCGAGCTGTTGGAACAATATGACACCGGAGTTACGGCAAGAAACATGCCCAATAAAATTTAAGCAAAAACTGAAAACATGGCTTTTCCTACAGGCTTATACTTAACCTTTACGCTCTCCTCTCTCCCTCACTCCTACAGCCTTGCCCACTAATTTACTTAAGTGTACATCCCCGTTTTATTTCTCACCACACCTAACTTTTTGTTGGCAACTATTCATATCGATTGTATATCAATTGGATATAAGACTTCTATCTTATTTCTCTCTCTCATGCCCAGCTTTTCTCTTTTCCAATTGTGTTTTATAAAATTCATGCTTTTTATTTATAGACTTATAAGTTCAGTGAGATAACAATTTGCTTTGTACCACTATTTTATTTTCCCCTCCATTGTTCCACTGTCCCCCCCCCCGGTTAACAAGTTTATTGTAAAGCACTGTTGCATATGTTTGTTCTAGTTAGCACAGCTGCAATGTTTCTGTTAATTGTGAATCGATGTGAGGTTACTAAACAAATGTCGGTATATAAAAACTGCAAATAAATAAATAAAATAAATACATCCCATTGGTTCTGAGTCCATCTGCTACACACTAGGAAATGGAAAAATTACTTACCTGATAATTTCGTTTTCCTTAGTGTAGACAGATGGGCTCAGCATCCCGTCCACAGCTGCCCCAAAATCCGGAAACCTCGGGTGACAATCCCCGAGAACAAGACAAGCACGGGTAAGCCAAGTATTACCCCTAGTTCAAGACACCCTAGTTCAGCGGTTCTCAACCGGTGTGTCGCGACACCCTAGTGTGTCGCCAAGCACCGGCTGCTGTGTCGCGTGTTCCCGGTCTCTCCCGCTGCTCTTTCTTCCCTGCTGCCGTTGCCGCTGGGCTATCAGCACGTTCAAGCCCAGCGGGAACGGCAGCGGCGCTAAAAGAAGCTGTGGCACTTGTGGCTGGGCCTTTTCTTCTTCCCGCGCCCCCCCCCCCCGTGACCCGGAACAGGAAGTGATACGCGGTGCGCGGGAAGGAGAAAGAGCCGGCCCGTGCCGCGTGATAAAGTAGCAGCGGCAGCAGCAGCATCATCGCCCCCGGGCAATCGAAGCAGCTGGTAATCGAGAAAGGAGAGAGCAGCAGGAGCCTCCCGCGGTCGATGGAATTCTACTTTCTTGGCTTGCGGGGGCTGGAGGAGGAGGCTGCTGCAGCTAACATTTGTGCTCGGGGAGGGGCGGGGAAGAGGAAGTGAGTGAGAAAGAAGCAGCCAGCCTGCGTGTGATTGAGAGCATGTGTGTGAGTAAGAGAAACTGGTCAGAGAGCTGATGTGTGTGTATATGTGAGAGACAATGAAAGTGACTGCTCAAGGAGATGACTGATGTGTATGTGAGAGTGTGAGACATTAGTCAGGGAGGTGACTGATGTGTGTGTGTGTGAGAGAGAAAAAGCATTGAAGTGAGAAATCTGGGTATGTGAGAAAGCATGGACGTAAGAAGCCTGCTG